>NC_143582.1:51296000-51609001 GCF_048544385.1 Mastigoproctus giganteus | reverse complement strand
TTCCGGTGTGATGTGCAACATTGCTTTGAAGGGGGTTATCTTTCTTGATGTTAACTAAAGAATGATGTGATCATTAACTCTGGTCTGGAGTTTGTCATTCATGTTATTTACTACATTGACAATCCAGTCTACGACCATATCTCCATCTCATATAGAGGGGGGGGGGTGAGAGGAGGGTGAAGCTGAATATTTGTTTCAGTATTTTGTTGCAAGTAAACTATATCTTTACATTTTGTTTCCTAGCTAGTCTGTTAATATAATAATAATAACAAACTAGTTAATATTATTAACTAGTTAATAGACTATAAGTAAAACAGACTATAATAATAGGCTGTTTTACCTATATCAGGTAGGGAAATATGAATTGGAAAGTTATGTTTCTTGTCAAGAGGGACACCAGCGTCCTGCCTAACTTCCCAACTTACGTAAGGATTGCATTCCACGGAACGCTGCGTAAGTCGGGGAATTTCCCCCATGCTTGGGCAGCACTCGCAAGTGTGCTCGCTGAATTGATTCCATCAAAAGAGAAATGTTTGACAAACATGTAAATAGAATTATTTATTGTATATATTCAATTTTTTATCTCATGTGCAGGAAAAATTACAAAAGCGTGCAATTTTTAAAAAAAATTTCAAAATTATAAAATTATATAAAAAGAGAGGAGACAGGCATAATGTCAGTAAGTTTTACCTCTTGAGCATTGTTGCCAGTATCGACATCTTCAGCTCATAAGTATGCCACTGTGGAGTTTGAAGGCTGTGTAGATTTAGAAGGGGCCAGCCGCTCATCCTTACGAAAGAACTGAAAGAACATATCAATGGATGACTGGGACAGTGGCTTTTTTTCTTTTCATTGTAGATTTTTTTTTTTTTTTTTTTTTGCAAGCAAACATATCATTCACCTCTCTGTTAACTTTTAAGAATCATTCGTTGTCATGATCCATCTTCTCAAACCTTGCCATTTCCATCTCGGCTCCTCATTTGGTTCATCTTGAGCTTCGTCAGCATTTTCTTTCACTATCGCTGCTTGCTAAAGTTCTTCGTTAGATAATTCCTTCTGTTCTTCCTCTATTAACTCCACATCTTTAATATAAACCTCCAACTGAAGTAGCTCTGCAACCTTTAAAATCTTATCTGTAACCTCTTCATATGATTCGTCTTTTCCACATCCTTCAAAGCCTTTTACGTGCCGTGGGCATATTTTCTCCCATGTGCCATTGAAACAACTTTTAGTAATTTCCACCCAGGCCTTATTAATGTTTAAGATGGCGTGATAAATATTGTAAGATTTCCAAAAGTGTCTTAACGTAAGATTTTTCCCATCGTCTACTGCAGACAATGCCCAAGCAAATGTTGTGTGTAAATAGTATGCGTTTAAATTTGAAATAACACCCTGATCCATAAGTTGGATTAGTGAAGTCGTGTTTGGCAGTAGAAATATGACTCTCGCGTTCCAATTGAAATCATCTACATGCGTAGGATTTCCAGAATCATTATCTAATAGAAGCAAAGTCTTGAAAGGAATGTTGTTGTCTTTTCAATATTTTTCAACCTTGGGAATGAAGCAGCATCATTCCCTCAATCATCAATCCATCCATCATCCATTATTCCATCATCAATCCTCAAAGAGAGAGATACTGTTATCCATGCTCTCTGGTTCGATTGAAAATGCATAGGTAGGGTGGCTTTATTAATGCCCTTAAATGCACAAGGATTTCCAGAATGGTATGCAAGCTGTGGTTTTGATCTGTAATCTCACACTGCATTAGCCCCAAGCAAGAGCGTGGCCCTATCTTTTGACACCTTGAAACCTGGCATTGTATTTTCCTCTTTGGAAATGTATGTTCGATCTGGCATTTTTTCCAATACAGTTAAAAATTTGCTGCATTGAATAGCCGCCTTCATTAATAATTTTTTCCAACACATCACCAAATTTCTCTGCAGTGCAGAATCGGCATTGGCGACTTCACCGCTTACTTCAACTTTGTGGAAATCAGCGCAGTGCTTGAACCTATCAAACCACCCATTGCATGCTATGAGCTTGGGTTGGGGTTTGCCATACTTATCCTTAATATCTTTATAAATATTTGTTGCTTTTGCTTGAATGGTCATTAGACTCGGGGGCACTTGCTTCTGAATCTGATTTTCCATCCATATTATTAACAGCTGCTCCATCTTTGATGTAGCACCTGAACACTGTTTTTTGATCACTGTTGATCTTAAGTGCATTTAACCTTTGAAATGTTCTTTTATATGCTCACTGTCCTTTAAAATAGCATTCACTGTTGAAGCAGTGAGACCTAATTCCCTTGCAATAGATGACATACTTTGTCCTGCTTCATACTTCTTAATCATTTTCATCTACATAGCCGACCGGGCTAGCCGAGTGGGTAAAGTACCTGCCCGGCAACCCAAAGGTCGCGGGTTCGATTCCCGCCTCGGGCTTGGATCAAAGTACTGCAAAAACCTTGGGAGGTGCAATATGGCCACAGAAGCCGATGCGCCAACAACTACCAAATCAAATCACTCATCTTCATTTCTAAATCAATTTTGTTTCGTTTTCTGGCACTACCACCACTTGCACTTTCCATTGGAACCTTTCCCATTGTTATTGTAATATGTAAATAGGAATGAAGAGAAGTTTTTTTATATGATTGAAGATTTCAGTGAAGGGGAAACACATTTCACCATAATACCATAAAAACCCACACAATTGCAGCTATCGGTATTATAGCAAATGCTATAAGATTGAGTTTATTACCCGTTTATAATTAGATGCACTAACAGAAAAACCCAATAAACCGGAAAGTGCAAATTCTTTTTATTGTTTTTTGCTTGTGACCTCCAGAAACGTGCTTTAGAAAAATATCACAAAGCCATTCAAAATTGATTCTCATAACGGGAACATATGATAACGATGAAAGGGTAGTGCAGTTTATATTATAAATATGACCTTTTAGAGAGATAAATAGCTTAGTAATATAGCGAAATTTTCAACTTCCAAGGACCTGGAATGAATTACAAAAAAAAAACCCAACAACAATGTGTTATTGTGTTCATAGGATGATATTTTCACGATACCTTCATTTATTCCTACGGGATGCAAAATGTTTCCACAATTTTTTTAAGTTTGCACCAGCTGGCAAAAACTTAAGTCGAATTTCCGTAAGTTGAATATTACATAAATTGGGGAGTTCCTGTATTAGTAATGGCCACATAGTGCAAGGAAGCCTATGACTTATGCTGCACCAGCCAAAAAAAATAAATAATAATAAAAAGTTGAGAAGATATTAAAATTGCTCTTATTAAGCGGGTGGGGATTAATCTTTTGAAATGGTAAAATATGTCTTCTGAAAAATGGAACTAGTTTTAATGTAACATGCAAATATTCTTTGGGCTTATGATTTTTTTTTTTAATCTTTTTTTGTTTGTTATCATTGCCTCATATGTTATTTATTATGATTTTGCTTTTTTATTTATTTATTTATTTTTTGACACATACAAGTTTACTAAACACATCCTTCCCCACTCTAATGGTAATTTTTTGTCCCTGTATGGTACAGCAGACATCACAGTCAAAAAATATATATTCAAATTAAAATGTAACTACTTAAAAAATTTAATTACCTTCATTATTATAATAGAGCTTTAAATTTTAGGTGGCCACTGTGTACAGGAACAACCAGGTAGACCTCCTTCAAGTGCAAATTTAAGAACTCATGAAGTTTATAATCCAGCTTATAGTCGTACATCATCCACAACCTCAATTCCTAAAGCAACAGAATTCTCTGCATCAGGACCAGAAAGTACTGCACGATCTAGGTCTACTAATAATTTAAGGCAAGAATCACAGGACACTAGGTATCAGTATGCTCCACAGGGCCAACAGAATCCTTCTACCTATATTGGTCCAACAGCAACTCTTAATAATAGACCAATATCACAGCCTAATTTGCATCAGCAGCAACACACCCCACAGCAACACCATCAGCAGCAGCAGCAGCAAACTATTTCCCCAGAGGAACGACATTATCAGAATATTAGCATGTATCAACAACAAAACAGTTATCCTAATTCCAGGTACAAATTAGTAACTAAATTATGTTATTTTAATGAACTGTATTAGATTAGAATTCTCTACAAATTTACAGTTTCAGTAATTTTATAACCTTCCTTAGCACTGTCAATTTATGTTAGAAAATAATTATGTGGCACTGTAATGCTTTGATTTGAATCAGTTTTTTAGAAAGATTGGATAGAGAAAATTATTGTTTTATATACATTTTTACCCTGTGTTATGTGTTTACATTTTATTTTCCTAACATGCAGTAGAATAGAACCTGTGCAGTTTAAAAATTTGATAGGAAAGTTTATCCAGTAAACAAGTTTAACCTTGGTGGTGTATCTACATTGGTGACCATGATTACAAGGTATTGTTTGTTCTGAAGCATGTTTAATGTAAAGCAGAGCTTCTCAACATTTTGAGAACTCTGAAAATCAGTCTCACACCATTTGTGATCTCACAAAATAGGTCACTAGGCAAATATCATCTTCTATTGGGAGAAGAGATTTGCCCTTGATATTTAAATTTTTTTTTATTTATAACCCATCTAGTCATAGTTTGACCTTTTTTAGCTTAGAACAGTGGTTCTCAACAAAAAACCTTTTTTTGTAATATATTGAAATTTTTTATTATTATTTTATGTCACATTCACGAATAGCTGTGAAATCATTACAATCAACATTAACCCTTTTTTAGTCCAATGTCATGTCCATTGTGTCCATCAGCATTTCCAAGTACAGAATTTCTTTTCCAGCTGTACTGATGCAGTTATTGTACTACAATCTATTTATATTGCATATAAACAATCTGAAAAGCTAAATCCATGTTTATTGAAGTTTATATTGTCTGTCTGTCTTATCTTTTCGGTTAGATGTTGTTGGCACCAAGAACTTCAGCATTTTTGATTATAAAATTTATTCCTCTGTTACTCTTTGACTTTGTTATTGTACTTAAAGTAATCTAAATCTATGTTTAGATTCAGTTGTTAACAGCAGGCTAGTGCTTTTTTTTTTTTCTCCCCTCTTCTTCTCGAAGTCCCATTGTCTCAACTACCACAATCATTGCCATTTCTGATTATGAAATTGTTTTCTTAGTGCATTGTAATTTTTTTTATACTTCATATAAACAATCTGAAAAACTAAATCAATGTTTATATTGAATCATTAATGGCACAAGGTGTTTATTCATTTATTCCCTACCTTCTCTCTGTTCTCAGGTTTAATGTGGAAAATGGCACAACTGTCGGTTTCTGATTATAGGATAGTCAGACACTCTTATTTGTGAGTTGGGCAGTACATATTTCTTGAAAAATTTCTTTGAATTGTTTGTGCTGTGGTTCTTCCAAGTTTTTCTGCAGATATGATTCTTAAAAGATAGCATTAGCATTAGTAGAGGCATTTGATGCAAGAAAGCAAGCTTATGCAGCATCAGCTAAAAAAATTAAAGTAAAATAATTAAATAAAAAATAACCACTTCCACTTCACCCCTCTGTTCGTTCGAAATACCTGTCCAGCCGAGTCTTAAACTTATTTAGGCTATCAACTTCCACGACAAGGGATGGAAGTCTGTTCCACCAACCAACCACCCGCTGGCTAAAGGCAAATTTCCACACATCTATCCTACATCTGTCTTTCCTCAATTTGAATTTATGCCCTCTCAGGTGATTATTCTGAGCAAGAGGAAGAATCCCATCAGCATTGAGCATGCTCAAACCATTCAAGGCTTTGTACACCTCTATCAGATCACCTCGCTGCTGCCTAGTCTCCAGACACTGTAATTTGCAAAACTTAAGCCTTTCTTCATAAGAGCACCCCTTTGTTCCATTCACTAATCTTGTTGCCCTTCTCTGTACTCGTTCCAGCAGCTCTACATCCTTCTTGAAATGAGGTCTCCAGGCCTGTATACAGTACTCTAGGTGTGGCCTGACCATTGCCTTATACAAGGGAATAATCACCTCCTTATCCCTGCTAGAAAAATTCCTATATATCATTGACAATACTCCATGAGCTACTCTTGCCTGTCTGCACTGCTCAGAGAACTTCATGTCTGCCTGCACAACCACCCCCCAGGTCCCTTTCATCCTCTACCACTGTCAGTGTAGTACCACAGAGTTGATACGTTGCTCTGGGGTTGCTGTTTCCCCAATGTAGTACTTTACATTTGTCAATGTTAAAACTTCATTTGCCACCTCTCAGCCCATCTGCTCAACCTTTCCAGATCCTGTTGCAGCAGCATAGTGTCAGTAGTGTCCTTGACAACCCTGCCAACCTTCGTATCGTCTGCAAACTTGGACATTAAGCTTGATATACCATCATCAATATCATTTATAAATAGAGAAAACAATAAAAGACCCAATACTGAACCCTGAGGGACTCCACTAATAACATTAGTCCACGATGAGCAGTGTCCATTGATTACCACTCTCTGTCTTCTCCCCATCAACCACCCCTTTATCCATAGCAGCAATTTGCCTCCAATGCCACACTGCTCCAATTTGTGCAGCAGTCTTCCATGTGCAACAGTATCAAAAGCCTTTCTAAGATCCAAGTATATAATATCAAAGTTATTCCCTGCATCCAGTTCTTTTGTGACTGCATCATAGTATCCAATCAAATTGGTCAGGCAAGACTTCCCCTTAACAAAACCATGCTGTGTCTGAGCTATAACTGAAGCCTTGTCTAGATGATCCTGCAGTGCTTCTTTAACCAGTGCCTCCATTAATTTTCCGGGAACAGAAGTTAAACTCACAGGTCTATAATTACTTGTCAGCCTTTGATCCTCCTTTGTGAATTGGGGTCACATTTACACATCTCCAGTCCATGGGTACCTCCCCTGAGTCCAAGGAAGCTCTCATAATTATGGCTAAGGGTTTGCTTACTTCCATTGCTGCCTCCTTTAATATAACTGGATAGATCCCATCCACCCCAGGTGCCTTTCTTGTGTTTATCTTCAACAATTTCTCCTTCACTTTACTCTCAGTTATTACAAGATTCTCTAGCTTACTGCCAGAGTTGAATACACCTGTGTCATTTCCCCTCGCTGAATAACTCCTCGTGTGTGAATGTCGATGCAAAATATTCATTTAGTTTGTTAGCTACCTGAGCAGGATCATCAACAGTTGACCGATCAATATCAAGTGGACCAATCTGATTCATCCCCTTCCTTCTAGAGTTTACATAAGTAAAGAACTCTTTGCTGTTTTTCTTCACATCCTTTCCCAAGGATTTCTCGTAATCTGCCTTCGCCTGCCTAACCTCCTTTGTAACTTGGTTACAGACCAACTTGTATCTATCATAGGCTTCTGTGTCACGTGTTAATTTGTATGTATCCCATGCATTTTACTTCTCTGCCATATGCCTCATTAGTTCATCTGACATCCATTTAGGTCTAAACCCTGAACAATATTTCTTAGTTGGTATGTAAAGCCTAGTAGCTTGCAAGATAAGTTCTTTGAATGCTACCCATTTTGAATTTGCTGTTGGTAACATCATCAGTTGATCCCACTGTATAGAATTTAAACTGTCTCAGTCCACCGTAGTCGCCTTTACGAAAGCAATACCCCTTCCCTTTACCCCTAAAGCATAACTTGTATTCTGCTAATATACATATGCAAAGCTGTCATAAGGATTCCCTGACAGGCTGGGAACTGGATGCAGTGTGTTTGGCTACATTCCAGAATATAGTACATACACAAATTTGGCGCCTCTGTAGCCAGGTGGGCAGGAGCAGCAGTGTGTTGCACACACTTCTTGATTAGACCAGGGTTTGAGCCCGTGACCACCAAATACGGAGAATGCGGAAAGGTCAGGGAATGACCACAACATATCCCTGGAGCAATATGGCCTTAATTGCTAATGCTCCTAAAAGCCAAATAACAACAACACAAAAAATTTAGAATTCACAGCTCAGATCCAATGCCTACTCCTCACCTTCTTGTGTTATAACCTGTTAGTATGGAGCCAGCTATATGGTTACTGAACAAATGAGGTGGTTACCAACATGAGTTCTGACCAAATTGGTAGAACAGTGCAATCGAAAAACCCTTACTTGCTGTGACGTTTTTGAAGTCAGCATGGTTCTCACTGTGTTTGTTGAGGAATCAGAACACACAAAGCTAAATATGCTATTAAAACAACAAGAAAGATAGTTCCCATCACTGTTAATTTATTCAGGAAGTACAAGAAAAGTGTAGCAATAGTGTTTAGAAAAAAACTAATTGGCTTAAAAACATTATCCAGTAAAGTTATGTAGGCAAAATTCAAAATTGGGCAAAATTTGTCTATGCATGAGTTCAGTTCAAGCTGCGTGTGTGTGTGTGTGGGGGGGGGGGGGTATGGATGTGAGAAATCACAGAAGAATTCTTTAATATCTTAGAAAGAACACTATAAATAAAAAACAAAGAAAGAATTGGAGATTTGAAGTTAGGAGATTTAAGAAAACTCTGAATGAAAGGCAGTCTACTTTAAAATACACAAAAATATTCATATTGTAAACAATGACAGTGTATTCCTTAGTGGCAGTTTCTTTGTGTATTATAGTCCACACCAAAGAGTAGATCAGCATTTCTATGATAAAAATATCGGCAAATGGCAGGGTTCGTTGCTAGGTTTGGATCCAAATATGTAACCAATAATGAGTATGATATGGTCTCAAAAATGTATTTATGCAAAATGGCAAAACCACATACAGTGAGGTTAAAGAATTTTTATAAGATCAGATTAACCTGCGTGTGTTACCGACTCACTCTGTCTTTGTGTATATGCCCATTTCATCTGCTTCATCCATTGCTTATGTTATAGAAAAAACCTTAATAGTAAAAAAACTATTGCCATTTATAACATGCTGATGACAGCTCTTAATTATAGTGGACATAGGCCACAGTAATTATAGGTGGAACATGGAAGAGAACCTGTTTAAAATTCCCACCAAATGTTATTTAAAGAGGAACGATATATCAATTTGCTTGTGTTTTCTTTTTTACTGATGATAGTTACAGAAAAAAGATTCCTGTGATGCAGGTAATGAACATTATTACAAATTATGAAAGCAAAGAGAGTAGGCGACATGCTGAATATCAGAGGCTTCGAAGTCCAACTTATGTATGTTTGGGAATGTCTTTTTAATATTTTGTAGGCTATAACTTAACTCTCTAGCTGACACATGCTCAAAAAGGCACACCATCTGTTGCATATGAATTCTCCATGATACCATGGAAATGTTTGGAATAAAGGCAATAAATGATTTAAAACTGGGCACTCTTAATATATTCATTATCTTGACAGTATAGTAGATATAAGAAAATTAATGTATAATTTTTAATTAATATTTTAATTAGTTTATTTTTTTATAAATTAACATTAAGCAGATTAAAAATTATCACAACAGATAATAGATATTTTTGATAAGCATGTGTTTTCTGTTGTAGCAACACAGAGAGATATGCTGTGGAATATCTTTTAAGCTTATATGGCAGAATTTATTTTTAAAAGTTCTAAACTAAATTTAAAAATAACAAGTCTTAAGTTTTTCAATATACATTGTTTTAAATAATTAAATAATTTGATGGCCAGATTTGCTTCTGCCACTTTCTTATGCTTGATTGAATTTCCACAATAGCACATAATATGTGTGAAACAGATTAAAAATAAGTGACAATAAATCTACAAAGGAAATCAATAATATCATATACTGATGTAATAATACAGGTTTACTGTTTTATTTGTTTAGTATTGTGGACAATAACAGTGGCAGCATACAGATTTGAAGTGTTTGTGTTCAGAAATTGCATGTCATATCAGTGGCTTATTAGTGACTGCTATATTTGGTGTGCCAAGCTCTTATAAATCAGTGGAGATTGAAAATCAGAACTAAAGGAATATTAAAATTCACATTTGTATCACTTTTATGGCAATTTAAATTTTCAAGTTTTCCTTTATTCAGCATTTTGCTTATACCAACACTGCCATCACTGGGTTAAAATTGTTGTGTGTGTGTCTGTTCTCAGGTATGCTTAAGAGGCATTTTAAATTTCTCATGTAATGAAAAATTTAGGATGGTAATGTTTTTGTGCAACTCAGTTTAGAAAAAAGTAAAATAAATAAATAAAAACAAGATCTCTTTAGGCTTGCTATGAGAGCTGTTCATAAAGTTTTGAGAACAGGCCATAAAATGCATTAATAAATTATAGAATAGGCTATTTTTATAACTTAATGTCTTATGTGATTTCAAAAATTTAATTTTTTTAAAGTTGTATATGGAAGAAGAATGGGTATCCAGCAAATCAAGCATAGTTCAGTAATCAAGTTTTTGACCAAAGTGGGCAGAAATGCTAAGTAAATCTGTGGAGAACAACCAGAATGTTTAGGGAAGTATCACTCAGTTATGCTACTGTTAAAAGTTGGTCATTAGAGTTCAAAAGAGTGTGGAGTCATTTGAGGATGATCCAACTGATCCAAGTTCTGGTTGGCCATCTAGAGCAATCAATTCTGAAACAGTTGCCATTGTTAAAGAAAACAGTTTAGAGAACAGAAAAATTAAAGTGTATGAACTTGAAAAAGTACTTGCAATTACCGTGGGAGCATTTTAGCAATAATATATTAGCTTGGGAATGTCTTTAGCTATGTTTACAATTCATTGCTCAGCCATTAGATATAATATTGGGAGGCTAATTGCAAAACTATTAAAGAAATTTTTATTGTTAAAATTATCTGAACATAGAACAAAAATGTATCATCATAACTCGAGTCAATGAAAATACTTACAATGGAAACAGTCCATTTTTTTTCTTGATATACACCCTCAGAGGCAGCACAGTGCAAATAAGTGCTATCCTCCTCACACTGGGTGGAAAAGGCCCCCAGGTTCAAATCACATTAATGATGCGAGAAATTTTTATTGGCTCTTTTCACAACTTTGTGAGTCAGTAGTTAGTCTCAGGTGAGGGGTTGCAGGGTTTATTTCTACCTGGAACTCAGGTTTTGCATCCAGCAAACTAGCAAATCAACCACAGAACATATGCAATTTACAGACATATATGTACTGCAAAATCTAGTCTAAGTTGCTGAACTTCCTAAAACTCTATAACAACAACCCTGGCAAAAAAGGTAAACTGCAGCCATTATCAACCCACTTCAGGATGGAAGCCTCCTCAACAATTCATGCTGAGGGAAAATGGACCATAATCTGCCATGCTGGTTCAATGTAGGTTGGCAGATCGACTGTATTTAGCAGTCAGGGGATTGAACCCCAGTCTACTCAAAGAGCGTGTGCTACTGCACTCCCGCTCCTTACCACTCGGCTAAGGAAGCCGTTTACTGGTGGCTAAAACAGGTAACTGGCTGACTGGGGGCTCATGGGCCAATTTTGCTTCTTAAAGCAGTTCTCTAAGACCCAAGACAACATGAAATATTGCTGTGGAATTGACCGAATTGCTTCAGGGAACCATTCAGACCCATGGGTTACTCTTGAGGTTATTGATCATTATTTTGGTTATTAATATGCTAAGGGAAAATGGATCAATACTATTTTGTGGTGTTTGTATTAACTGTGTAATACATATAACTTAAATCAGTTTAAAACTTATGCATGGATGGGCAATAATAATGAGAAATTAATTAAATGATCTTATGAAATTTAATCAAGAGGATTTAAAGTTAGTTTAATAGCCACATGTTTAAACTGTTCATGAATGCAGAATTTTTCATGTTCCCTAGAAGTAGCTACCATTAGATTTCTCACACTTATTCAAACTTTAATAAGATTTCAATGTCTGTAAATGTTTACATGTTAAACTTTAATATAAATAACTTGTAATATAATAATATATATTGAGCACAACTAAGTTAGCATAACATTTAGAGAGTTGGATGAATGATTAACTCATTTTCTTTGATGCTCTTTCTTAGTGAAATAAGAAAATATTCATTGATTTTCTTTTATCAGTATAATGTTAATTTTTAAATTACTATTATTACTTTAATTAAAGTTGAATTCTTCCAAATCGGTTTTGCTTGATAGGCCTCTACAAGGTTACAATCAACAACAGCTGCCTCCCAGAACACTCCACGGATCTCAGTCTTCTTTAAATAGACCTGATCAACAAATGATTCAGTCTCCTACAGATCGTTCTCGTCCATTATCTACCCTTGTCTCTCCCAGGGAGCAAGAACAATATGTAAATTCTTTGGGCTATCCAGCTGTTTCTTCTGGAGTCCCTTCGTCTTCACATCGTACACACGGTCAAGATTTGAGGCATATTTCTCAGACCTATAACCAGAAAGCCCCAGAACAAAGGTAATATTAGTTTGGTCTCATTATGTTTAAACTCATTTAAACTATGTTGTGGATATCCAGTAATCCAGGTCACCATAAAATACTGTGACATCACCATGTCTGTGCACATTAATCTCTGCCCTCTTCCCCCACCCATTTGGAAAAGTTAGGATTTAATCTCTTCGACGTGACAATCTTTCTGATGCCATTCCATATATTAGTCATTTAGTCTCAGGTGGATGTCGGCAGATTTTTTTTTTCTGAAGTTCACCCATGGTTATTTCATTGCTCAAACTGATAATATGGTGTTGTATGGCATACACTTCTTTTTTCTTCTTTTTAGTTTCAAAGAAAATAATTTTCTCTTATTTAACTACTAGTTGAATTATCCATTCTGTATCCTTTACATACATTAAATGGCATTCTCCTGTAATAGGATAATCTTTTACTATTTTCATTATAAACATGATTAGAATGAAGATAGTAGAAGATCATCATAATGTATTTCATTATAATCCTGTAATGTGTTATATTTCAGTATTAATCATTTTCAAAATTAGTGTTTGTTAGTGCTCATCAGAATAATGACAAAAATATTACAGTAGTTCCAAATAGCCAAGACATTTGACCGAGGTGAATTGTCAAAAAGTTATATATACTATATACTTTGTCATTAAAGACAAGTGTACATAGTTCAGTACAGAGCAGGAATTCACACTAGTTGACTGTTGAGCCATGCTGATCGTTTGCGTTTGTTGATTTCATGACTTTTTTTACTCTCTAATTTTAAAGATTTGATAAAAAAGAAATAAAAAATATTTAAAAATTTTGCTCTAATCTTTTAATTTGTATGTTTCATATATGTTATTAGGGTTAGGGTTGTTAAGGGCTGTGAGTGGAAAAAGGAAGCATGTTGTTACGTACAGTGGAATCTCGTTAATACAAAGTTCAAGGGACCTAAATTTTCACGTTTTGTAATAATGAGATTTGTAGTAGCGAAGCCCCCCCAAAAGTGTCAATTTTACTGTTGTGTTTTTTTTGGTACATATTGTATATCTAAGAATAATAACAAATAATAATAATATCAATTTATATCAATTTTTTTTGGTACATATTGTATATCTAAGAATAATAATAAATAATAATAATAAATTTATCAATTTATTGCCTTGTCTAACAATACAGTAATAGGAATAACATATTTTTTTAAAGATTTTATTTGTAAGAAAAACTAAGATAAAAGCAATATTAACGGAAATTTGAAAATGAAAATATTGTACAGTATATATTTTTATATATACAATATTTTAGTATCACAGTAAAAAGAATTACAATAATTATAAAAGTAGACATACAAACCATTAACTTTTTAATAAATTAATCTAATTTAAAGAAAGAATCCAATGTTGTTTGCACAGTTTTTGTCCTATGTGCATTTTTAACTGCAGCACAGACATTATCAAAAGCAATAGTTGTTTCTTTATCATCATTACTACAGGCCAAGACATTCTCTATTATGTTGAATGCATTTTGGGCATCTTTTTTAGGTGGCAGTGTGCACGGGTCTTCACTTTCGCTGTCGCTGGTAACAAAAACAGCATTGTTTTGTTTAGTACCCAGCAGCTCTTCTGGTGTTGGTGTTGCAGGGGTTGCAACTTCATCATCCACCTTCACAAATTCTTTAAATTCGTATGCTCAAAATTCGTATGCTCCTTCAAATTCCTCTATTCCTCACTGTTACCATCACATTTGTATGCTGGACCATGTTTTTCGATGATGTTCTCTCCAAAGCCACTCTTTCTGAAGCAGTTGATTATAACACTTGATGCAATACTTTCCCAAGCAATAACAAGATTACGGATAGCATCCAACACATTCCAGTTTGTCTGCAAATTGTTTCCTTCTTCTATGTTGCGGACAAGTACCAGGTGGGCTCTCTATGCTCTCTTGAGGTTATAAATAATGCCTTGATCCAGTGGTTGCATTAAACTGGTGGTATTGGGGGATAAAAACAACAGCTGTATATTTGTCCACTTGAGTGTTATCGCAGAATGTACTGTACAATGGTCTAAAATCATCAAAATGTTCCTTTTTTCTGAAGCCATTCTTCTGTCCAATTTTGATAACCAAGGATGAAAAATTTTGACCATAAGCCAAGCACTTCTATTGGCCTCATAATCACAGGCCAATAGAAGTTCACAGGCCTCATAATAACTGCTTTAAAACATCTTGGCTTGGAAAACAATCACAAGTGGGTGTAGTTTTATACTGCCATCCGAATTGCAGCATAACAGAACAGTGAGTCTTTGTTTACTTAATTTTCCACCATGACAAGACTCTCCTCAAACAGCAAATGTTTTGTTTGTCAGCATATTATAAAATAAACCTGTCTTGTCAAGGTTAGAAATATCCTTTGCCTCATATTTTTCAAGGGTGGACCATACAGAACACAACCGGTCTGTAGCATTTTCTTTGTTGACTAATCCAGACTCACCGCAAACATTTCGCAAAACCAAGTTATTCCTGTCTTTAAATCTTTGGAGCCAGCCACTGGTGCATTTGAAGTCACTAATCCCATGTTGCTGAGCTAGATAATTTGCCTTTTCTTGCAAGATCAGACCTGATGTTGGCAAATTAGATGCATGCATTTGTTTGGTACCACTCAAAGTTTTGTTTTAAACTCCTCGTGTTTTGCACCACGAATTTGTTTCCTGTTTTTCATCGCTGCTCCAGTGTCACGCACTTCAAGTCTTTTTTGGTTATTCAGTTTTGTAGATCAAGTAGGTAAAGGAATGTTGTATTCCTTTGCAATGTCCATTTTGTTTCTTTCCATCCTATCAGCCTCTTGTATAATTTTTAGTTTAATTTCCAGGCTTAATTCTGACCTCTGTTTTGTCGCCATAAACACTGCTGGATAAGATTTAATATAAACAAATTTTAAATTAATTTAAAGAAAAGTTCCAAAAAAGACATCAGCTCAGATAAAATGGCACAAAAATTAGATTGCTGTATACGATACCAAAAGACTTTGAACAGGGGTAACAATTGCAACTGACCTTACAGTTCCTCCCTCACTCTTCATGGTTTGCAAGGAGAGCAAGGTAGTGCATGTAAACACCTTAGAAAAACTTTTTATTCTTTTGTTAATTTAACAACTCATTGTTCAGAAAGATGTTTTTCAGACTGCACTTGATGTTGTAGCTACCATAAACTGCTTTTGTTTATGCCAAACTAATAATTTCTAACAAGTCAGTGCCATCCTTCAGGAAGTATGGTGGCAGTAATAGATTCACTCTACCAAGATTTGTATTAAACATACAAAATGACAATATTTCTGACGGGGTGAAAAAGAACTTTTTAATACATATTAACTGAATTTTGTAATAAACGAATATATTTACATAGAAAAGCCTATTCTTTCACAGGGGAATAGTATGTGATTCATAAAAACGAGTACTTTGTATAAACTGAGTTTGTATTAATGAGATTTTACTGTATTTAGATATGAAGTTGAATGAATCAAACGCTCAGATCAAGGAGAAACATAAAAAACAAATCGGCTAGTGACTGTAGTGGACCTGAGGAGAAAGAGAGCACAAATTGAAAAACAGTGTTTGCAAAGAGCATCTGTATGTGATAGTGAAAATTTGAATAGAAAAACGGTGAAGAAAGGAGAATTTGAACAACTTCTGAAGCTCTTTTTGTGGTTCACACAGATGAGAGACAAAGGAAGTCCAATTTCTGGACTGATTTTTACAGGCTATGGCCTTAGAATTTCATCAGTGTTTTAATGAAGGGGAAGAACAAGTTACCATAAGTATTGGTTGGTTGGATCATTGGGGGGGAAAAAGTTTGCAGTTTGAAATATGAACATAACTGGGGGAAAATTATCAGCTAGTATGGAAAAAATAGCAACATTTACTGCTAAATTAGCAAATATTATTCAAGAAGAAAATTTTAATTTGGATCATATTTACAATTGTGACGAAACCAACCTGAATTATAACATGCTTCCATCCAAATGGATGGAAGCATTTTCAGTTAGAAAAGAAAAATCTGCTCCTGGTTATAAATGAAGTAAGGAGAGAAAGATGGTAGTGGCATGTTCAAATTCATCAGGGAGGCATAAGATTAAACTAATTCTCATTGGAAAGTCAAAGAACTCCCGAGCTTTAAAAAATGTAAAATGTTTGCCTGTTAACTACGCAAATCAAAAAAATGCATGGATGGATCCAAGTCTGTTTAAAAGATGGTTATGTGAAGAATTTGTTCCTAGCACAAAAAAAATATTTGAACAAAAAGAAACCTCCCCATAAAGCACTTTTAATTTTAGACAGTGCTCCATCCCATCCAGATGAAAGTGAACTAATTTTTGGTGACATCAGAGCTCTGTTTTTGCCACTGAATGTGACACCCCTTCAACTTCTAGATCAAGGGTTCGAAATGGGACTACAAGCGGCATCTCTTAAACACTTGCTTCAAAATCTTGAAATAGGGACCAGCATTGTTGAGAATATTAAAAAAAATAAACATCAAGGATGCTATTTACTGGTTAGCAGAAGCATAGAATGATGTTAAAACATCTACTCTTATTAAATCCTGGAAAAATATTTTATGCTCCCAAAATGAAGTCAATGAGAACAAGATGGCAAATGAAGAACTAGCCAACCTGTTTCGGACACTCTTACTACAGAGGATATTAAAGAGTGAAAGAATTCTGATGAAAAGCTGGAAATAACTGATGACATGATCATAAAGCTTGTTGACTAACAAAAAGATGAAAGTGAAGATGAAGAGTAGAAGATTAGGCAAAGATGAAGAGTGCACAGAAACTATATAAAAAAAATAAATAAATAAACGCATGCTTAGGTCTAAATGCTATTGAGTCAGCTTTACTTTATATTGCACATTAGGAGGATACCAAGCCTGCTAACGTTCTTTACTTAGGCACCTACAAAATATAGCAGCTAAAAAGAGAGGCGCTTCTATTTTTTATATGGTATTAAAGAGAGTGTAAGGCTGCAAGAGAGTGACTACACCTTCCCAAGATTGATATTTGAAACGGCTATTCCTTTGTAATCACCATGCTAGTGCTCCTGATCAAAAACAACTTTGAGATAGCCTCTTGGTATTGAAACAACTGCATGAACTATCCAAAGACGGCTTTTGGAATGTGGTCTGCATACCTATACGGTTATGTATTTATTAACAATATATTTACTAATACAGGGACCTCGTGCACCCACTGCATAGCACACCACAGGTATAAAAATACATTTATAATACTGCTGCAAAGTGGAGGGTTTAATACCCCAAGAGCATTTTGTTACTTTTATTAGTTTTCCTATTAACACTTATTTTATGCAGAATATATTTTGAATGAGAGATGAAATTAAATCTACAATCCAACATTTTTGCCAAGATATTTGTAAACACTAATTTCATAGGTTGGTTCAATAATCTGATAGTAGTAGGTCAGTTTTGATCAGTTTTGTCAGTAGGTCAGTTTTGATCTAATCGCCCTTTAAAGAGCATTGCTTTGTTTTAACAATGGAACTTTCTAATTTGTGCACTTGACACCAGTCATTCAAATCAGCAAGCACTTCATTTGCCCTAGTTTCAGTTTGATACCTTGAGTTTCCATAAACAATGATGACCAAGTCGTCAGCATATGAAATTTTCAAGATGTTTTCCTGGTTGATAGCAAGCCACCCATCAAGGATCACTTTCCAACATCCTGGTTCAAGAATGGATTCCTGAGGGCAGTCCCGAGTGACTGGTCTCGCCACATAACTAAATCCAGAATGGACAACAAGATATCAATCTTGAAAATGGTCAGAGATCAACTGATAAATGGGAATAGAAAGCCATTTACCAGTAAATGGGAATAGAAACCTTGGCCTCACGGAACCTCGCCAGAACACTCTGCCACCAAACGGTGTCAAAGGCCCCTTTGAAGTCCACAAGGAGATCGAGGACATATTTACTCTCAGAAGACGAAATGAGTCCATAAAAAATTAATAGCATCCACATTTGACTTGCCTTTCACAAAGCCAAACTGAAATTGATATGGCAAGTGTTTAGTATGATAATTTTCTAAAAATCCTATAACAATCAGCTTTTCTAGACCCTTTCCGTAAACTGGAAGCAGTGCAATCGAACAATAAGACAAAGTTAAATTTGCAGGTTTTCCTGGATTTTTGAGAAGAATTTTAAGGTTAGCATGTTTCCAGGGAACCAGGAAACACCCTTCATTTAAACAAGTATTAAGAAGGTTTATAAGTAACAGTGGACAACAAATCCAGATTCTCTTCATTATAGAAATTTCCATAAGGTCCAAGCCCTTACACTTTCCATCTTTCATGTAGGAGACAGCATAACCAATTTCATCTTGCATAAATTCCTGCTTCTGGGCCGGACCCTCATAAGCTGAGTGTTCCATTCTGTGCCTTGTATGTTCAGAATGTTTCGGAACAATATAATCTTGCTTGATCAATTCATCTAAGATGGAATTCATTGATTCTTCCCATGTACGTGATTCAGCATTATTTTTTATCAAAACAGAGGAGAAAATCTCCCCGGATGTAATTTGTCATCTACAAGTTTATAGGGCAAACCCCACGGATCCTTATCAAAAGAAGACTTGTCAGTTTTCCCACACAGAGTGCTTCTCTCTGTATATGGAATTGAAGTATATTTTACAGGCATCTCTGAATAATTCATATAGCCTATCAATTTCTTCCAAAGGTCTATTGTTTCTTCTAGCTTGTTGTAAATCCTTCCTAGAGTTTTTGATGTTTTTCCAAAGATCATTTAGAGATTATGTCCACCAAGTGTTATGCATCCTCTTTTTTCCTTCCTAGAGAATTATCACAAATAACCATGACAGTGCATTATTTTATCAGACTGTGGCTTAAGAGCCAAACAACTGATACGGTGGATATTTTCCAATCAAAGAGCTTCTTTAATCTTTTGATCAAAGAGATTCCAGTTAGCTTGAGCAGTTTTATAACTTGGAAAATCATGATTAAATCTATGACTGTCAGGAGATAAAGAAGAGACAATATTAAATTAAATAACATTTTGATCGCTTCCAGACCAAGAAGAATGGACTTTCCAATCTGCCAGGCAACGACCAAATGCTCTATTTGATAAAGTAATGTCTATAAAACATTGCCCGCAGGCAGAAATGAATGTTGGAATTTGGCCTGGAGCATTCCGGAGACAAAGCCCCTTTGACAAGATCAATGGTGAGCTGTGAATATTTTAACAATGGGCTCGCTTTTTGATTGATCTCAGAAGTGACGTCATCCGCAGTTTCCACCAGAGGCGTTTCCCACGCTCCCACTACTAGTAGTATAATTAGTGCGTGTGATGCATTTTTCGTGACTGACCGGTATGATATCTCAAGTCAGGAGCAGTTCGGGGGAGGGTGGACAGATGAGCCTGTTACCCCCTTAACCATGCAAATAAGTGTATGTGTATAAGGTCTACTAAAAAAAATGTAAAAACCTCGTCGTCATGCCTCCCTTTGCAATGATACCTCAATATGATAGTGTCTGGAGTTCTTTTTAGAATTTTTGAATAGTATGACGTCACAATCATACTTCCTGAAGTTACTACTGCAGGAAGTGATTGCAACAATAAAAGTATTTGTCATATGACAGTAACAATACAAATATTTGTCAACAATTTCTTTTTTCGTCTCCCATTTTCATTACATTCCATTGTTAGGTTCTCCTAACAGCTGCGTATATCACTTCAACTACAAATCAGTACTTCAATCGATGCTGTTTTCCAGAGATATTTAGATATGTTGCAATCGCAAGTATACATCTCTTACTTTAGTTATCATAAATCCATTGTATCTTGTCTTCCAGAAATTATGAAAATTTCTGAATGTTCAATAAAATATTTACATTACAAAAGCTCTTTTATTTCGTAATCAATATATACCTAAAAGAAATGCGAAGTATGTTTCACATAAACCATCTACCACGCCTGCTCGGCACATGCACAACTTTTTTATTCGTCGTTTTTTTAATAACTCGGAAAATATAATGGAAAAATTTTATGATAGAATTTTAATATCGCGAATAAAAAATTACAAGAAATATTTCCCATATCACAAATAATATAAAAACTATTACAAAACATTTCACAATATTTTTTCACAAATATTACGTAAAAAATTATTACACAAAAATATTCAAGAAACATTTATTTTAAAAATTGCCATATACAATTTACTTCTTTATTAATATCTGTTGTTGATCTGCTTTGCTCAATAGCTGAGTGATGATTACAGAGGTGATTTGACGTAACGATCCGGATCAAATTGAAGCAATGGTTTTCCATTTAGATGTATGGTCATCATAATCTGCAACGTGTTTAATTGTCAACATTATTCATTCACTCAATATTATGCATTACGCTGAAAGCTCACTCAGCTTCAGCACTGCTAATCGCAATGGTTTTAACGATATTTCTGGCTTTTTTAATTAAAAAGGAAATTTCGCTCGATTTTAAAGATAAACTGTCTTCGACAAAATCTTTAAAATCATTAATTTTTATTTCCTATTTTATTAGAATTTTTTTAAAATTTCTTATTCGGTTTTTACCGTCTTGTAACCGAGATGAAAGTTCTTTCGCATTCCACGATTTCGGGTAGCATATGTTTAAAATTTCTTTCAATGGTATCGTTATTTTCTTTATTTAATTTAAAATCGTCCTGTTGCATTAATAACTTATCCTTTAAGGATAAAACAATGCATTTAATAACATGTCACGAGGTAATTTTTTTTTTTTTTACGTTCGATTTTGATTCCTTTAAATTCGTTCAACTTCAACGTGCTCTCAATTTTAGCTTCATAATTTCCTTCAGAATTTTTCAAATTAGCAATAGCGTTGATAGTTCAAATAATTAACTTATCTGCTTTTACCATAGTAATTCTGTGAAGCTTCTGAAAGGTAAGAGAGCCCCTGCAGGATGTCGATCATTAGTGCTAAATGGTTAAGAAATTCAAAACTTAAGTCCATATAATAATCCTGGATTATTTAACTTCTGATTCAAAATGTTTGCACAAAGCGAGATAATTCCTCCAACCCATTTCCTCCATTAAAATGCTGGAAATGGGGCCCCTGCTCACCCTACCATAGTTTCGGCTCTAGATACTCGATAATTGCGCATTTAGGATTTCATTTGTAAAATAGATGATCATTTCAACAATGGGCTCGCAAATTTAAAAAAAAATAACAATGGACTCTCGCGAGCCCATGCGAGACCACTATAGCTCACCACTGGACAAGATGAATTCCTCCAGA
Source organism: Mastigoproctus giganteus (assembly GCF_048544385.1). Classification (NCBI taxonomy): domain Eukaryota; kingdom Metazoa; phylum Arthropoda; class Arachnida; order Uropygi; family Thelyphonidae; genus Mastigoproctus; species Mastigoproctus giganteus. The sequence goes on along the minus strand of NC_143582.1, from coordinate 51,587,344 downwards.
AGCATTCCCTTGGGGTCAGTTGAGGAACTACCCTACATGGTAGAAGATGCATTTGCATTGATTAAAATGATAATTTTCTTTCCAGAAAGTTTAAAGCATTTTCAAGGTAATTTAAGAAAGGTTCAATCTGTTGGTTAGCCTGCGAACACTGCATATAGAGTGAGATGAAATACAACTGTCCAAAGAAACCCTCCAGACAGGCACATGCTGCGTGATCAGAGCAAAGTCTGTTTATCCTTATAACAGTAATTTGTGGATCTGTAATAACCAAGGCCCCTCAAACCGTGGCCACCACATTTCCACCCTCTTTTGAAATTTGAGTGTTGGACTGCACAATTTTGCATTGGAAAGGGAGTCCCTTGACCCTTCCCTTGTAGGAATATAATTCCTGTAATTCTAGGACAGATTTTTTTATTCAGCAATTAATTTAGATATGTCACTCATTACTGAAGCTGATCATTGGCAATTTAGTTGCACATTGGATTTTATTTGCGTCCCGAGTAAGTGTGAAATTTAGAAAATTTAATGACTTAGTATCTGTATTCTCCTTCTCCAGTGTAAAATTGAGTCTAGAATGAATATTATTAAACGAATGTAAAATGTCTTAGATAGAGCTACTATCGGTTAATGACTAGAAAATCATTTAAATACCTCCCATAATATGTAATACGGAGTTGGAAATGCGTGAAATGTATGCATTCAGTCGTTGAGAGATAGACCTCCGATATTAGGCTACTCAGACTTAATCCCATTTGCAAACCAAAAATTTGTTTATATACTATGTCCAAAAGGTGATATAGTTGGCTTAATCTAAGAGTTTAATTAAGTGAAAAATTTCCGTAATAGGAAGCTTCATATAATTTCATATAGTTATTATTTGACCTGTCCCAAAGAATATCTAATGTGTATTCAGCATTTACATTCGTATATAATGAGGTAACATCTAGTGAGAATAAATTATCATTACTGCCAAGTCCTTAATGTTATTAAATAGTGTATTGTAATTCTTAATCCCAGATTGTATTGCCTCTCTAAAGGGTTTTATAATGCTATATACACGTGTGACCAAGGATGAAAATGTCGAGATTTTGTAGGAAACAATAGGCAGAATAGGTTTACATAAGCCTATTTTGCCTTACGTAATTTTACACAAGACCGGCTTTCCTTTTTTTGTAATTTGACTGAAAAATGCAGGAATATTATGTTTTGGCCTTCGATTCCTTTAACTAAGCCATAGTAATGTAGTTTTTTCGATACATGGTTAACATTTTATTGTATTGATTGACCAAATTGGTAAATAGTGCTGGGTCTACTTCAATATAAGTGGAGGTATCTGATACAACTGACTAACTTATTAATATAATCAAGTTTAATGAGTATTATCACTGTATCTCCTTTGTCAGCTCTCTGAATATTAATGTCTTTATTTTTCCCGAAGTTCACATAAAGCTGAACTGGCATGTGTATTCAATTTAGGAAGTCGCAATTCTTTTATGTTATTCACAACCTGGTTAATAACTTGTTGAATAAAATCTTTTTGTGGAACATTATGAAGTCCAAATTCAATATCAATTACGCACTGTTTTTTAGGTAGTTTTCGAGGTTGTAAATTGTAATTTAATCCTATGGATAAAAGTGAAATCTGGTCCTGCGATAGCGTATACAAGGAAAGATTTGTAACCTGTTGATATGTTGGGCGAGGGGGTGCTCGCGAACTAGCTGAAGTATTCTGCGGTAGATCATTATGTGTATGTGGTGGGGGGTCATCACACAACTTGTATGCATTTGGTCGCAAGCTTGCGACAGTGTGTTAGAAATCATATGAATGTGTCTTGACACTCCCAATAATGTATTCAATTTATTAATGTGTCTGTTTTTTTTATTTCTGAGGCCTGTGCTTCACATTGCAAATTTATAGAGGTCTTCAATACAGACGAATCGTTAGGAGGCAGATAATTTTTTTAATTTGTCGCGAAGTTTCCTAACTTCGGAAAGGTATTTTTGTTAATCAGAATAACAAGATCTCAAGGCAAGCTTAACTATATTACGCGGTGTGGCAGGTGCTAGTTGCTTAACACCCAAAATTTTATGATTTAAATTAACCCTGGCAAACTTCGGAACGATATTGTTTTGAAGGCAATATTTTAGAAAAGAAATATGGTAACCTTGGGCCGAGTATCTTAGTGTTAATCTAATGTAATTTTGCACCAAGGTATTCGAAAAATCCCCCCCTATTTGTGTGTACCGATAAGTTATACCCGAAGAGAAAGGAAGTAAATGAAATAGTCAATAAAAGATTAAAAATGAATTCGATAGCATGATCCAGAGCTATAATGCTCAATACATTCTACGTTGATATCAATATTTGTAAAAGAATAAGAGAAGTTTACCTCAATATGATACGGAGAACACTTCCGTATGATTTCTGTATGATTTTAATTCCGTATGATTTTAATTTCTGGAGATACTCTCCAGAAATTAAAACGAAAACAATTAAAAAAATCAAATCTTACATTACAGTAAGAAATAATTAATAATAATTATAAATCAAATGAACACAATTAAACAAAACACCAATTAAAAATTAAATGAACACAATTAATACAAGTAGAAGCAGCAGGCATAGAAATTGTACCCAACTTACACTTAAGTCTATTGTTTTCTAAAGTAAGGTCTATAATTAACCTTTCTACATTGTTCCAGATCTTGGAAACTTCCACCATCATAAGTGGAGAAACCTTAGTATTAACAAATCCACAAGATTATTCTTTAAAGCAAATAGAAAGTATATTTACAGTACTGTTTTTATTGGTCTAAAATATTTACACTATTTATATCTTTGTCCTCTCACCCGTCTCAAGCCAGACTCATAGGTAGAGACTTGTCACAAAAAATATTCTCCAGAACAATAGAAGGTTCCTTCAAACAAGTATCCAAAATTTCTGGGACAATAGTCAAATTCCCAGTCATGTCTGAGGATGAAAACCTTTTATCAGAGATAGTTAAAATAAAACCAGTTATCAATTAAAATACAACTAAAATTCCTACACCCAAGACTTGAGAAACTAAAAAGAAATAGTATTTATCAGTCGCAATACTGGATATATCAATTCCTAGATATGATTGTAGTGTATGTCAGTTTCTATACACCAGTTGTCAATAGTTGCACTAGTTGATTCACCCCGGTTAGTTCTTGGATGAAAACCAATACAATCGAATGGCCTTTAACTCAAATAGCAGTTCCAACTGAACCAAAACTATTGATTCAGCAACAGGTTACTCACCTGGGACTACAAAGCATCATTTATCTAAATATATAGCCATAAATTAGAAACACGTGTATTTCAATGGGAATTTTGTCCAAAGTTTACGATTTTTTATTTCAACACAGGTAAGTAATGCAGGGGGTGCTGCAACAATTACCAAAATAAAATTAAGTACAGCCACTCCCCGGCTTACGTAATACTCGACTTACAGAAATTTGACTTTACATAAGTTTTTGCTGGTCGGTGCAAACTTTAAAAAATCATGGAAATGTATTTTGCATCCGGTAGGAATAAACAGAGGTATCCTAAAAATATTGTAATGTGAACCTAATAACACATTATTTTTTTGGTAATTCGTTCCAAGACCTTGGAAGTTGAAATTTTCGCTATATAACTAAGCTATTTATCTCTATGAAAGGTCATTTTTATAATGGAAATTACACTACACTTTCATCGTTCCATATGTTCCGTTATAAGAATCTATTTTGAATGCCTTTGTGATATTTTTCTAAAACACATTTCTGGAGGTCACTAGACATAAAATAATAAAAATAATTTGCACTTTCTGGTTTATTGGACTTTTCTGTTAGTGCGATCTATTATAAATGGGTATCAAACTCATCATATTGCATTTGCAATAATACCGATAACTGGAATTCTGTGGGTTTTTACGTAATGGTATTATGGTGAAATGAGTTCCCCTTCACCGAAATCTTCAATCATATAAAAAACATAAATAAATTTTCAGAATCTTCTCCTCATTCCTATTTACTTATTACAATGGTGAAGGGAAATGGACCAACAGAAAGTGCAAGTGGTTTCTAAAACCAAATTGATTTAAAGATAAAGATTAATTAAGAATTACAAAGCAGGACAAAGTTTGTCATCTACTGCATGGAATTAGGTCTTGCTGCTTCAATAGTGAATACTATTTTAAGGGATAGTGCACATATACAAGAACATGTTAAAGGATCAACACATTTAAGATCAACAGTGATAACAAAACAGCGTTTAGGCGCTATATTGAAGATGGAAAAGCTATTAATAATATGGATCGAAAATCAGATTCAGAAGCAAGTGCCACTGAGTCCAATGACCATTCAAGCAAAAAGCATGACAATTCTGCAGCTGCAGAGAAATTTTGTAATGTGTTGGAAAAATCTCCTTCTAAATCTTTACAGTCTTCAACTTCCGCAGCAGCATGTTATTAACCTGGAGAGTTAATTCTGGAAACTATGCTCGAAAGGTAAAACTTGCTGACGTTATGCCTGTCTCCTCTTTCTTTTTGTAATTTTTCCTGCGCACGAGATAAAAAAATTGAATAAATAATTCTATTTACACGTTTGTCGAACATTTATTTTTTGCTTCATTTAAATGCAATCAAATTTGTGAGTGCTGCTTAAGCATTTAGGGAAATTCCGACTTACGTAGAATTCCGCAGAATGCAACCGTTACGTAAGTCGGGGAGTGGCTGTAATTTCGATAGCTATGTAGGGTAATTTTTCCGAGAATTTTTCTCCAATAGGAAGCTGGGAAAAAGACTTTAAACAAGTAGCCAATGGCAGCTTCCACATAATGTTTTCCTGCAAAAACAGTCATGTGACCACCACAATACTATCATATCGCTAAGAAGGAAGACAAGCTGGCAGACACAGTAGAATAAATACATTGTGGATAGTAAGAGCTTATGGTATTTAATGATAAAGTCAGACTTTCTATAGGTGGACAAAAAGCAAGAGGAAAAATGTCCCCAGCCACCGTGCAGTCCAAAATGAAGCTCAAATCACTTGTTCACCCCAAATTTTGGGAAGAACAAAAGATTTATCTAAATAGTTAAAGCTGACAATTACAGACAACTTTTTTTTTTTTTTTTAGGCCTGATGTAGCCGAGTGTACTGGGGTTCAAGCCCATGACTGATAAATATAAATAACATTTTTGTTGATGATTGATTTATTGTAAACTTCACTGACCTGGTGGTTGTGCCGGAGTATAACAAGAATCTTTTTTTTTAATAAATAGTTGGTATATAAATAGTTTAAATAAATACTGTATGTACTAATGTTTTATGCATATACAGACCAAAAGACAAAGTATTAAAGGTTATATCATTCACTTTAAATTCTACTAATATACAAAGGGTACTAGGAAAGTTTTGCAATATAACGCAACAATGAATCACAGGAAGCTGCTTGTTGCTGCATGTTGAGACATGTTCATACGTGCATAGTAGCCGCCGCGCCAAGTCGATGGGCTCAGTTATTCATTAGTAGTGAGAGTGTAAAGTGCTTGCGATGGCATCGTGGTCACGAAATGAGATAAGGACAGTTTTGCGGTATAATTTCGTGCATGGTTTAACCATAGACCAGTGCTTAGAAGAAATGACTCTTGCACTAGATGATGATTGTCCACATCGTACAACGATATTCAGGTGGTATAGAGAATTCCAAAGGGGAAATTTCACTCTGGAGGATTCTGAGAGGCCGGGAAGACCACGAACGTCAGTTACGGAGGGAAAAACGTTACTGCTGTGAGGAAAATGCTTGACGAAAACAGGCGAGTGACCTACCAACAGATAGAGGATACTTTGGGCCTAAATGCACCAGCAATTCGTTCGATTCTGCAAGATCATTTGCATGTGAAGAAACTTTGTTCTCTCTGGGTGCCGCATCAACTGACTGAAGAGCAGATGACACGACGTGTGACTTGGTGCCGGGAGATGTTAAAAAAGTTTGATAAGGGACAATCTCGGTATGTGAACAACATCGTGACAGGTGACGAGACTTGGCTGTACTATTACGATCTGCCGACCAAGGCTCAAAACAAAGTTTGGGTCTTTGATGATGACGACACACCTGTAATTGTCAGAAAATCCCAATCTGTAAAGAAGAAAATGATAGCTGTATTTTTCAAATCAAGTGGAATTGTGGAACGTGTCGTTTTGGACACGCAGAAGACAGTCACAGCTAAGTGGTATACTGAACAATGCCTGCCTAAAGTCATTGGATCTATGAAGAACCTGCGGCCAAAGTCAAGAATGGACACCTGGTACCTCCATCACGAAAATGCTGCAGCTCACCGCGCCAAAGCCTGCACCGAATATTTGACCACTACAGGATTGAAACTTCTCGAGCACCCTCCCTACAGTCCAGACCTTGCTCCCTGCGACTTTGCACTGTTCCCGCATGTGAAAATGAAGCTAAAAGGGAGGCGGTTTTCCAGTGATGAGGACCTTCTACGGGCTTGGGACAACGAGTGTGCTTTACTCCCTAGTGAAACTTGACAGAACTGGTTTAAAGATTGGTTTCGGAGGATGGAGAGGTGTATTGAATGTAGAGGAAATTACTTTGAAAAAATTAAATAAACAAAGCTGTATTGCAAAACTTTCCTAGTACCCTTTGTACAATGCAGTTAGTCATGTAATTTAGTTTGCCAGAAGTGATGGCAGCATTTTTTTAGTGCATAATTCTGAATAGTGGTCAGATGCAATAAATGAAAATATTCACTGTCACTCTGATGTTTTAAGCATGCCATCACCTCATTAATGTTTTCAAGCACTTTGTTAATTTCTGCTGTTTTTTACTCACACAAGTAATCCACATTGCCTTCTGAGCCACTTCCTATGTCACTGACTTCTGTTAGTCGATTGTCTTTCCACTGTTCACAGAGGCTACGATTTCTTCCTCGCTTAGGTAATATGCTATTGGAGTTTCCACATCCACCTCAGCCCAAGTAGCCAAGTCATTTGCTCTAAGTTTAAGATTGCCACTAAATAAATTACAAGCAGCCTTTTCTCCTTGTTCTGAAAATGCTGCTAATTCAAGATAATCATTAGCAATCTTTTCCAATACATTTTTTCCCAGCAGTTCTCAGTTGCTACTGAGTTTACATTCTCCCATGCTAATCCAATATCGTATGCAGTGTCTTCGACTATTAATGTTTTCAGAACTTCTAGAAAATTTTTGAGTTCACAACACCAGCAAATAGCTCACTGTGATATAAGTAGGCTTTGAATAATACCCTTATCCATGTGGTGAATTAGTGAAGTTGTTTTCCTTGGCAGAAATGCAACTTCGATCTCGCCATTTTTTCGATTTCAGGACATCAGCTGAAAGATGAGCTGGGCAGAGATAGAACAGTAACAGCTTTTTTGGAAAGCAGGTGGCATTTCATCAACTCACACTCAAACCATGCATCAAAAATATCACTCATCATCCAAGCACTGGAGCTATTTTTATAAATCACGGGTAAATTTCATGTTGATATGCTTAAAACACCAGGGACTTTGACTTTTATCAGTGTACAATGGCTTTAGCTTGTGATTTCCATTCTTGTTTGTGCACAGTAATACAGTAATTCTTTCTTTGTTAGTTTTCATGCCCGTTTTGTTGGGTGCCCTTTTAATATCCAGTGATTGGTTGGAGAGAAGTTTATAGGACAGCATCGTTTCTTCACAGTTGTACAACTGTTCATCTGTGAATTTGCCATCTTGAATCACATTTGCAGAAATTCAGGAAATACTTCTGCTGCTTTAATGTCACCAAATGCAATTTGCCTAAAATATTTGGGATATCTCATGATGAGCCTTCTATCTCCAAAACCACCCTTCTATAGAGTCTACAAATGAATGCAGTTTTTCTTCCTCTTTCATCCAGCTGTGGAGTGTTCTTTCTGGAATTCCACACTCACAAAATATACTACATTCTGTTTTGTCACTCAGCTTTTTCGATAATCTTTAACTTTTCAATTTTTTTCCTTCTTTTTGTGGCTATTATTTTAGCCCTACTGATTTTTACATATTTATTTCTGATATACTGTGTTTTGAGAAAACTAAATCAGAACCAAACTGTCTGGCCTATCTTAGTGCTGAAGAGAAGTCACATGATTTCTCCAAAATCACTTGTAAGTTCATATATTTTTGTCTAGGTTAGGCCTTAGCAGTTTTTGCTCTAAGTGTAACTTCTAGTTGAAAGGATCTTGTGCTGTTGTTTACAAAAATTTACTTTGCGACTAATCTAATACACTTGATGAAAGGTAGTCATATTCCCTTCCAGAGGTAGCTGTTAGTAATTAGCATTCCACTGATATACTCTTTTATTGCATCTCTAACTGAGGGGAGAAATTTGATGTCTACAGTAATTAGTCTCTGATGAGCTCTGATGTTTACAAAAATTATTCTGCAGCTGAATTCTGAATATATTGAAGTGAATATACAGCCACTTTTTAGCTAATTTCCCATCTTGGAAATATGGTAGGACATATAGTAGATACAAGTGCATACAATTTTCATTAATTTCCGACATGAAATTGTTAGTTATTTGAACACTACTTTTTTTTTTCATAATTGATTTTGGAAGACATGATCATACCCATGGTATGAAGAGGCATGTTATATGGAGATTACACTCCATATTTATATATAAATATATAATGTAAATTAAAAGTAAAATTAAGAAAGAGGAAAATAAAGAAATAATAACAAACATAAGAGTATTAGCATGTCTAACATGTTGTTGCCTAGAACATAATGTAAATTTAGTTAAAGTAAGACATTGAAAAGGAAAAGCTCTGCAAAAAGCAAATAAAACTAAAACCAATTAGAAAAACAAAGGGGAGAGGGGAGAAAAACAAAATATAAACCAAAAATTTTGAATATTTCAAATAAAAGACAAATATACCATAAATTTAAAAGCCAATGAAGAATAAATTTAGATCAGTGCCCGCTTGATAATGCCATGGCCAAATATGAAATATCACAATAATGTTACCATAAACTATCCACAAAAACAAATAGAACAACTGAAAATAGAGAACAGTAGACTGTTGAGTCTAATATCATCAGCCATAAGAAAACAATGGTTGTGGAAATTACTGCATTTTGCTTTAACTTTCTTGTCTTTATTTCTTTACTGCATAAGGGCCACTATTCTGCAGGTCGGTTTTATTGGTAGGTTGAAATTAGTTGGTCAGTCTGTTTTCCACATAGATTTGTATAAATGCAGCAATTTCCACAACCATTGCCTTTTGATGATAAGAGAGGCTCAATCATCAGCTGTTCTCTGTTTTTGGTTGTTTAATTGATTCATTTAATTAAAAGTTAATTTAAAAAAAATGAAATTGTGGATAGTTTATAACATTATTGTGATATTTCACAGTATTTGGCCTAGGCATTGTCAGAGGTGGCTGCTGGTCTAAATTTGTTCTTTATTGGCTGTTAAATATTTATGTTATATTTGCCTTTTATTTAAAATATTCAAAATTTTTGATTTTTGGTATGTATTTTTAGGTGACAGGCCAGATCCCGATGCAAAAAAAGAAAAGAGCATGTGTACAATCCTTGCAGAAGCTCTGTATTATTATAGGACCTGAACTGCTGCCTCTATTCCAGCTGTGTGTGTGTGTGTGCGCGTGCGCGTGTGTGAATTAAAATTACAGTTAATTGATTGTGAAGAATAACAAAAAGAAATAAAGAAAAATAAAATAAAAAAAGCGACATCAATGGCTGCATAGTATAACCAGCAGCATGTTTCCTGAAACATAATGTAAATTGAATAACATATGTAAATTAAAATAGATCAGCATAAGCCCTGCAAGAAGTGAATACAATGAAAACCAGTACTTAAGTATAGAAATTGAAAAGAACAGAAGGGAGAAGGAGAGAAGAATTTTAATAACCACACAATTTAGAATTGTAGTGGAATGGATGTTACTTACTGTTATAACTACAGGCAACCGCCATATAACACAATACTTCTACAACATGGTACTTAAATAACATGGTTGGAGAATTTCAGCAAACCTTGCATAAAAAAAAAAAAATAATAATAATAATAATAATAATAAATATTATGATGTTAGGGTCCCTGTAAATGATTACATCTACCTGTATATTTATTTTGTCTGTAAATTGTGTATGTTCTCTCTCTGTTTGTTGTATAAAAAAAACCCCAGTTTCTGAGGGGGAAAACTTGCTATCTACACATAAGACCAACTAACTCAGCCGCGGAATGAAAAAAGCCCACTAAAGTTCTTCGCGTCATCGATGGGATTTGCACCCAGGCCTTTTCCACTCGGTGTGGGAAGGATGGTGACAATGCCACTGTTGCTACCCATGCAGACAAAAACCTCACATAACAGGGTATTAGGCACCTCCGTAGCCTGATGGGCAGGAGCAGCAGTGCTTAGCACACACTTCTTGATTAGACTGGGGTTCGAGCCCGTGACCACCAAATACGGAGGATGCGGAAAGGTCAGGGAATGACCACCACATATCCCCGGAGAAATATGGCCTTAGTTACCAATGCTGTTAAAAACCAAAAACAACAACAACAGAGTATTTTTGAGCTTTTGTGAGGTGGAACTCTGCTACTAAGTTGGATGTAATTTTTCAACATTTCCACTCTTTTTGAATCCCCACTGTTGACTCGCTAGTAAAAAAAAAAAAAAAAAGAGAGAAATCCTTGTGTTTTATTTTGTTAGGAAATCCCCGTGTTATGTTCTGTGCTGTTGAACTTCTAGAAAAATCTAGATTTCAAAGTTTTATTATAATTGGATAGCACCCCAGGCCATCCAAACATTGAAGTTATGTTCCTACGACCACAGTTATATACTAGGTTAATACAACTTCTTTCATTTAGCCATTAGACCAAGGCATTATATCCACCTTTAAAACTCATTCCATCAGAAAATCATTACAATGGATTTTGGAAAAAATTTATTCCAAATCTATTGAAGTAATGGAGGCATGGAAACATTTCTGAATTGTGGACTGTGTCAGAATCATAGCTTTATCACTTAAAGTAATAAAACCATCGACGACGTTAAATGCATGTGTAAAAATATATGGGCAGAGTTAGTTCATTCAAGAAATATGGTCGAACTGACAGAAAACGGAATTGGTACGATAGTCTAACTTTCTATGTCAGTAGGAGGGGAAGGTTTTGATGATATGACTACTACAGCCCTCGTCGGTAACACAGTTGACAGAATCACCCTCCTCCCCACACTGGGTGGAAAAGACCTGAGTTCAAACCCCATTGTTGATGGGAGGAATTTTTATGGGTCTTTTTCACAACATGGTTGAGTTAGTCAGGCTCAGGTGAGGGTAGCATGGTTTTTTTCTCCTGGAAACTCTTCCATCAAAACAGAAAATCTACCTCAGGACACCCAATTTATAGACAATATACTCAGAGCAACACGGCCTTAGTCACCGATTCTCCTAAAAAAATAAAAAAAGATATGATTTCTGAAGGTGTTCAAGAATTACTGGTAGAAAAAGAGGCTGGCAAAGTGGATTTGGTGGAAATGGCAATGGAGGTAAACCAAATCAATTCAGAGAATGATAGTGTGGATTAAAATTCTAAACATTCAAATTTTACACTAAAAAGCATATAGGAAGGCATAAAGTTAGCCAAGCAATTAGAATCTTATTTTTTGAATGCAGATTCCTCAATGAAAGGAGTCCCAAGTTCAAAAGGGAGCTTCAAAAATGCTTAGTGCCATAAAATGAAATTCACAAAGATTTATCAAGCAAAAGCAAATAAAACCAGATTACTGATTTTTTAAAGAGAGCAGAAGATGCATGAAATCTAGAATGTTGTATTTTTGTTAGCTTTTGAAACATAACCACCCTTTTTGTACTTTTTTCTTAGTCCCATATAACAGTTTCACACAACACAACATTCTATAGGAACCGAACTACCATGTTATACGAGGGTTACCCTTATTATACTTTCATGTACCCTAATTAGCTCTTAATAGGGCTGTAAGAATGGAGTGCTAAAAACTGCATTAAGCAAATTCACTTAGTTGGAGAGATTTATCCATAGAACAGTGTAAATAATTTTAACTGGTTGGCGTGACTAGTTTTTTTGGCTCATTTTAAGCCTCCATTTAATTTTTTATAACAATACTAAATGTAGAAGCAACATCAAAGCTTTAAATATAAACTTTAAATACATAAATTATATGATGAAACATAAATACAGTATATATTCAATAAAATGTGCAACAAAGTTTATCTTAAAATTAGAACCTTATATACACACACACACACACACACACACACACACACACACACACTATATTTACATTATTTATAATAACAGCTTGTGATACTGTGGCTTTCACATCACACAAGGTGACTAAGTTTAGTGTAAATCTAGTAGTTGCTTGGATTTAGTCTTTTAAAATGTTCAATTTAGTTTCTGATACCATTTTAACCTTCATGTTATTAGTATTAGTTGACTCACTTGATCCCTTTGAGCTCATTTAAAAAAAAAAAAAAAAAAAAAAAAGGGGGTGAAGTTGAGACTCCATTCATGTTATGCTAAAACCAGTCACTCAGATGCAGAATTAATGGAAACAAAAACTAAACTGAAAGAATCATTGCTGAGCAGTGCTACCAAGCACTGTACAGAAGTTTATAAACAGCATTTCAATGAACTTTATCTAATTAGAACCCCAGAGTGGGCATTTCATTTTAATAACACTACCAGGCAGGATGATGTGTAAAGTATACATTTTGTGATACAGAAGAAATGATGCAGGGTATCAATGTATTTTTTGCCTAGAATTGTACTTGGGTGGGGGGGGGGGGGAATCAGAGTGCAGTACTGGGTGATGGTATCAAAAAATATAGAGTAGTATAGTGAACAAGCACTAAATGAACCGTGCTGTAGTGTGGGACAACTGTACAGTACAGTGCTTATTGTGATCACGGATAATGTTACCATTTGTTTAATGTTTTACTTTTATGAACTCCCAATCAGACATATACTAATACAATAAATGTAACTGATTACAATAGCTGATTACAATAAATGTAGAAAAACTACATTTATTGTAATCAGCATTTTAGTTTTGGTTATCACTTTTTTTGCCTCATTGCAGTTCACATGTGCAGTGGAAGTGATTACATGACATCCCAATTTGTTCTTGATTTCCAGCATGTGGTGTGTGTCCAGTTACTGCCGTTGCTTAATTTGTTGGTGTCATTATTCCCTGAAAGAAAGCACGGTATCTATACCTAACGCAACAGGATTGTTTTATAGTGGAGCACAGAGCAATATGGCTTTAGTTGCTAACGCTCCTAAAAAACAAATAACAACAACAGTGGAGCATTAACCCATTTCTAATTCTTAATTGTAATATTGTTTTTAATGGTTTGTATTAATTTCCAGAAATGTTATGACAGTTTCATTTTTATTGATGGCTTTCTTGAAGGAATAGTGGACAGTCAAAAGTATTTTAACTGCTTGATTTTAATGTTTTCTTCCTGTCCACTTCCCCTTTTTTTATGTACAGATTTCTGCTGTGCATCAGTAAACAATGCTGAACAGCTGCATTCTTGTTTCATTGGTTATTGTGATCACAATAAGTGCCATACATATTTTAGTATGCCACACTGACATATTAAAAGAGAGGTTTTAGTATGTCAGTGTTTATTTTTAATCCAACTCTTTTTTTTTTTTTTTTTTTTCCTATATCATATTATACAAAAATTAAATTTTAGTGCATTTGAAAATTTATATGTTAAGATTGTACTAGTTTCATTTAGATTACTAATTCTGATGTGTTTTTTTTGCAAACAATTGAGTCACATATGGGATGTTCTACGGTAAAAGAAATCATAAAAATATGAGGCCACTTTATTATACCATATGTGATTTTTGTATATTTTCTTTGATTTGAGCATTTTAAAATTCCTTTAAAAGAAAAAAAAAATAACCACTTATGCAAATTTTTCTTTTCACAGGCCATGTCAATGCATCCATACTACCTGAAGGAAGGGGATGCTATACATGCCTAAGTTGAGCAGACATAACATAGCTTTTGCTAGAGGCACAGGAAATTTATTCTCTTTGCCTTTTTATTAGGCCTGTAATGTGTCTCTGCTAAGTGCCTCTTGCTTTGAGCAATATATGAGGAGTACTGTGTAAACCAGGCAGGTGCAGCGATGGCACAGATGGTTCTTTTTGTGGTGAGGTGGAGCAGAACAACATGCTTGGCTCTGGTGGAAATTGATAGCTTAAATAAATTCAAGGCAGAACTAGACAAACGTTTGGAATGAATGGATTGGTGAAATAGGGATGGGGTTTTTTTTTTTTTTTTTTTTTGCTGATGCTGTATAGCTTGCTTTCTTGCGTCATGTGCCTCTACTAATGTTAATGGCATGAGTGTGATTACCAAGTAGAGGCATTCCTTGACTTGCATAAGGGTTGCGTTCTGCGTAAGTCGAGTTTATGCAAGTTGGAATTTCCCTAAATGCTTATGTAGCACTCACAACTATGCTTTCTGAATTTGGTTGAAGCGAGGAAAAAAAAAAAAAAAAAAAGAAAAAGAAAAATCGAGTGATTCATAGAACATTTACTCAGAGCCCAGTTCTTCTTTAGTTTAAAATTTTTTACATTCTCTTTAATCAATAATTTAGTCTTACGATTTGTAAGCAAGTTTTAAGAAAGGAAATCCACCTTTCTTTTTTTTTTTTTTTTTCTTTAAACTAACATATTAACCCTTATACTGCTTGGTCACTCTAGCGGCACTGCTCCTGCCTCCCCGTGGTAACCTGGGAGAAGAAATCCACTCTCCCAGGGCTGAAAGGAGCAAAGATGGAAAACAGTTTATTTCCACCTTTAGAGCCATCGAGCTCAAGAACAATGAAAATGACTTTTCTCAACCTAAGAGGTTGAAAACAACCCCTCAAGAGGAGATATCAGCTTTCCTCATCTTACATTCACTCTCTGAACAGCCTCTGAGCAAATTATCACCTTTTCTTGTGCAGAAATGCATTGAGACTGCTGCAGGCTCACCTAAATCAGTAAGGCGACTCCAATCCAGTGATATTCTGGTTGATTCTACACAACTTCAACATTCTACAAAGCTATTAAAGCTCAACTTTTGGATGTCACCCAATAAGTCACACCCCATGCCACACTAAACTTCTCTAAGGGGCTAATAATAGAATGGGATTTATTAACAATAACAGAGGAGGAAATTGTTAAAGAGCTACATGAACAAAAAGTCATCCAAGCAAGGAGAATTATGACTCGAAAAGATGGTATTCTTGTTCCAACAAGGAGCATAATTCTCACTTTTATCACTCCTAGCTTACCATCATCTGTGAAAGCAGGCTATCTGCATTGCCATGCCCGACCGTACATTCCAAATCCCGTCAGGTGCTACAAATGCCAAAAATATGGTCACTCTCAGACTGCATGTCGAGGTGAGGCAATATGTCCAAATTGTGGATCAAAAGAGCATAATCAATCTGATTGCACCATTACCACTCCGCAATGCCCAAATTGTAAGGGTAACCATCCGGCTTTCTCAAAAACACATGAACTATGGAAGCAAGGGAAAAAAATTCAAAAATACAAAGTAGAAAACCAAGTGACATACTCAGAGGCAAGAAGAGAAATAATGAAAACAGAAACAAAGCGTACGTATGCCACAGGCACTCAACATTTCCAATCAGTGGGGATTCAAACTGATGTATCAGTTCCTCCAAATATATCCATTGCTATTTGGGCACGTTCTTTGCTCGCTACCTCGAAACAGTCTCCTTTTCAACAAACTACTGAACAAGCCAGTAACACCCCAATTACCATACCAACTGATGTTTCCTCAACAAAAGCAAAAATGTCAGAAACCATGAAAGTACAATCATCACTCTCCACCAGAATGGACATTGATGAACACCATGGCTCAGAAGATGGAATCCTAGAATTACATGCAACCGATGAGATGGATGTGACCCACCCTTTCTTTTCTAAGAAAGACAAAACAAAAGTAGATAGATACAAGCAAACTACAACTAAAAAGCAGTCAGAACCAAAAACATGCCATAAAACCACATAATGGAAAGAATCCTTCAATAGAATTGTAGAGGCTTTCGGAATACAAAAGATGATTTGCAAGATCTTATCGATCATTACAAGCCAGCTGCCATAGCTTTACAGGAAACTCTTAAATTCTTGAGTGTGTCCTACCGTTAAGAACTATGCTATCTTTAGATGCGATAGGAGTATAGACACACCAGCTCAGAGGGGTGGCAATTATTGTCAGAAACAACATTCCATCCAAACATATTTCTCTTCAGACTCCTTTTGAGGTAGTGGCGGTGCACATTGTAATTGGTATTACTCTCACAATAGCTTCTATATATCTCCCTTCTGCTTATTTGGAGATTTCAATGCTCATCATCTGCTATGGGGATCTCCAAAAGTTGACAAAAGGGGCAAATTAATAGAAGCCCTGCTGGATAGTCATAATCTTACCCTATTAAACACTGGTGAGCCCACATATATCCATTTTTCTACGGGATCCATGACTGCAATAGACCTTACAATCTGCTCTCCATCCATATATGCTAATACAGAGTGGTCAGTTCTAGATAACCCACTAAACAGTGATCATTTACCAATCCTTTGCAAGATACAAATACGAGTAAACCTGTCCCCATCGCAGTGCTCCAACTGAAAATTCCGTAGGGCACGTTGGCATGAATACTCCTAACTCAGATTGATGATGATATAATCCAGTTCCAGCCCATAGATAACGTCACTGATCATATAACCAACCAGATATTACATGCTGCTACTTCTTCAATACCTAAATCTCAACCTGAGAAACGTAAACACAGCAGTTATTGGTGGAATCAGGAATACACATATGCTAAACAAGAAAAAAAATTGAGCTTGGAACTTGTTTCGAAAATTTCCTACATCCGGTAATCTTATTAACTTTAAAAGATTCAAGGCAAAGTTCCGCCAAATAAGAAGAAAAGCCAAGAAAGATGCCTGGATAAGTTTTACTTCCACTATTAAAAAAGACACAGACAACAGACTCATCTGGAAGAAAATCCAAGCACTTAACGGTAAATACGTGCAGTACCCATCCTCAATCCTAAACTGGAAAGGACAGGAGTTGTCCGCACCATCAGAAATAACTAATGCATTAGGCAAATCATTTGCCAGTATATCAGCAGTGTCCACATACAATCAAACCTTTCAAAAAATTAAGGCATCTGCAGAAAAACAAAATAAATTTCTCTACTAAGGTATCACATCAGTACAATCAGCCATTCACTCTAAAGGAACTTTTGGAGTCTCTGAATAAAACATCCAGTACTACTGCTGGTCCGGATGGAGTCTGCTATATAATGTTAAAAAAACTAAATAACAATGCACCAAACTCCCTGTTGAAATTCTACAATAGACTATTTTTAGAAAATAGTTACCTGCAATCCTGGTGTCACTCAATCGTTCTTGCTTTTCTGAAACCAGGGAAGGATCATACCATCCCGTATAATTACAGGCCGATTTCACTGACTAGCTGTTTAAGAAAAGTCTTAGAAAAAAATGGTACACAAGCGGCTAACATGGTTTCTGGAAACCAACAATCTGCTAAACAGAAATCAGTACGGGTTTCGGAAGAATCGCTCAACCTTAGATGGGATGATCAAAGCAGAAGTGAACATCTGCAATGCTTTTGTAAGGAGACAGCATCTGGTCACGGTTAATGTAGATGTTGAGAAAGCTTTTGACACCACGTGGCGATATGGTGTCCTTCAGGACCTTCATTCTTTTGGATTGAAGGGACAGTTACCCAAATTTATACAGAACTTTCTACACCACAGAACATTTCAGATCAGATATCTGAACAGTTTATCCAAACCATTTGAACAAGTTGTACCACAAGGTTCCATCCTAAGTGCAACATCATTCACAATAAGAATTACTAATATGACATGAAACATACCAAAAACAGTTGAATCATACATGTTTGCCGATGACGTGATTATTTCTTGTTAATCACAAACTATGAATGCCATTGAAAGGCAACTTCAAATATCCATAACCAGAATAGAATTGTGGGCGCAACGGAATGGCTATTCCTTAGCAGAAAATAAATCAACAGCAATGCGTCACTGCAAAATATGGATGTTCTGGATGTTCCTGACGGTACATCCAGATCCTGAAATATATTTAAAAAATAACCTAATTCCTCTTACCAATAACTTTCATTTATTGGGTTTGTATCTAGACAATAAACTTAATTTTTCCAATCATATAGACTACCTTAGAGCGGCCTGTCTAAAGAAATTGAACATCTTAAGAGCTGTCTCCGCTAAATCCTGGGGTGCTGATAGATACTCACTATCACATCTCTATAGAACTTTAATTCAGTCCCTCCTAGATTCTGGATCACCTGTGTATGACTCTGCAAGGAATAGTTCCTTGTTGCGGCTAAATACAATTCAGCATAGTGCCCTAAGGATGGGAGCCTTCAGAACATCTCCAGTACACAGCCTATATATTGAGGCAAACGAACCCCCGTTACACCTCAGGTGAAAAACATTACTTTGTAATTATGCTGCAAAAATTAAAAGTATTCCATCTCACCCCAGCTGGGAATACCTGTTTGATCCTCAAAATGTAGTATTATACTGTAATAAAACCGGCCTCCGTAGCCGAGTGGGCAGGAGCGGGAGTGCAGTAGCACACGCTCTTTGAGTAGACCGGGGTTCAAGCCCCTCGCTGCTGAATACGGTCGATCTGCCAACCCGCACTGGACCAGCGTGGCAGATTATGGTCCATTTCCCTCAGCATGAATTGTTGAGGAGGCTTCCATCCTGCAGTGGGTTGATAATGGCTGCAATTTACTTTTTTTTTTTTTTACTGTAATAAGCCTAATGAAAACTGCCCTGCTGGTCTTCGATTACAAGAGACCATGAGCAGTTGGAACATTAACTTTCAGCATATCCGTGATGACTATCCTTCTCCTGAACTTCCCTGGATTCAATTTTCAACTCATTGTGATACTTCCTTTCTTAGATGGGGAAAACACTACCTGCAAAACAACAACTTACAGCAGTTACATGAAGCACACGCCTTAAAAAAAACTCAGAAAAACTATTTATCTACACTGATGGCTCCAAAACAGATGAAGCTGTAGGTGCTGCAACAATCTCTTCCTACCGAATGCAGTATTTATACCGCAGAACTATATGCAATAAAACTGGCCCTAGATAATATAAGTAAGCAGCATTTCAAGCAAGCATTGATATACACTGACTCCTTAAGTGCAGTCACTGCCATTCAGTCTGCTACTTCTGAACAGATCTGATACAGATTATATCAGTATCAAACATCAAATCAGATGGTCACCTTCTGCTGGATCCCTGGTCATGTCGGCATCCCAGGTAATGAACATGCCCATCATGCTGCTAAACATCCTGACAGTATTCTGTCAGGATCCATCCTTCCATCATTCTGCCATCTGAAAGTCCCATTCACTGATTATAAATCCACTATCAAAACAGCATGCAGGATTCAATGGTCAGAACTGTGGCAAACACAAGTCAATAATAAATTATTCCAGATTAAAAAAGAACCTCAGCTATGGACTTCTAGTTTCACGAGAAGCAGGTGAGAAGAAACCATTTTTGCAAGACTTCGAATTGGTCATTCTTATACAACGCATCTATTTTTGCTTATGGGAGAGAATCCTCCTCAGTGTCTCATCTGTCAGACCCAACTAACAAATAAACATTTTCTAATAGAATGCCCTCAGTACGCAACTATCCAAAAATCTTTGGATAGTTGCGTAGTGAGTTGTGCAACTCAGTACTTTGGATAGTTGTGCAACTATCCAAAAAATCTTTGGATAGTCGTGTACCAAAAATCACGTACTTGGCAAAAATGCAAATTTTGAAGAACTATTTCAATACACTAAACCCCCGCTATTCGCGGTTTCGCTTATTCGCGATCGCTGATTTAATATAAAATGAAACCTAAAAAAATGTGAATTTTAAAGCACCGTGAATATTTTCTGCCATAAAAAACATGGGCGTGGCTAAAATTATATTTCCCGGTCAAAACAGCGCTCAGTGGGTGGGGGGAGAGGGGGTGGCAAAATCGCAAGCGTGGATGTTTCTCGCTAATCCTTGGTTCAGTATGTGTTATGCGCTTGTCATGGAAGGTTTTGTCATTTGCTTTTAATTTATATGCTTATAAATTGAATAAATTTATCAATTTATAAATTGATATGCTTACAAAAGTGATAAATCTACCATTTTGCAGTGTAAAACAGACTTTTTCGAGTGTGTTAACGGAAGAAAGCAACTTTATTGTGGACAAGTTCTTTCTAACCCGTACAAAAATATGGCTACGAATAACAAGGGAAATTTGAAAAGATCAAAGAAGGTGATGACATTAGCGAATAAAATTGAGTTATTAGACAAAATTTCTAATGGTGAAAGTGTCTCCTCAGTGGCAAAACATAAAATCAACGAGTCAACGGTACGCTCAATCAAAAAATCGGAATAAAAAATCCGCTGTAGTGTCCGTGAAAATGTGCTGATTGCTTCAAAAATTTGCTCTGTAACTCGTGATGTTAAATTAGAAAAAATGGAAAAGGCTTTAAATCTGTGGATAGAAGACCAAACTCAAAATTCCGTTAAGTTCACTCATCATTCGTGAAAAAGCAAAACTCCTTTATCAACACTTTAGCGAAACTGGTGATAGCACTGGCTGGAAAAGTTTTTTTAGCAAAGGTGCTAGTTTGAAAGATTTGTTTGAAATTTCTAATAAATATTACATTTAATATTAAATTGTTTCTTATTTTCATTTCGATGCCATATGCTTCCATTTCACTATGCACTGTCTATGTACATAGTCATATTACGAAGGTACATATAATACATACATAGACAAAATTTTAGACTAGTTTTTCTTATATATTACACACTTTGGAACGGAACCCCTTTATTACTATGGGAGCCATAACTCAGTATTCGCGGCATTTCTCAGGAACGTAACCCCCGCGAATAGCGGGGGTTTACTGTATTTGAAACGCATAGTTATGTAACAATCTCTGAGAGACATAATGTACCACTTTCGGCCATAAGAAATTCATGAACAGGTACAATATGGCCCAGAAGGCCCTTGTGCCAAAAATTCCTCAATTACATCAACAACAAACATGTAAATAGAATTATTTATTCAATTTTTTTTAATCTCATGTGTAGGAAAAATTACAAAAGTGTGCAATTACAAAAAAAGGAAGGGGACAGGCATAATGTCAGCAAGTTTTACCTTTTGAGCATCGTTGCCAGAATCAACGTCTCCAGCTGATAAGTACGCTGTTGCAGAGGTTGAGGGCTGTGGAAATTTAGAAGGGGTTTATTCAAACATATCACAAAATTTCTCTGCTGCTGCAGAATAGTCACTGGCGACTTTACTGCATACTTTAATGTTGTGGAACCAGCACGATGCTTGAACCTATTAACCCACCCATTGCTTGCCACGAACTTGGGGTACTTATCCTTAATATCTTCATAAATACTAGTTGCTTTTGCTTGAATGGTCATTAGACTCAGGGGGCACTCGCTTCTGAATCTGATTTTCGATCCATATTATTAATAGCATTTCCATCTTCGATATAGCACCTGAACGCTGTTTTGTGATCACTGTTGATCTTAAATACGTTAATCCTTTAACGTCTTCTTTTATATGTGCACTGTCCTTTAAAATACTATTGAAAGCATCGAGACCTAATTCCATGCAATAAATGACAAACTTTATTCTTCTTCGTACTTCTTAAGGCGCCTCTGTAGCCAGGTGGGCAGGAGCAGCAGTGCGCAGCACACGCTTCTTGATTAGACTGGGGTTCGAACCCGTGACCACCAAATATGGAGGATGCGGAAAGGTCGGAATGACCACCGCATATCCCCGGAGCAATATGGCCTTAGTTGCTAATGCTCCTAAAAATAAAATAGCAACAATGTACTTCTTAATTAATCATCTTTTTCAAATCAATTTTGTTTTGTTTCCTAGCACTGCCACCACTGCACTTCCCATTGGTTGCTTTCCCTTCATCATTGTAATAAGTAAATAGGAATGAAGAGAAGATTCTGAAAATTTATTTATGTTTCTTATATGATTGAAGATTTCAGTGAAGGGGAACACATTTCACCATAATTTAAAAACCTACAGAACTCCAGTTATCAGGAATATCGCAAATTCAATAAAATCGAGTTTACTTCCCATTTATAATAGATTGCACTAACAGAAAAGCCCAATAAGCTGGAAATGCAAATTCTTTTTATTTTTTTTATGGTCATGACCTCCAGAAATGTTCTTTAGAAACATATCAAGCCGTTCAAAATTGATTTTATAATGGAACATATAATAATGATGGAAGTGTAGCATTCCATTATAGGTGCCTCCATAGCCAGGTGGGAAGGAGCAGCAGTGCGTAACACACGCTTCTTGATTAGACCGGGGTTCGAGCCCGTCACCACTAAATACGGAAGATGCGGAAAGGTCAGGGAATGACCACCCCATATCCCGGAGCAATATGGCCTTAGTTGCTAATGCTCCTTAAAAAAACCAAACAACAACAGCATTCCATTATAAAAATCTCCTTTTAGAGAGATAAATAGCTTAGTTATATAGCGAAAATTTCAATTTCTGAGGTCTTGGAATGAATTACCAAAAAAACAATGTGTTATTGGGTTCACATTGCGATGTTTTCACAATCATCCCATTTATATCTACGGGATGCAAAATATGTTTCCACGATATTTTTAAATTTACACTAACTGGCAAAAACTTATGTAAAGTCGAATTTATAAAGTTGAGTATTGCATAAGTTGGGGAGTGCCTGTAATGATTTGTGGGAAGGGACTGGCCTGTTTAGCCCCAGGGGCTCACATCTGGTGAGTATGGGCTTGACACACCCAGGGTCCTGAGCTGGATATCATCATTCTTCTCTTTCTTGGTGATTCCCGTCTACTTCTCTCTCTGTCTCTCTGGGTAATTTAGAAATTTTTTTTTTTGCCTGGTGCAGCATAAGCCTCAGGCTTCCTTGCACCATATGGCTAATGATAATAATAATTTAGTAGGGTTTGTATGTGGCACTGATCTGCTTAGGCCTCCATGGAAGATAAACTTTCGAACATTTCGCTAGTCTGGTGGCAAGGCCATCTCATTTGTCCTTGGGCAGGAACAGCAGTATTTTTGGAATTTTGACAAAATCCATATTTGTTTTGGTAGTTATCAATAGGAAGCCTGATCTTTCTGATGACCTGCACCTAAGACTAAACTGCCAAATAGTGATGTAGTATAGTCATCTGGATATAGGGAAGAATGCACCTGCACTGTGGATGTAGATTAATTTTTGGGTGCCACTTTGATAAACGTAGACTGCTGTACAAATTGGAGCAGTGTGACATTGGAGGCAAATTGCTGCTATGGATAAAGGTATGGTTGAGGGGGAGAAGACAGAGTGGTAATCAATGGACACTGCTCATCGTGGACTAATGTTATTAGTGGAGTCCCTCAGGGTTCAGTGTTGGGTCCATTGTTGTTTTCTGTATTTATAAAAGATATTGATGATGGTATATCAAGCTTAATGTCCAAGTTTGCAGACGATACAAAGGTTGGCAGGGTTGTTAAGGACACTACTGATACTATGCTGCTGCAACAGGATCTGGAAAGATTGAGCAGATGGGCTGAGAGGTGGCAAATGAAGTTTAACATTGACAAAAGTAAAGTACTACAAATGGGAAACAGTAACCCCAGAGCAACGTATCAACTCTACGGTACTACACTGACAGTGGTGGAGAATGAAAAGGACCTGGGGGTAATTGTGCAGGCAGATATGAAGTTCTCTGAGCAGTGCAGACGAGCTGCAAGAGTAGCTCATGGTGTCTTGTCAATGATATACAGGAATTTTTCTAGCAGGGATAAGGAGGTGATTACCCATTTGTATAAGGCAATGGTCAGGCCACACCTTGAGTACTGTATACAGGTCTGGAGGCCTCATTTCAAGAAGGATGTAGAGCTGCTGGAACGAGTACAGAGAAGGGCAACAAGATTAGTGAATGGAACAAAGGATTACTCTTACGAAGAAAGGCTTAAGTTTTGCAAATTGCAGAGTCTGGAGACTAGGCACCGGCGAGGTGATCTGATAGAGGTGTATAAGGCTTTGAATGGTTTGAGCATGCTCAATGCCGTTGGGATTCTTCCTCTTGCTCAGAATAATTCAAATTGAGGAAAGACAGATGTGCGGAATTTTGCGTCTAGCCAGCAGGTAGTTGGTTGGTGGAACTGACTTTCATCCCTTGTTGTGGAGGTTGATAGCCTAAATAAATTTAAGGCTCAGCTGGACAGGTATTTCGAACGAACGGAGGGGTGAAATGGGAGTGGGTTTTTTTTTTTTTTTTGGCTGATGCTGCATAAGCTTGCTTTCTTGCATCATATGCCTCTACTAATGCTAATAGAGAAATTCAATAAATGACAATGAAATGCTATAGTCTTATTACTCAGAATAAAGGTGGGATGCAAAGTTCTGATAGCTGATTTTTCAATTTTTATTATTATTATTAGCCATATTGTGCAAGGAAGCCTGTAGCTTATGCTGCACCAGCCAAAAAAAAAAAAAAAAAAAATCGAGTTACCGAGAGAGGGGTATAAGGGTATCACCAAGAAAGAGAGAGAGAAGAATGATGATATCCAACTCAAGACACTGGATGTGCCAAGCCCATACTCACCAGATGTGAGCCATGGAAGTAGGTTGCTTTTCATTTCTGAATCCTGGTGTTCTTTCCAATTTCTTCCAAAGAAATGGAAAAGATGGATACATCTGGATTCGAGAAAATGAAATTAATATTGGTAGTGGCAAATAATACAAGAAAGCAAGCTTATAGAGCATAAGCAAAAAAAAAAAAAAAAAAAAAAAACCTACCCACCCACCATACATCTCATCCAAGAATTTGTCTAGTTTGAATTTATTTTGACTACTCACTTCCGCAACAAACAAATGGAAGTTTGTTCCAGCAGTCAATCACCTGCTGGCCAAAGACAAACTTCCACCCATCTATCCTCCCTCAATTTGAATTTATGCCCCATTGTGTATAGCCTCAGCAAGAGGAAGAAAGATAAACAAGCAAACAACTATACAGATGCATCAATGAGAAGTGAACCCGTTATTTATTTAAAATATAAGATACTGCTGTGACAGCCTATTTTGGCATTTACTAGTCTCATTATTTGTGGGTAGTCTCAGATCTCTGACGAATGTGATAAATGAAGCTGTGTTATATGAGTTACCATGTGATATAAAGAAGATTTTGAAAATTTACTACAGTAAAAGCTGTTTGGCTTATGACATGCAGCTTTGTAATAAAGAGAACTGTATACTGTATATATATATTTTTTTATTTTTGGTATATTGTAATCAGTAGAATTTCATCTACCAGTCTCAAGGTTGAACAAATTTCACTTAATCAAATGTTTAAAAAATAGTAGTGTTTCTCTAGTCAGCTTGTGGTTAAGCAAGGTATTAAAACTCTAGCATTACTTACATCGGTTGAAATTCTTTTGGCAACCAAATACTTAGAAGAATGAGATAGCCCTTAGTATTAATTAATTTCAGGCAGTATATCTTTTGTCTTCTGTGTATGAGTTTATATTTTTAATGGATATACATGCATGCATTTGTTTAGTTATTACAAGGTCATGTTATATGTGGTATATCCTGATTGCAATGTTCTATTTCCTTCAGAGAATTCCGTGTTCCGTTAGAACAGCGTTTTGCTGATGGAGATGGCAAATCCCATTCGGAAGGTTCATATAGTGATCAGTACACTCGAGGTTATCAACCTGCTCAGCAAGGTGCAAATCAGCCTGAACAACAGCAGCAAGTTGATCTTCGACAGAGAGATCTTCTTCGCCAAGAAGCAAAAATGGAAGAAATGAGAGAAGAAGTTCGTAGGCGTGAAGAACGTGAGTATATGCAGCAGCAGCATGGCAGAGTTGCGCCACAGTGGATTCCCGGACGACCTCCTCAGCAAGGAATTAGACAACCCCCTCCTTCTAATTACTCTCCAGCAAGCCAGTATGCTCCTCCTGTACCTCAGCATGTTGCACACCCATCAGTTGCACCTCCACCACCACCTCTTACAGCACCAAAGCCCCGATCTCAACAACAGCATCCTGGTTCTGATAGACATCCACGCACAGTAACTTATGAGCCTTGCTATGATAGTATGCCAGATGGACCTCCACCTGGTTATAGAGAATCGCCACCTCCTCCCCCACCCCCACCATCTAGTACTCATCCATTGCTACAGCAGCAACCCAGACAACCTCCTCCACCTGCTGTAAGTTACAGATATGGCCCAACTGGATACCCACCAAGAGCTGTAGAATCTAATCAACCACCTGGAAGATCACCTCAAGGTGAACCAAGGCATCCTGCACCTTATGGAAAGCAGTCACATTCCCAAAGGTAATTTTGTGCTCATTTTTATTGAAATACTATTATCTAATTAAGAATGTTGCTAATTTTGTTGTTGATTTTTTATCTTGTCCTATATTTTTTATGATTGCACTAGTAATAAATGCAGGCTGTATATACACTGAGTGATCACTGAATTATGACCGCCTACCTAATACTTTGTAGGTCCTCCTTTTGCTCTCAGTACAGCAGCTATCCAACGTGGCATTGATTTAACAAGATGTCGGGAGCATTCTGGAGGTATGGCCAACCAAGCTGTGTGTAATGTGGCCAGCAATGTAGGTATGGGGGTGATTGGTGTATCCAGACGTCTGATATGACTTTCCATAGTGTCCCGCAAGTGCTCTATGGGATTGATATCGGTGGAGTTCGGAGGCCAATTGATATGCTGGAAGTCAGAACTCTGTTCCTCACACCATTCCTGCACAACAAGTGTCCGATAGCTCGGTGCATTGTCATCTTGAAAGACACCATCACCATTCGGGAAAAAGTGTAACATAGCGGGGTGTACACAGTCAGCAAGCAGTTGATGATAGTGGAGACCACTGATACGTTGTTCCACATGCTCTCGAACACCCCACCAGTTCAGCCACTTGGGAAATCGAGGCACCATCTTGTTGAGCAGCTGTCCTTTATCAAAGTCCAATAAATGCTGCCTTTTTCCCATCAAGCTCAGAATTTTACTACCTACTGAACCACTGACGCCTTATCTATGCTATGTAGGTCAACTAACTGCGCACTATTTTACCTCACATGGGCAATGGGTTGCATTCAATTTTCATAGGGGTGGTCATAATTCAGTGATCACTCAGTGTATATCTTTGTGAGGATATATAATGATTACACACACACGCACACTGCTCGTCACTGAAATCACCCCACACTTTGAATAGATAGATTAATCTGAAAATCTGTATGCATAACTTCAACCTATATGGTAAACAATTAGAATGCTGAGCTGATCTGCATTGTAAAATATCATTAATATGTCTGCTGTTGTCATGACATCAAAATCTGAAAGTGCTGAAAAAGCATATAAACATTAGCAGGCAAATCAAATGGTCACTGCATCTGATGTATATATGTATTCAACAGTATATATGTATATATGTATTCAACAGTAACCTTGCTGTTGAATGGGTGGCTCCGTAGCCAGGTGGGAAGGAGCAGCAGTGTGTAGTACACGCTTCTTGATTAGACCGGGGTTCGAGCCTGTCACCACCAAATACAGAGGATGCGGAAAGGTCAGGGAATGACCACCGCATATCCTGGAGCAATATGGCCTTAGTTGCTAATGTTCCTAAAAACCAAACAACAACTTTGTATTTAGATTTTCTAAATTATCTTGGAGAGTTTCTGCTGCAATATTTTTGCACTTGTTGCCCTTCTCTTTCCTCCCTGTTGGTTTGATCGTTATGCTTAATTTTGACTATTTTTGCTCTTCTGTCTTGCCATGCTGCCAGTATTATTTTTTTTTTTAATCATTATTCTTATTTATTTTTTATGTATATGTGTGTATATATAATGTGTGGTTTGTAAAATAGATAAATAATCTGGGAAAATGGAAATGAAAAGTACACAAGGTGCCTGAACTAAGAGAGTTTAAGGGATAGTCGAAAATGGAAGTGAAGTAGTGGTTAAACAGGTGAAAGAATTTGAAAAACCTAGTACTGAGGAAGCAAAAAATAATAATAAATAACAAATAAATAAATACATAACACTATATTCAGATATGGGAGGGCAATTTTAGCAAGAGGTCGAGTCAGGGGATGGCAAATATGCAAAATCTGAATATAGTAGATGAAGAAATGATACATAGTCAGGAAATTCATCAGGGGACTACTCCTGACCATGTACCAGGCTCTACGTTTCCAAACTTGTCTACAGTATTAGAAAAAAGGGTGAGCAAATATGCAGCCTTTATCATAACATTAATAGACAAGGTAGTCCCTACGCAGTGTAAAATTAGTTAATCATGCAAATTAAAATAAAAACAAATTTACAAAAGTGTAAAGTGAAATATAACATAAATGTGATGTGCGGAAGGGGTGAAAGGTTGTTAAGTTAACGTGGTAGAAAATTTAAATTGAGAAATTTGAAAAAAGTTGACAAGCCAATGGTATAGGGAATGGTAAAATTCTTGTGGAGGGGAGGGGAAGGGAGGAAAAGATTGTCAAAAGAAGGCAAAAATAGCGATAGGATTGAGGATAGACGGAGCGTTCGTATCACCCTCGTATTACACTAATAGTTCTACGAACGGAAAAAAATAGCAAAAGACGGTATAAAGATAAAAAGTCATTAAAAGTACTGAACTTACTGGGTGTGTAAGGCCCAACCTTAAAGAAAGAGTTCTGGTATAAGCAAGCGTTGCCTGTGGTAGTTACACCCATTTTTACTAATGCTTGCCTAACCTAACCTAAATAGTATTTTTTTTTTTTATTTTATACCAGCTATTTTTTCCCATTTGTAGAACTATGAGGATGATACAAACGCGCCGTCTATCCTCAATCCTATCGCTATTTTCACCTTCTTTTGAGCATCTTTTCCTCCTTCCCCTCCACAAGAATTTTACCATTCCCTATATCATTGGCTTGGTTTAAACCTTTTCATTCAAATTTTTCTGAATTTTAATTTTCTACCACGTTAACTCAACAACCTTTCACCCCTTCCGCACATCACATTTGTATTATATTTCACTTTATTACACGTTTGTAAATTTGTATTTACTTTTTAATTTACATGATTAACTTTTTTTACACTACATAGGGACTACCTTGTCTATTAATATTACGATAAAGGCTGCATATTTGCTTGCCCCTTTTTCTAATACTGTAGACAAGTTTGGAAACGCAGTGCCTGATACATGGTCAGGAGTAGTCTCCTGATGAATTTCCTGACCATGTATCATTTCTTCATCTACTGTATTCAGATTTCGCATATTTGCCATCCCCTGATTCGAACTCTTGCTAAATTTGCCCTCCCATATCTGAATATAGTGTTTTGTATTTATTTATTTGTTATTTATTATTATTATTTTTTGCTTCCTCAGTCCCAGTTCATTTCTGTACTAGGTTTTTCAAATTCTTTAACCTATTTCTTCTTTCTTCTTCTTTGGTCCTTAGCTGGCAGCTGGGGGGAGGCGGTTGGCCACGCAACCAGTGTGCTGCTGTAGGTGCCGCAGGGTTTCGGACTTGCTCTGTGATGTTTTTCCATACCTTATGATCCATGGCTTCAGTCCTGGCCTGGTTAAGGTCGAGACGTCGGCTCTTCAAGTCATCTTCCACTTGCTTGGCCCACATTTTCCTAGGCGCGGTCCGTTGGATGCTCCATTGGGTGGGTCGTTGTCTCCAAAGGAGTGTGGATGGTATTCTGTTCGTGCCCATTCTACATATGTGGCCAAACCATCTGAGCCTTCGCTTCTGGATTTGGTCGGCAATGGTTGGTTGCTGTTGGCATCTGGCGCGGATGGTATCATTAGTGATGCAGTCGCGAAGAGAGATGCCCAAGATCTGCCGCAGGCATCGCATTTGGAATATCTCAAGTTTGTTCAAATCTAACTTGAGACAAATCCATGTTTCCGATCCGTAAAGAAGAATGGGCAGGATCAAAGTCCGGAAGAGTCGGATTTTAGTCTTTGTGGAAATGTTGGTCCTCTTCCACAGACACCATTTGAGCGAGGCGAACGCAGTGGCCGCCTGTCCAATTCTGCTGTGGATTTCCATGGTGGATGCAACTTTCTTCTCCTGGACCAGCGACCCAAGGTATTCAACCTATTTAACCACTACTTCACTTCCATTGTTGTCTATCCCTTAAACTTCTCTTAGTTCAGGCACCTTATGTACTTTTCATTTCTATTTTCCCAGACTATTTATGTATTTTACAAACCACACATTATTTATATCGTTTTGCTTCCTTTACTGCTGCACTGTGCATTTTGGAGCATTAGACATACTATAACTCTTGTTATTTTCCTTTTTCTGCTTATTTTGCTTCTTAACAGTTGTATATTACTAATATATATATATATATATATATATATATATATATATATATATATATATATAAAATGTATGGTCAACTACCGTTTCACGGACCCCAGTTTGAAAAATGCTGCCCTAAACAATGATCTAAACAATAACTTCATTTATGAGCTTGGATTATTCTTCTCCTTGATTTATTCTCTACGTATGTAATAGAACTGTCAAAATAAAATTATTAATCTCTTGTAACAGTTGTGCTAATTTTACGTATGTATGAAAAATTTAATAGAATAGTATATACTATAAAGCGTTTAGGGCTGAAGCCTCAAGCTATGGAAAAGTCTAGATTATGTATAAGTATAGTGCAAAAGCATCAATAATACATAGCCAAATCTGAATTAACAGAATGTTAGCAAAATGGCATCGTTTTAAGTTATATCTCATACTTACAATATGAGATATAACTTAAAACGATGCCGTTTTGCTAACATTATGTTAATTCAGATTTGGTTTTTGTATTATTGATACTTTTGCACTATACTTAGACATAGTCTAGAATAGTATATTTGAAAATTCTGTCCAGATATAAATTAAACTATAATTTTTTTTAATTCTGTTAAAAAGAAAAGAAAAAAGCAGAATTTAGATATATAATTTCTGTCTTATTCCTTTTTTCTATTTTAAATATAGTGGGCAGGGTCCCAGAGTAACATTTGATTTATCCTGTGGTCAGGGACCTTCTCACCACCATGATAAAAAGGAAACATCTAGTCTCACTAGTCCTTCCCCATGGGAGAGAGAAGAAAAAGAAAAGGTACATATTTTAGGACCTTAATAGCATTTTGTTACATACATTACTGTTATTATTTTTGGATTTCTTAAATTAGACTTTGGATATTGTTTTATTCACAAAGGAATTGCTAAGAATTATAAAAGCTGAACCTCAGAATTTGTACAAGAGAATTCTGGTATATGGTATGACTGGTACCAGTACCGGTTTGGAATTGAAGTTGCATATGATCAAGGGATAGATCTTGTAGCTGATTGCTTATTGTTTTTTTTATAAATTCTTTACAGAATAAAATTTAGTTGTTTTGTAATATGATGATTTCTTGCATAAATTAAACTACTTGATCTAACCCATGAAGAATGCCATTCATTAAGAACAAGAACAATAAAGGCATTTATAAGAAATAAAATTGTTACATGCATTAAATGTGGCCTCCTGACAAACAAACCAAAATTATTGACAAGTCCCTTTAGACTTTTCAGTAATTTTTGATCTAGAGGATCTTTGAATCTTTAATCTAGAGGATCCTTAATACTAATTGTTTAAAAAAAAAAAAAAAGTTTTGGACATTAAAACCCAGAATTTTAGTGGAGTGCTGACAGTGTGGCTGGTACACACCAATGGGAATCAAAATTTCATACTCAAGCAGCTGGTCAAAAACCCAATTATGAAAAACTTCACCAGTGATACTGCTTGGAATAATGAAAAGCTTTGTGAATGGATGATGAATCACATCACACAGTGATCTGGTAGATGAATGTGTTGGTTCAGTGTGAACTGGAGAAATGCTATATATCCAATTTTATTGCCCCGATGCAAAATCTGATGTAAGTAATATAATTCAATAATATTGTGATGAAACTTTTTCGATTTATTGATTATAGTTAAGTGGATCTGAAAACTGCTACACAGACTAATAGATTAACAGCATTTATCAGCAGAGGTGAATGCGATTCCTACAGTACTTCTTTTGAGACATAAAACATCTTAGAAAGTGAAGTGTCATAGATTACAAGGCCTAATGTGGTTCCTCATGAGACAAGCAAATACAACGAGCTGTTTTAGGGTTGCTAAGAACAAATACAAGTGTATATATACTTGCATTGTTCTCTAATTCTAGGTGTAATATTTAATTTGTTCATTATAATGTTTAGTATAATAAACAAATTTGATGAATTTGAAGTACTGGTTAAGTCATCAAATGTGAACCATTATTTAGGTAAATAATGGGAAACATGGTGCCGTTTAAACATAAGGGATGCAGAATTTGAATATGGTCAGTACATACAATATGTACAAAAAGTACAGATGGGACAGAAGGGAGGGGTATTGTCTTAGTTAAGAAGCACATAGAATCTAAGGCAGTACAACAAATTGACAGAGGCGGCCAGTATGATGTTTAGTCAATTTGATGTTACTGTAAGCTGGGAAAACCAAAATGAGAGTAGGAATATATTCTAGAACTAATAACTTTGATGAGTGTAAAGAACAACTATGCACACAAGAGTGGGCCAGTAAATTAGAATATCTTATAGTGGTGGATTTTAACTTTTTGTATATTGACTGGAATTTGTGAGTTGGTCACTCACATGTAGTAAGAATTTGCTGGATTTATTGGATGAAAGTTTTCTACACCTGCCTTGTTAGAGGCATTGAGAGAAAGCAGCAATCAGGATCTGATTATCATCAGTGGATCTTTATGCAATAAAAATCTGTAGATAAAGGATAAAAACGTGAAAGTGATAACAGTGTATTGATGTGGGTTTTACCTAAAGATGTAACTGTTGTCAAGACAATGGGACAGGCTTTTGTAAAGGTGACTATGATGGCCTCAGACAGTTTTTAAAATCTGTTCATATTCTAAATGGGAAGCATTTAGGGAAGTAATCATACAGGCTAATAGGTTTTTTATGCAAACTAACAAATACTGTTCAAGACTGAAACCTGAATGGATGTCAGATGAATTAATAAGACTATTGGCAGATAAGAAAAATGCATAGGATTCTCAGTAATTATGAGGAGATACAAAAACCTACAGTAGGTGTAAACTAGTCTGCTATTGAGAAAGTGGGCAGGTAAGCTAAGGCAGATTATGAAAAGTCTCTGAAAAAGAAAGAAAAGAAAAGCAGCAGACTTCTTTACTTATCTAAACACTAGAAACAAAGGGATGAATCATCATCTAGGGTGTACCGTCTAATCTTCTAGAGTGTATCTGTTTATGATCCTACTCAGATTGCTGATAAAATGAATAGATATTTTGCATCTATATTTACACATGAGAGACGGCAGTTTTAGGAATGGGGATGCCAGAAATATAGTAAAATGCAGGAAGATAACCGATTTTGTGATTGATGGGAGGAAAGTGGTTGAAACCAAATGTAAATAAGGCATCTTGGGACAGATGGGATCTATCCAGTTAGATTAACAGAGGTCAGCAAGACCTTTAGCCTTACTTATGAGATCATTCTTGGATTCAAGGGAGGTCCCTATGAACTGGAACTGTATGAATGTATTTCTAATTCAAAAAGGGAGGATCAGAGTGATAATTACAGACCTGTGAGCTTGACTGCTGCTGTTCTAGGAAAAATAATGGAGTCACTGATTAAAGAAGTAATGGACTGTCTGGATATGAATCACTTATATGACAGTCACAACATAGATTTGTTAAGGAATGACCTTGTCTGACCAATTTGATTAGATACTGTAAACCCAGTAAAAAGGAACTTGATTCGAGAAATAATTTTGACATCATATACTTAGATTTCAGACAAGCTTTTGATACTGTTTCAAACAAAAGACTCTACAAATTGAACCACTGTGGCATTAAGGCCAAGAATAAAGGGGTGGCTAACTGTGAAAAGATAGAATGGTTATCAGTAGGCACTGCTCTTCTTTGCCTAATGTTATTAATGGAGTCCACCACAATTCAGTGCTGTGCCCATTGTTGTTTTCAGTACTTATTGGCGCCTCCGTGTACAGGAGCAGCAGTGCGTAGCACGTGCTTCTTGATTAGACCAGGTTCAAGCCCATGAATACGAAATACGGAGGATGCAGAAAAGTCAGAAAATGACCACCGCATATCCCCAGAACAATATGGCCTTAGTTGCTAATGCTCTTAAAAACCAAATAACAATCAGTATTTATTAATGATGTTGACGAAGGTATATCAGGCTTAATATCTAAGTTTGCAGATCATACAATAGAAAGATGGTTAATGCCAATAATCAGGGTATATTACTGTAACAAGTCTAGAAAAATTAGGCAGATGGGCTGAGAAGTGTCAATTGAAGTTTAACATTGACAAATGCAAGGTACTATATTTGGGTAGCAGTAATCTCAGAATAACATACCAATTGTGTGTTATACTGAGGGTAGTGGAGAACATTAAAGTCCTGATAGGAATTGTGCAGTCAGATATGAAGTTCTCTGAACAGTATAGACAGTCTGATAGGACAGCTCATGAGCTTTTTCCAATGACAGACAGGAATTTTTTTTTTCCCAGGAGGAATAAGGAGGTACAGTAAACCCCCACTATTCGTGGGGATTACGTTCCTGGGAAAAGCTGCGAATACTGAGTTATGGCTCCCATAGTAATAAAGGGGTTCCGTTTCAAAGTATGAAATATATAAGAAAAACTAGTCTAAAATATTGTCTATATATGTATTATATGTACCTGCATAATATGACAATGTACATAGTGAAATTCAAGCATATGGCATCGAAATGAAAATAAGAAACAATTTAATATTAAATGTAATATTTATTAGAAATTTCAAACCAGCAGCTTTGCTAGCTATAAAACTTACCCCGCCAATGCTATCACCAGTTTCGCTAAAGTGTTGATAAAGGTGTTTTGCCTTTTCACGAATGATGAATGAACTTAAGGGAATTTTATTTTGAGTTCGGTCTTCTATCCACAGATTTAAAGCTTCATCCATTTTTTTCTAATTTAACATCATGAGTTATAGAGCAAATTTTTGAAGCAATTAGCGTGTTTTCACGGACACTACGGCGGATTTTTTCTTCCAATTTCTTGATTGATCGTACCGTTGACTCATTGATTTTATAATGTTTTGCCACTGAGAAGACACTTTCACCATTAGAAATTTTATCTAATAACTCAATTTTATTCGCTAATGTCATCACCTTCTTTGATCTTTTCACATTTCCCTTGTTATTTGTAGCCATATTTTTGTACGGATTAGAAAGAACTTGTCCACAATAAAGTCACTTTCTTCCATTAGCACACTGGAAAAAGTCTGTTTTACACCGCAAAATGGTAGATTTATCACTTTTGTAAGCATATCAATTTATAAATTGATAAATTTATTCCATTTATAAGCATATAAATTAAAAGCAAACGACGAAACCTTCCATGACAAGTGCATAACACATACTGAACAAGGATTAGCGAGAAACATTCACGCTCTCAATTTTGTCACCCCTCTTTCCCCACCCATTGAGTGCTGTTTTGACTGGGAAAGATAATTTTAGCCACACCCATGTTTTTTTATGGCGGAAAATGTTCACGGCACTTTAAAATTCACATATTTTTAGGTTTCATTTTATATTAAATCAGCGACCACGAATAGCGAGGGTTTACTGTAATTTGCCCCATTTGAAATTATTAATAATTCCTGTGTCGCATTGTGAATTATTTTTCCTAGTTTTTGCAAATCTGTGAATTTCAAGGCAGCTTTAAGCATCAGAAACAAAAAAAATAAGTAAACAAAGAGCTAAATCTGGTGAGTATGCCATATGGGAGACGAGTGAGCAGAATATTTTGCAAGAAATCTTGTATGGGATGCAACAAGTTTGCAGGGACGTTATCGTGATGCAATCACCAATTCTCTAAAGTATACCTTGACTCTTCTCCCCAAACAGCATTGCACAATTGTCATAAAGTTGTTTTGTGTATTGATGGTTCACTGTTTAATCATTCTGAAAAAAGTCATAATGAACAATGACTTGTGAGTCAAAAACACATTTCATCGAGATTGTTTTGCTTTTTGGACCATGGAGAATATAAGTCTTGCACTGAGAGGATTGTGCTTTTGTTTCCAAATTATAGCCATACATCCATGATTCATCATCAGTAGTGATGGAAGAAACAGTTTGGATGTGAAGCACAGACATGACAAATGTGCCACATTCCTAAATCTAGTGTTAAAGTTGATTGACATGTCCCATAAGAAATACACACTTGCAAATAGTTAAACATTGATTATGCATGATCAGATCGCAAACATGAAAGATCAAATCATTGAAGTTGAAGGGCCACCAGAGTGACAATTTTTGACAGACAAGTGACCCTTTTTAAACTTCATAAACCAATAACCACTTTTTAAACTTCATAAAGTAGTGGGCTGAGATTTTAGTCCTCTCTTCCACACTGAAAACTGGAGGCATGATTCACCTGTAAGGGAAATAATGAATCATTTAATGTTGGTTTAATTAAAACTGATTTAAAAATTAAGGAAGTTACAATAATTTAAAAATAGGGAATCACTTATCAGACACCCTGTATAAAACCTCTAGCTTTCAATCTAACTTCAACATTATATCTTCATCCAGGCCATTCCCATCACCTCACAGTCTCGTTCCTCTGATTTTCTTTATTTTGTACATTTGTGAATTCAACCTAGGAACCAAGCCAATGGGCCTAATGACAGGAAACAATATACAGTAAGCACCTGTTATAGTGATCACTAGTTATTAGAATCAGCTGCTTTAGAGAATCAAATTTCTAAGAACAAATTTAAATCATTAAAATGCACTACACTTCATTGTTTATTAGAATCATATATTTGGTTATAAGAATCAATTTTGAATTCCTCTAAGGCACATTTCTGGAGGTCACAACCATAAACAATTTGCAATTTTCAGTGTACGGATAGTCGTCGGCTTACGACCATGTTAGCTTCCGACCGACTGGACGTAAGTCGGACCAGTTTAGGTAAATCAGACACTGTATACAACACAATTGGTTTACTATTTACAAAAATAAAAAATATGAAAAAGATATCAAATACTGTATAAAATCTAAAAAATATTTTATCTTAAAGAACTAAACAAAACATATGTAGAAAATAGATAAGAAATATTTTACTGACCACTCATGCTCGGCTGCAGGTCATCAATGCCGCCACTTGATGTAGTGGGAGTTGTTTTTCTCATAAACATGTTGATTTTTGTCTGAATTGTTTGTTTCCTTTTCTGCTCGTAAATTTCACTGTATGGCCGAAAAGCATCTTGTACCATTCGTTCAATCTCTGCAACTGGTTCGATGTTTGGGTCCATTTCCTCAAAATGTGTAAGAAGTTTATTTAGTAGAGAAAAACTTTCAGATTATCCTCTAGTGGTGAATTTTCTTTCTAGTTCTTCCTCATCTTCATTTTTCTCTTCTTCCATCCTTTCTTCTTCCAAAGCGATAAGTTCTTCATTCATAAGTTCTCCAGATTCTTGCTCTAGCAGCTTCTCAACATCTTCCACGTCAATCTCCAAAGAAAGTCCATTTGACACACTATTTTCCGTAACCATTTCAAGTTCATGTTCACTATCAAATTCATCTATAGTATTAACAAAATGCTGGATACAGTTTTTCCAGATTCCATTCATGCAACATACATACAACAATGAACTGAACATACATACAACAATCTTGTTTGTATGCTCATTTCAGACTGAAACTTGGTGCGAGATGCAGTAGCAGTCGTAATTCGATCAGTAGTAAAGCACATAGGTCGTAAGTTTGACTACCTGTATTGGATTTTTTGTTTGTACAATCTGTTATAAATGGATAGTTACTACAGCTTTAACAAAAGAAGAAATTGCCCAGTCTGTTACTGATAATTTTGCCATGGAGGAGGGAAATGAAGATGAATCCGAACAAATTCCAGTTACTAAACAGAAGCTATAGCCAGCCTGAGGAAAGCATTAGAAGAAACTGGTGCAAGTGATTGCGAATATAGATTTTTTATAATATTGAAAAATGTATAGACTTTGTAGTAATAATTTAGAGCAATCTAAAATAAGGGACTACAAAATTATAATTGATATACATATTAATTAAGCTATGTACGCAAGTACAAATTTATTTTTATTTTGATAACTTATGGATAATATTCTTCCGATTTTCACTTATCATTTAATTCATAATAAAGTGTCGGTTTGTGCTTAATATTGTTATTTTTATAGCCTGCGAAATAATATTTGTCAATTTTTGCTTATTAGAATCAAAATTCAGCTTGCAATCATGATCACTATAACCAGTGCTTACTGTATATGCTGAAACATTGCCAAATTTCTTCAGTGTTTGTATTGAGGTGTTTGAGTTTAATTGCAACATTTCAGTTTGTTATTTGGTTTTTAGGAGCATTAGCAACTATGGCCATATTGCTCCAGGATATGCGGTGGTCATTCCCTGACCTTTCTGCGTCCTCCGTATTTGGTGGCGACGGGCTCGAACCCCGGTCTAATCAAGAGGCGTGTGCTACGCACTGCTGCTCCTTCCCACCTGGCTATGGAGGCGCCTAACGTTTCAGTAAAAACAACATTAATCTGTAGTGTGATACATTAGTGTGGCTTTATTAATTCTTTTTCATGTGATGAATAATTATATAACATTCAAATTAATTAATTTCGTAGTATACTTTACACCTTTTCCTGATCATTCAGCTTTCAATGCACCTTCAAATTATTACTATCACATTCTCACTATCTCACCTCATTATCTGCTGATTCTGACATGAGCTTTCAACATTCCCTTTCTTCCTTTTGCCTAAATATCTGCCTGACAAATCAGTTCTCTGCTATTATTAATTCACTCATAAAGGCACAGGTTTTATTTTCTTGGAAAGTTTTGTGCACGAATTACCCGACCTTATACACTCATTTGCAATCTGTTACCATATTTTTAGCATTTAGATTACCTTCTTTCTCACACATGCACAAATTATGCTAACAGAAAAGTACACTTATTCTGTGGGCAGCCAAGTATGTATACAGTGATACAAAAACAGCAAAATACACTGCAGGAGAAAATTAATTACAATGATGAAAATACAGTCATCCCTCGATTTGCATGGTTAGAATTTTCATTCTATGATTTGTGTCAGTGGCTTCCATATTTTATCACTTAGCACTACTAAATTTTGCTGTCTTTCTTTTCTAGACGACCTGCTTGGGTCTATCAGTGTCTACTTTTTTTCCTTCCATGCCTGTTGGTAGATAATCTAATTTTCATTTAACTTTGACACTGCTATTTTCCTACTATGTGTGTTTTTCTTTAATCTCCCCCCCACCAAGAGAGAGCCGTTTTTACTTGTTCTAGTTTCTTTTAGTATTTTTGAGGCTTTTACTTGGAGGGCTTTTTTCTGCTCAGCTTTTCCAGTTTGGTAAGGAGGACGTTTATTGTTCTGCTGTTGGTGCAGGTAAAGGAATTAACGTT
Organism: Mastigoproctus giganteus; assembly: GCF_048544385.1. NCBI lineage: Eukaryota > Metazoa > Arthropoda > Arachnida > Uropygi > Thelyphonidae > Mastigoproctus > Mastigoproctus giganteus. The sequence goes on along the minus strand of NC_143582.1, from coordinate 51,547,554 downwards.
CCTATTCGATTACTGTGCTATGTTCCTACATTTATTACTGAATGTGTGTGTTTTTTTAATACTTATTAGGTCTTTCTTGTATTTTTTTAGTCTATCAAAATTGGATTCTTAACCCTGTGTTAATCATGTGGGGTTGATTCGACCCTGACATTACTTCAGCAATTTGTGCTTCATCTTCTCCATCCACACAGCTGAAACTCCTAATACCTGTTGAATATATTTTCTTTGAATTCTCCACAGAAAATTCCAGAAATATATGTTAATAATTGCACAATTAGGAAAATTTCATGATTAAGTTAAACCTAATTATATGCACATGTTGATTCACATATGTTATGAAGGGTTATTGATAGTAAGTTTGATTTACTGCCATGTACTTTCCTCCAGTCAGTAACGCTCTTTGGCTTCATAACATGTGTGCTTCATTTCATGCAGTGAGCACTCCTATTACCAATGTGCTAGGTCAAAGGATGCAGTTTTTTTTTTAAATTTGCATTCAATTGCTGATAAAGGGAGTTTTAATTTTCAGTTTTTAGTCTCATGGCATAAGATAATTGTACTTGCCTTCCTCAAACTAGAGAAGGATTCAAAAATCTCAAACAACTGTTGTCCTGTAGCTCTAATGAGTTCTGCTTATACAAGGTCTTGGAAAGAGTGGTCAGTGCTTGTCTTATACAGTATCCAGTGGAAAACAACTTCCTTTCCAGGACACAATGAGGCTTCTGGTGGAACAGATCAATGCATAACCATTTAATTTAACTGGAAACATCTATCTAATATGCTTTCCTCAAATACAAGCATTTGGTGTCAGTTTTCTTTGATATTGGACAATGTGTATGATATGGTTTGGAGATCTGGAGTTCTAAAATTTATAGCATCAGTCTTGAGGTTTTTATTAAGAACTTAATATCAAATCACTCATTCCAGTTTCATGTGGGTCTGTCATGTTTGTTTTGCCTAGAGGAGGGAGTCAGAAATCAGTTCTAAGTTTTGCCCTTTTTCGTCTGAGTTAATTCTGTTACAGAACAATTTCCTCCAGGTGTGAACAGTGCCCTCTTTGTTAATGATTTCAGTATTTTTTTTCTCGGTTTTGTAACAATGAGGATCATAGAAAAAAAAAGAAAGAGTTGCAACAAGCCCTTGACCGTTTCACTTCCTAAGCAATGGCTAATGGTTTCAGCTTTCATCACGATATGCATTTTCTCAAGTAAAAGCACCTGGTTTTAGTTCCCTTTGATATGGAAAACTGGCTTATACAGTTTTCACTCAGTGAAATCTGTCAAAGAAATCTATTTCCCTTACCTTGCAGGCACTACTTGCAGATTTGGAATTTTAAAAGGCATTCATAACTGTGGTCGTAGGTTACCTTGCAGTTCTTATTAAAAAAATTTATCAAATTGGCCATTCCAAGTTAATGCGGGATCCACTCCCTCTTGGCCATTTTATTAAGCAGAGGGAGTTCCCCAAGGATCAGTTTTAAGTAACTGTTGCAATTTTTGTATCAAAGTTAATTCTATTACAGAACAACTGCGAACAGTGCCCTCTTTGTTGATGACTTCAGCATTTTTTTGCAGACATGTAACATGAAGGTCATTGAAATGCAATTTCAGCAAGCCATTGACTATATCACCTTCCTGGCAATGGCTAAAGGTTTCAGATTCTTATCTCAGAAGACCTTTTGTATACTGTTTTTTTTTTTTAACCACCTGCTGGCTAAAGGCAAATTTCTGCACATCTATTCTACAACTGTCTTTCCTCAATTTCAATTTATGCACCCTTAGGTTCGTAATCTGAGCAAGTGGAAGAATCCCATCACAATTCAGTGTGTGTGCTCAACCCATTCAAGGCCTTATACACCTCAATCGGATCACCTCACAGGTGCCTAATCTCTAGATGCTGCAATTTGCAGAACTTGAGCCTTTCTTGGTAAGAGGACCCGTTCATTCCCCTCATCTATCTTGTTGCCTTTCTCTCTACACACTCAAGCAACTTGACACCCTTTCTAAAATGAGGCCTCCAAACCTGTACGCAGTACTCAAGGCGTGACCTGACCATTGCTTAATACAAAGGGATAATCACCTTTTCCTGCTAGTAAAATTCCTGTATATCATTGACAATACCCCATGACCTGATCTTGCAGCCTGTCTGCATTGCTCAGAAAACTTCATATCTGACTGCACAATCACTCCCAGGCATTTTTCATTTTCTATCACCCCAAGTGTCGTACCATACAGTTGGTATATTGCTCTGGGTTTACTTCTACCTAAATGCAATACTTTGCATCTGTCAATGTTAAACTTCAGTTGCCACTTCTCAGCCCATCTGTCCAAAATTTCTAAATCCTGTTGCAGTAGCACACTGCAGTTACTGTCATTAACAATCCTGCCAACCTTTGTATCATTTGCAAACTTCGATACTAAACCTGGTATACCTTCATCAATATCATTGATAAATATACAAAACAATGGACCCAACACCGAACCCCGTGGGACTCCACTAATAACATTAGTCCACGAAGAGCAGCGTCCATTGAGTACCACTCAGTCTTCTCCCACTGAACCACCCTTTTATCCATTGCAGCAGCTCACCCTCAATACCATACTGGCCCAATTTGTACAGTAATCTTCCATGTGCACCAGTGTCAAAAGCTTTCTTGAAATCCAGGTATGTGATATCCAAATTATTTTTTGCATCCAGTTCCTTTGTAACCAAATCATAGTATCTGGTCAAATTTGTCAGACAGGACTTTCCCTTAACAAACACATGCCGTGTCTGAATTATGCATATTTTTAACCAGTGACTAAACTATTTTACACGGAATAGAAGTTAAAACTAACTGGTCTGTAATTACTCATGTCACCCTTACATCCCCTTTCTGAATTGGGGATACATTTGCATATCTCCAGTCTGTCGGGACTTTCACTGAACCCAAAGATGCTCTCATAATTATGGCTAAGGGTTTTCTTACTTCCTTTGCTGCCTCCTTTAATATAACTGGCTAGATCCCATCAACCCCAGGTGCCTTTCTTATGTTTAACTTCAACAATTTCTCCTCCACTTTGCTGTCAGTTATTACAAAATCATTAAGCAATCTGTTACAGTTTGATAAACTTCTGGCATTTTCCTCCCTTAATAACTCGTCATGTGTGAATATAAATACAAAATACTCATTCAGTTTGTCAGCTATCTGAGCAGGATCATCAACAGTCAGTTGAACCATCAATATCAAGTGGACCAATCTAATTAATCCCTTTCCTTTTAGAGTTTATATAAATAAAGAAGTCCTTGCTGTTTTTCTTAGCATCCTTTGCCAAAGATTGGTCATAATCTGGCTTCTGTGTCGCCTGATAATTTATATGCATCTCATGCATTTTTCTTCTCTACCACGAATCTCATTAGTTCATCTGACATCCATTTAGGCCTAAACCTTGCACAATATTTCTTAATCAGTATGAAAAGCCTAGTAGCTTCCATAATTAATTTATTGCTACTAGAGAATTGTAAGCTCCTCCTGTCCAGAGTTTTTACATTGAAGCAAATGAACTGCCTCTATTGCTTTGACACATTTGTCACCATGGTGTACTTTAAACTAAAATTCCTGTCATACCACCTCATGTGGCGCCTCCGTAGCCAAGTGGGCAGGAGCAGCAGTGCGTAGCATACACTTCTTAGACCGGGGTTCGAGCCCGTGACCACCAAATACGGAGGATGCGGAAAGTTCAGGGAATGACCACCGAATATCCTCGGAGCAATATGGCCTTAGTTGCTAGTGGTCCTAAAACCCAAATAACAACAACCACCACTTCATGTGAACAATTTTGAGCCAGAGCAGAAAAATCTCCATAACATATCCATCAGACTGCTAAATGTACCTTTGGTATGCATTGCTCAAGAGTGGCTCAGAGATCTTAACATTACAGTAGGCAACATTTCCCAGTTATCAAGGTACCCATTTCCACTCTGACATGCTTGACTACCATCATGCAACTTCTCTATTAAAAACTGGGGAAAGGCCAACTCTCTATTCGTATTCTGCAACTCTGTGGTTCCCTTTAAGCTGAATATGCTGACGTCTTGCCTATCTTCACGGATGGCTTGAAGATGTCATCTGTGGGAACTGCTGCAGTCTTCCTAGATAGCACTCTATCTGGAAAATTCCCCATGAATAGGGTTTCTAAATTCCCGACATTTTTTAACTTTGGAACAGGAAATTGCAGTTCCCAGGAATTCTCCAGAATTCCCAAAAATTTAATTTGTAAATTTAATTAAATATTTGCTATCTCTTTGATAAGGATTTTTGTCCTTATTCTAGTCATAAAACACTATAATAATGAACTGTACATTGTGGTGTATAAGTAAAAAACTAAAATTTAATGAGAATTAGATATTAAAAAATGCAACTCATAGTTTGATGGATGTAAACAGAAAATTTTATTATATTGGTACAGCGTACAGATGGGCAACATTATTCTATACATTTATTCGAGAACACTAAGTTCGAGATTAGCATAAAAGAAACCTAAGTAAACACTAATACTTAAACAAAACAAATAATAAGGAAAACTAATATTAGCATTTAACTTTTATGATTATTGTTAAAATGAAATTTTAAAAAACACAGTGCATTGATTGCTTTGGTTGGAAAGCCTTGATCTTTGCTTAATAAGCCTGAAGTAGAAAAATTTCATTTTGGGTTGAAGTATGTCTCAATGTTAGTGCATTTAATAAAATTTTTAGATTCGGTGTCATTGTACCTGTTGCTTCATATACAGGTGACCCCCCGCTTAACGCTGATAATTCGTTTCAGAAAAACAGAGCGCTAAGTGAATCCACGCTAAGCGAGTGCCACATTCCCTTAAGGTAACATATGTATTTGTGAGTTGCAGTCGGTGCCATAGGATATTTCCTAATCAATAATAAATGGTAGTTAGTGAAAAGATGCACAAATGTCGGTCAAAATATTTAATATTCAAATATTTGTATAAATAAAATATTCTGCATTACATACGTATATAATTATGTGGTAGCTACTTACGTATCAAAATTAAATTTAAAATTCCAATTAAAATCAAAAATTTAATTGATCTAATTTGTTTTAATTGATGAATTTAATCATGAAAAATGTGTCGATTTTGGGTTGAACTTTGGCCCTCTTCCAAATAAACTAAAAGGGGTATTAATTTTAAATCCCCCGCAGCGTTACCACCCAACAATAAAGTCAACCAATCCTTTGCCGCTTTGAAACCTGGCATGTTTTTTTCTTCTTTCAATATGAAACTTCTTTTAGGCATTTGTTTCCACAAAAGTCCTGCTTCATCTATGTTAAAAACTTGTTGAGGAATATAACACATAATACCCCTCTTAAATAATTTTAACAAGTTCTTTTTTGAAAGTTTTGGCTCCTTGATCTGCACTTCCGGCTTCTCCCTGGATTTTAAATCTATTCAACCAGCTCTTACTAGTTTTAAATGGTTCCACTTTTTTTCTTTTTTTTTTAGGTGAGTTTTCTTCAGATCATTATATTGGCTAATCTCTCTCTCTCTCTCTCTCTATAACATTTAACTTAACTGAATTCTGCATTGGATATTATCTTCAATAAAATTAGTTAGTCTTTCCATTTCAATCCTAATAGCTGGCCTAGCCCTAGTTGCTTCAGTGGAACAGCTATCTTTTCTGCTGCTAAAATTAATTCTTTATTTTTTTTTTTATAATTGTTCTTACAGTCCTAAATTATGGCACACATTTGCTTGTCTTTGACCATCATTGATTCGCTTCAAAACGTCTAATTTAATTTTCAAATTCAAGTCTGTTTCTTACATTTATAGTCTTCGTACTGCGCCCAGACGTTGTTGCTTTTTCATTCTTATCGGCCATTATTAACTCTTTCGAAAATGTAACTGCGTTGGTTGCATTAATTATGATACAGTGTTCAATGATACAATCTGTCCATTACGCACGATGTCTAATACTGTACTGAGTGATGACTAGACTTCGGATAAATGCATATAACGCAAATATTACAAGCAATATACTTCAACATTTTTTAAAATGTTGATCTCGGAACTACGTAACAAGTCACTGTACTACAATTAAATTAGCGTGTGAGAAAATTTCACTGAGCGTGTGAAAATTTCTCAAGTCGGCGTGGGAAACATTTTAATGCTGTTTTGCTATTCATTTTCAAACGATCGACTCCATCAAATGAAACGATTTCGTTAAATATGCCAAAAATGCAATCTGTAAAAGAGCGTTATAGTGATCTGTGACAGCGTTATAGTCAGATACGAGTTATAATATATGAACAGCGAATCAGCGTAAAGCTAACTGCGTTATAACGGGGGCTTGCTGTAAATTCATCTCGCTTGTTAACAATGAATATACCTTATTTGATTGAATTGGCTCTGGTTTTTCTGTTGAAATGGATATGTCTCTCACTAACTCTGTTTTTAGATCTGCTTCTAATTCACCGGGTTCCGAATTTTCCATTTCTTTGTTCGTATTATTTTCTGTTTCCGACTCTTCTATTGAAGTACACTTTTCTTCGAAAATTTGTTCCATTATTGATTTTTCAGATCACATAATTTTATTTTTATTTGCTATAGCAAAAAAAAAAAAAAAATCATTATTAATGTAATTTAATTTATTTGGATTGCTTAAATATCTAATAGAGGACACTAAGACTATATCTACATTTAAAAAGCTGCTGTTTAATTTCCTTTAAAAGCTTATTACTTAAAATAGAATTTTGTTTTTCAAAATTACGAAAGAAGAATCTAAAAATTCCTTCATTTGTTAGTAGATTTGCATTATGATTACTTCATGCTTCAACTGCCAGTTGTATGGGTTTTAAGTAGTTTAATATATTTTCCGCGATTTTTGGATATCCGTCCTTCCATACATAAGAGAACTTTAATTCATGTAAAGCAGTTTAGTCATAGTTAACACTTAATTATTACTTCATGCTGCCCATGCATTGATCCACATAGAAGGGACTGGAATTATGAACTCAGAGAACACACAATTATTTGAACTTGGAACTATCTTGTGGTGAAAGTGCAGTATTTTTCTCATTGGATGAAAATATAGATAAAGAAAATGAAGTGGTTATTTGCAACTATATTTAAATAAAATTTAAGCATTTTAAAATTAACTACATAGCAGTCTGTATATTACAAAAACAAAAATCGAAAAATCTCAATTTCTAGGGAAATGTTTTTGTTTTTCCCAGGAATCGGGAATTTTTTGAAGTTATGATTTTTTTCCTGAAAATTTTTTGAGAAGAAACCCTACCCACGAATGCAGTATATGCACAGCATAGTTGTATGCTAGTTAGCTTTGGACCGCATTAAAACTAATATTATCAGTGATTTATGATACATTCGGATTCATTCTTTTAGGGCTTTATAGGCTTTATCAGTGATGAGTATAATCTTCATGGTTCAGCAGTTGTATTTTTGCATTTGCTTCTACTGGATCTCAAGACACATTGGGATTATGGGTAATGACCTGGCAGATGCTACATCTGGATCATCAAAACCCCAGACCAATCAAATCCGCTAGACATCTATACAGGGTACTGGCAAGTAGTAGGCTATGCTCCCATTGACAACATCCATGATACAGACAGGTCACCAACAAGTTTTATCAGATTAAACCTGTAATCCAAACATAGCAGTCTAGTCTGCACAGGAATGGTGAAGCGGAAGTTCTTTCTCACCTTCACATATGGGCATAGTTATCTTACGCATTCTTTTTGCTGTGGGCTAATGATTCCAGCCCCACCCCAATGTGCAAGAACTGCAACACCATTTTAACAATCATTCACATTTTGTGCATGTGTCACAGTTTTATAGATAAATGTAGCAATGGCCATGTATCAGATGTTTTTCCATTATAGTCTTATGCACCAGAAAATTTTGGACAAAACCAAGCTGTCATTTGTTTTATTCTCATTTCTACTTTACTTTATCTCAAGAACATTTCAATTTTCATGTAAATATAAGTATATATTTTTATTTTTACCTTTATCTTACCTTTGTTTTACATTTTAGTTAGCCAGACATGATAAACAATAAACATTGATAAACAGTGTTGAAATCATTAATAAATCTGAATTCAAAATTTGTAAATGCTAATAATTTTTTTTTTTGTCCAAATGATAGTCAAGCCTTCTGGAATTTTGCCAAGGTATTGGCAACAATGCATATCCATGGTACTTCTACTTCCTTTAAATCTTCATTTAAAGATAAAGCTGATTTATTAGCTTTTTTTCTCTCCCTAAGTTTTGCATTATAGATTATTATTTATTTATTTTTCTTAAACAGAAAGGTGTTAGTTGAAATCCCGAAGGTTGCATCTTCACTTAAAGACAAGACTAATCTATTAGCATTTTTCCTTCCTAACCTGCTGAACGTCAGTTTATTCTATTCAATTCTTTTCCTGTTTATTTACAACATAAAGAAAAGACATTAGAAGAATCCTGAACAGTCTTGATCCCAAGACAGACCTAAGTCCATGTGATATTTCTCCACGTTCTTAAAACCTTTGTTCCAACATAAACTGTTATTTTTTGTGTCCCCTCTTATACCACCAGTGTTTTTCCTTCTCCCCAGAAATTTGCTCATATCTAGCCACATCATAAAAAGGATGATAAATCCCTACCTTCCAGTTGCACATTACTCTATGCTTTCAGAAATATGGAGAAATCTATTAACCACCAAGCCGTACACTTTCTGGAAACCTTTCTATTTAACGATTGTCAATATGGATTTCATGTTGTATATTTGCACAGAGATAAGTAACAACTTTGGATAAACATGAAAAAGTTGCTCTTCTCATTTCTAAAGCATTTAGTCCTAAACAGGTTTATGGCTTTATTCCGTTTTTTGCAATTGGATAGCCTGTGACAGCTCACTGCATGGGGTAGTAAGATGGCTGTTCTCTAACTTTTCAACTAATTCTAGGCTTTCCCAATCTTTTCTTTCACCCACACTTTTCTTCCTGTATATCAGTTACCTTCCATTGACTGTAAATTGTGTCCATAATTTTGAATCCATAAATATCACATATCTTCCAGTTTAACAAACCCTGCTCTTCATAAATAATGACTTCTGCTATATCCACCACCAGTTTCTTAAATGCTGATCTCTAATCCAGTGAGGATAGGAAACAGAAACAAAAACCTCAATATTCTAAAATCCAGTCCCATCTTATTTTTTGCAAAAAAATATACAAATAAATAAGAATAATAATAAATAAATAAACTACTACTCCTATATTAGTCTTTTACAGCACTCAGATCTCAAAATATCTTTTTTGGGAATAACCTGCCTTTCACCTTTCTTGGTATAAACGTATTCCAAATATTGCTACCTCTGCATAAAAAAAAAAAAATAGGTTTCCTCTCTCAGACAGTCTGACTAAATTAATTTGTGATCTCTCACTTACATGCTCACTGTACTCCCTATCACACAGATTATTTAATGGCCACTGTTGTTTTGAATTAGCATTTGTAAATTTGTAATTCTGCATCTTTCTTCCAAACTAGTACAAGGATAAGTCAAAACCAATTCAACAATTCATCAGCTGAACTTCAAACTCAGAAAACTAATCTTTCCTTTTCTATTCATTTATGCCTTCTGTCCCTTTGAACAACTTTCTTTCACATGTATTTCCTGAAAATGACAATATACAGAAATCCGTTATCAACAAGTATCTTTTGTCTTTTACTTTCATCCCAAGAACATTATTGAAGTATAATAGATTCCCACTGTGTGTGTGTGTGTGTGTGTGAGTGAGAAACCTGTTTAATTTACTGATATATTTTCTATTTATGACTTACCTACTTATTTGTATTTATGTCATTTTATGTATAATTTTTATAACTGTTGTATCTGTAACTAATTAAAAATTAAATAAAAAAAACTTTTTTTGGAGACAAAAAAGGAGAAAAGCAATACAGAGTCAGAAGAATAAATGGTGAAAAAGTACTATTGTAGTGGCTTTGAAATAATGGATTTGAAAATGATGTGTTTTTTATTTATGTACCGTATTTCCCCATGTATAAGACGCACCTTTTTTTGAAAAATTTGGGGTAAAAAAACTGGGTGCATCTTATACAGTGGTTGTAGATTTTTTTTTACTTGCATTTCCCACTTTTTCGCGCTTGTTGTCTTTGTGCTCGTTGTTCGCACTTCTTACCAGTATATTAGGTTACGTTTTGCCACGTTCTGCCCAGAAATGGCTCAGAAAAGATTTTCATACAGTACTGAATTCAAGTTATGAGGAGTTCTATGAATTTTATGATGAATAAAACTTGAGTTCAATAACTTTATGTAATACATTTTTTTTTCAAATTTCGGGGCCCAAAATTAAGGCGCGCCTTATACATGGGGAAATACGGTATTTATTTTTTAAAGCCTATATAAATAAATAATATTGCATCTTAAATGTGAACTGAACATTACAGAAATGATCCCAGGATTTGGTGCCGGGCCTATTGTTATTTTCTCTATAACTAAACACATTTTAGGGCTTAAGCCTCAGGCTGTGTGAAAGTTTAACTGACATACAAGTTAGTGTAAGAGCATCATACAAGCTAGTGTAAGAGAAGGATGTTAGTATGCAAAAAGCTCTAAAATAGATGAACTGCATTGTTTAAGTATATCTCATATTGTGAATACCTTCACAACGAATTGCTGTTATATTGCACTACCTTGAATAAGTAATGCTTCAATGGAGAAGACTGTTATTACTTATTCTTGGCAGATACCACCACCCAGATGGCACCGTTTCAATGCTATTTGGCATTTCCTTGGTGGGTGGGTAGGTACCCTGGTGATGCAATGTTTTCTCTGTGTATTAATGATATTGATGAAGGTATATCGGGCTTAATATCTAAGTTTACAGATAATACAAAGGGTGGCAGAGTAGTTAATGACAGTAATGGCAGTATGCTACTGCAACATGATTTAGAAAAATTAAGCAGTTGGGCTGAGAGATGGCAATTGAGGTTTAGCATTCACAAATACAAAGTACTGCATATGGGTAGCAGTAACCCCAGAGTAACATACCATGTGGTACTGCACTGAGGGTAGTGAAAAATAAAACAGTCAGATACGAAGTTCTCTGAGCAGTGCAGACAGGCCTCCAGGAGAGCATATGGGGTTTTGCCAATGATATACAGTAATTTTGCCAGTAGGGAAACAATGATTATCCCTTTGTATAAGGCTATGGTCAGGCCATGCCTTGAGTACTACATACAGGTCTGGAGGCCTCATTTTAGGAAGGATGTAAAGTTGCTTGTGCAAGTACAGAGAAGGGCATTAGGGGAAATGAAGGGGTGCTCTTATCGAGAAAGGCAACATGCGAGGTGATCTATTGAGGTGTTTAAGGCTTTGATGGATCGAGCAAGCTCAGTGTGCTGATAGGATCCTTCCTCTTGCTCAGACTATGCAGGGGGGCATATATTGAAATTGAGGAAGGATGGTTACAGAATAATGTGTGTAAGTCTATCTTTGAAATTGAGGAAAGATGGTTGCAGAATAATGTGTGTAAGTTTATATTTAGCCAGCCGATGGTTGATTGCTTGAACAAACTTCCATCTGATGTGGAAGTGATAGATTGAATAAGTTCAGGTAGGAACTAGACAACTGTTGGAGATGTTTTTTTAGGTGAAATAGGATTTTTTTTTTTTTTTTTTTTTTTTTTTTCCCCTTGAAGCTGTATAAGCTTGCTTTCTTGCCTCATTTACCACTACTAATACTAAATGTCAACTGACATTCATCTGGCAAACTATTAATAGTCTTAATTTGTTTATAACATATTTCAGCACAGTATGAGAAACTACAATTTTGACATTTTACTGCATGCATATTAAGAAGTAAATAAAAAACACGAGTGAAAAAGTGGTGCTTATAAAAACCTTTCCACTCCATTAATGTGAGATCTTCACTTTTATAATGAAATTTTAAAAATACATTAAGGCTTATTTGTAGTTATTAACCTTCCCATTAACTGCTGGAGTTGCATGTGTTTAATTAAATTAGTGTTTGTTGTTTTATTAGAATTTAACAATTGATTGTCGTGGAAATACCACCTATCCACTATACATGCTCTAGTGTATGGTTCAATGGCTGGTATTCCATTCTCTTTTTAACAATTAACATTTCTAAGCTAATTTATTCAATACACTTTGTTTCTTACTTGAATTTTAACTTTATTTTTAATTTTCTTTCTAATTTTCCAATCTTTAGCTTCAGCACAAAAAATAGAAACTGAAATTGCCTGTTTATTTTTGCATTTAGCATAGAGCATTGTGGATATTAATGAAGGACAAATAAATTATTCTTATAAAAGTTTTTTTATCTTCAGATCCATAAAGGCTTGCAATCATACATCCCACTTAGCACTACTCAGTATCTTGTGAGTATGCAGCAATCACTACTAATACAGTATTTCTTTTGCTTTATGCATGTTTTTCTTTCATTCACTTGGTATGTTCTTTGATTGTGTTAATATCCTGTCCGTGCTCTCTCTCTCTCTCTCTCTCTCTCTCTGTATATGTTCATCTTCTTTTTAAATGCAGTACATTTCCTTCATTGTGTTTTATATGTTGTCTCAAGTATTGTGTATATAACTGAACATTAATATTAATCACTAATTTTCATGCTGAATGCAGTTTAGTGTATAAGATATTTCAGAATTTGGGGCAATCCTCAGCAATGACTGTCATAGGCAAGCAAGGTATAATTAATATTTAACAATCATTAATGTCAGGAACTTAACTGGAATATGTTAATATTCCAGTTAAGTTCCTGACATTAATATTCCTTCAACATCAAAATATTTTGATGTTGAAGTCAATAAATATAGAAATAATTTAATTTGGAGCAAAGAGATCATGTTCTGTTGTGCTCACATTAAAATTAAAATTGTTGTCTTTTGACACTATTGAAATTGTTATCAATTGTTAACCTTTCCTGGAATGTGTGTATGTGTTATTATAATGTGCATCCAGGAAAGCTTGCGTACAAACAGAAAAGAAATTAACTAAAACCATTGAGAATAAAAACAATAACACAGGTAAGCAATTTTTCATTTATATTATTTGGTAACAAATAAAATAAGCTTTTCCCAACAAAAATTGCTATGCTGATGAAAATGCAAATAAAGGGTTGTATAATTAAACCTCAAATTCCATAGTTCATTTTCTAGCAATATCTGTTTTTCAGCTATATATTTTTTGGAAAATGGCCAAATCCTGCAAAGTAACCAAAAAATGAGCAAATTTATTTCTCAAATTGAGACTCCACCTCAGAACCATAATTTTTACTATGCTCCAGTGATATCAATATGGGGAGTGCTTAATTACTATTTTTGAACAAGATTAGTAAGTGATTCATAAAAAGTGATTGATTACTAAGCATTTGAGTTTTGTGATTTCTATAGGAAGTATTAGACTTAGGTAATGATTCACTAAACACTTTTTTTACTGTTTAGTGATTGTCATTTGTAAACTGCATTGACACTAACTTTTAACCATATGTATTTGTCCTTATGTTACCTAAAAGAAAATTAAGTAGTTCAGAGGATATAAATGTGCCTTTTAAAAACACATACATGGATAATTATTTGTTGTGGGAAAATTAGTTGGCCATCTTGGCTAAGCCTCACCACACTTGGTAGTACTCTTCAATTATGGCCTGCTGGAAATTTTCCTCTTGTTTACCAATAACAGCATCCAGGTGCCAGTTTAAAATGTGTATATATACAGAGACATCTGGCAGCCTTAATTTTTATAGTAACAAAACTGTTCTTTCACAAGTTGGTTTATTTATTTATTTATTATTATTATTTTTTTTTTTCTTATCTAAAAATTCATGAAATGATTTAACAGGCTAGCATCTTTTAAAGCATTGAGCATATTACCCAAATGCATAAAGTGCCATATGGCAAAAAATAACATTTGTGCCTCATTCGATAAGGGAACAACAGCAGTCCACATTCAACAGATCCATTATAAAAAGACCATCAAAATAAACTGAGTTTACTAATTGAAGGCTGATAGTCAAGACTGATTTGTTCTGTCACAATTATTGTGCATCCCAAGTGGATGCATGGAAAATTGGGAAAAAATATTTTGATGTTGAATTCAATAAATATAGAAATAATTTAATTTGGACCAAAGAGATCATGTTCTGTTGTGCTCACATTAAAATTGTTGTCTTTTGGCACTATTAAAATTGTTATCAATTATTAACCTTTTCTGGAATGTGTGTATGCGTGCATGCATGTAGCTGCTGCCAACTCTCTGGATTTTGATGGATAATCATTTTTTTACTTGATTTTACCCCATCCTCTGCATCACTATTATAATAGTTGGTGACAGTTTCTCAGTCTTTTTGCAAAAACTCTGTTTTTCTCTTTCTTTTCACAAAATAATACTAAAACTGGAATTTATTTTACAAAATTTTGTGAAGTTATGCTTATTTTTATTTATGAATTGGCTATTGGGTGTGCTTGTTTATATTGCAAAATAGGAATTCTGAGTATTAGCATTGTTCTCTGTGATGTCTAATAATTTCATAGTACTTGTGGTGTGGTGCAATGCAAAGTTAATTAACAGCATCTTTTGGTAAGATTCCAAAATAATACAACATAAAATTTCACAAGACTTTATATGCAAGATTTTCCATGTATTGTAAAGTCTGAAAAACCTAATGCGTTTGCCTTTTTGTACGTACTGCATTTGGGAGTGATTTTTCAATTTCAACAAACAGGAAATGCGACATAATTAGCTATCTGCAAACAAATAAGCATAAGAACAGTGTGCATTGCATAGAAAGAACAGAATAGATGTAATATTTCACAGCTACAATGATGTCATATGTGCTGAAATTTTATTTGCATCTTTTTTCAAAGATCATAATCTTCCTCTGAGTTGAGATGTGAAGATCATGCAAGTGTGTCGTTCAGAAATATGTTCCTTGATTAGCAAGAAAATTTGGTTAGGTAAGAACAAAAATGACAGGTAGTTAGTGAAATTGCACAGTAGGAAAAGAGGTGATGATGGCCCTGAATAAAGGGCCATTTTTGATTACTACTGATGGCAGTAATCAAAATTATTCCAAACCTGTCCCATTGTGGTAACTTTTCATAAAAAAAAAATCAAATTTAATGCAGTTGGCTCTCAGTACCAACATTGGAAGGTGATGCTACAGGGTGACTTTACTGTTATCTAGAAAGAAGTGCTAAAAGGTAAAATAGATTTACAACAGTTTCAACTGATGCATGTCACTGAAGTAAAAAGATTTTGTAGCAAGTCTGTACACATTGGTTGTCTTTGGTTAAATATGTAACTAGACTGGTAGAACAGTGGCAATCTTTGACAAGTATGTATAAAAATAAGAAATTAGAAGTTCTGAGAAATGCCATATGAGCAGTTTTCAGTGTTACCAAATTGAAAAGTACAAGTGGTTACTAGTGAATGGCACACTTACTATATCATGTGATTTGAGTTGTGTATATGTGCTCAAAATTTTACATTGTATTTCTGTAGCATCTTACTGCAAGAAATTGTTAATTAACTTTGCACAACACCACACCAGAATTACTTATGTTCAAATCCAAGTTATGATCCAAAAGTTTTGAAAGAAGATAAATTGAAGAATTCAAGAAAAAGAACTTGTGAACTGCAAACATTTGGTGAAAGCAGTTCTAAACACCTTAAGTGAGTTGGTAATTTCAGGTATGTCATCCTCATTGTGTAGAAAGTCTATTCACCAATCCTATTTTCTGGCTTTAATAAAACAATTTGCATGTTTCCTTTAAATATTATTGCCAAAGTTTGAAAAGCTGAACATAGCTCTTCAATCTATCATACCTAAAATCCATATGCTGATGTCATTATTCCTAATTATTTTGAAGAATCATATGTGAGATTTGTTATGCCGACAGTTTCCAAATCTTCAACTTCCATTCCAGAAGCTGATTACCAGCTACAATATGCCATAAGGGTGATCTGGCATACATTTCTTCAGCCAAGGTCATGGAGAGTCTATCATACAATGAATTTGACAAAATGCTGGGAAAATTAAAAGTTCAGTTACCTGCTCCACATCATTGATTGCAAAAGTGAGAAATCCTATAAAAGTGTCAAGATCTTCACAATCTAAAATTAATGGGTGAAACACGAGTGCTGATACAGAAGCTGCTTCCTTACATTCAAAAACTTTAAATGATATTATTGCGACCGAGAGCTATCTAGCAAGTCAAGAGTTTAATGCTGATGAGACTGGCTTATTCTGGAAGTGTTTTCCAGGCAAACATTTATTTCAAAAGAAGAGAGAACCTCCCCAAGTTTCAAAGTTTCACCGAAGACAGGTCAGCACTTTTGTAATGTGGCACAGTGACTTGAAGTGCAAACCACTTCTAATTTATACATCATAAAATCCTAATCCTTTTAAAGGAATGTCAAAAAAAGCCTGGATGACAGCTGAAATCTTTGAGGAATTGTTTTTAAATTATGTCAAAGCAGAAATACAGTATATTGTCTGAAGAGGAACATAGCATTCAAAGTCTCGCTTATTCTTGACGATATGCCCAGTCATCCTGCACATTTATCTGATCTGCACATAAATGTGAAAGCTACCTTTCTTTTAGTGAATACAATTTTATTAATTCAGCTGATGGGTGAAGGTATTATAGCCACATTTAATTGCTATTATCTAATATCTTTTTAACAGTTTGTGAATGCTACTGATGGAACAAACAGTTTTTCAGTTAGTGATTACTGCTGGAATAATAACATTCTGGATGCTGTAAAAAAACATTAAATTTGCCTCGGAAAACTTAAGAACTCAACAATGAAAGTTGCTTTGTAAAAGCTATGGTCGAAATATTAGAGGTAGTTGAGATTCTGAGAACTGGAAAAATTATTAGTGAAAAGGGATTTGAAGACCTGGAACCAGAAAATATTATAGAAGTCTTGAAGCTCATAGAAAACAATTATCAGTGGGCAGTATTTATCACAACGTGAAGAAGATAACAAAAATGATGAAACAAATAAAAATAAGGAAAATGCAGATAGCAACACACAAAAAGTTGACCATGAAAAGACTAGCTGAGTTTTTAAAACTTGCAAATCAGCTTAGTCAAGAAGCTCTGAATATGAATCTTAATTTGGAGACGAGATTAAAATTTTGTAGAAGTTTATCATTACAAAGAATTATGAATTAAGACTTATACGGAGAAAAACAAAAAGCACTGGTTACTGTTGCAAGTTTATCATATCCTTACAGCATTGAAGGAGCAGTTGTTTCAAATTAAAGATCTAGATGTATTAAGAAGCATAATTTTTTGGACTTATTTGTATTAATTAATTATTATTATTTTTTTTTTTTTTTTGTAAATGCAAACAGTTGTAAAATATTAAGTGTATTTTTTGTGAATAGAGGTGCCCCCCCACAATTTTTTTTTTTTTTTTTTTTTTTTGTGTACAGGAACGGAACCCCATTATTTCATATAAACTACATTTTGCATTGCATGGATGGTGTTTTCCCGGAATGTAACCCTGCACAAATCAAGGAATGACTATATAGTATTGCGTGTATGTTTCCGCTTATCCCCTATTAAATGTTCTCCCTTCCCTTACTTTATCTTTGCATTCACCTTTACTTTTTTCTTTCCCTGGAACATTAGTTTTTGATACAAAGATACATTACACTTTAATTCAGCCCATCATCCATTTCCTAACTTATATATATAAGGGCAATGTGCTAACGTTACTAGTAACGCTAATTATGGAGAACAAAGGACAAATGGAACGGTTATCGCTATTACGGTGAACAAATAAGGGAGATGAGATAAAGGTGAGGTAATAAGGAATAGTAAGAATTAATAAAATAAAAATATTAATGAAAATAAGAGGGCCTTTTTTTGAGGGCCAGCCGCCGAAATCACAAGACGAACAGCACTAAGTTATTATTATTAATATTTTTATTCTTATATATTTTTATTTTATTAATTCTTACTATTCCTTATTACCTCACCTTTATTTCATCTCCCTTATTTGTTCACCATAACAGCGATCACCGTTCCGTTCGTCCTTTGTTCACCGTAATTAGCATTACTAGTAACGTAACGTTAGCACGTTGCCCTTCATAACTACTAACTTATAGCCATTATGGTCATTGGCTACTTTCTGCATATAGCAGTGTCCCAGGTCCATAATCCATAATAATTATTATTCTTTTTATTAATAACATCTTAAACTGTTACTTCCTGTAATATATTTTATATATGAAGCTGGAAGCGTAAGTTACACAAAAGCCAAGAGGAAAAAGATAACAGAAATATGGGAAAATACGTGCTAAATTTAAGACTAAAAAGTATGTCAGGATGTGTAACAAAGAAGATTATCTAAAGATATAAAAAGAAAGTGGCTATAATTTAAAGAATAGCATCGAACAAAGCAGCAGATAACTAATTCTTAAATTAATATAAAATAAAATACCAGTGAGTTAAAACCAAGAAAAAAAGTGCAAAAATAAAAATAAGTTGGATGTGATAAATGCGCAGATGAGCCAAAACATTATTACCACCAGCCTAATATGATGTTGGTCCTCCCCGTGCAGCCAAAACAGCTTGTACCCAGCAAGGCATGGACACTACAAAATTTCTAAATGTGTCTTGTGGTATCTGGTACCAACACGTAACCAGCAGCCTTTAATTTCTGTAAGGTCCGTGTCGAGACGCTGCAGATAGGAGTTGCTGTTCCAACACAAACCACAAATGCTGCTTGATGGGATTGATGTCTGGGGAATTTGGAGGCCAGAGCAATACCTGGATGTCTTCCTCATGTTCTGTGGTAGATGTCCAATTGCCTGGCACATGGATGACTGGACCGAGAGTATCCCAGCAGAACATTGCCCTTATTACGAAAACAAGCTGGTAGCTACCAGCTTGTTTATCTATACCTTGTTTGTTTATCTATACTACCAGCTTGTTTATCTATACAGCTGGTAGCTGCCGCTACCAGCTTGTTTTCGTCCCATGGTACATCTGGGCACCATCACTTCCCCAGAGCCATTTACCATCACACTTAGTGAGGGATCAGAGAGAAAACTGGATAACCAATTACAGTTGGCAAACCATAAGATGCCGGAATCCATACTGGCGATTATTGATCAGACGTAGGGTTTGTAGGTAGTTTAAGATTTGGCGGTTAATTGACTTCTAAATTACTTTAGAAAGAGTAGAAGTAATTGCAATGGGACGATAATTGGATGGGAGGGATTTGTCACCCTTTTTAGGAACTGGCTGGATATGAGCAAATTTCCAAGCAGAAGGAAAAATACCTTTGGAATAAGAAAGTGAAAAAAGGTGGAAAAAAACAGGAGTAAGATCAGGAGCACAGGTTTTGAGAACAAGTGGAGAAATACCATTAGACCTGGAGCTTTCTTAGCATCAAGATTTGTCAAAATCCTGCCATCCATTTGATGGAAGATCACAGGAGGCATTGAATGGAGCATGTTTAGAATGGTGGTAAGTGTTTTACCAAGATCATTAATAAACGAGTTGGAAGAAAAAGGGGATGCTAGCAGGTCAACTTTATCCTTGGCTGAAGTGACAACAGAACCATCTGGTTTACACGAAGTGTGAGCAGAGATGGGCAAAAGTTGCGGCCAATAGCTTTGGCAAGAGACCAGATTTCTTAGCTATCATTAGGGCAAGAAGCAAGTTTTCTACTCTTAGCCTGTTAAAATCTAGTATGGACTGATTAATAACTGCTTTACAATTATTGCAAGCTTTGGTGTAGGCAGAAAATGAAACTGAAGAATTAGAAACAAGCCAATTACAGTATGCAACATTCTTCTCATGAAAGTCTCTTTGAGAAAATCTCGTCTTTTATCTAAACCAAGGTATAGATAAAAGACGAGATTTTAAAGTGGAGTGTGGGATAAAGGATTCCATTCCTGCAAGAATAATTTCACTGACACGATCTGAGCAAATCTTGACATCAGAAGTTTTGAAACAGTAATCCAACCAAGGAAAAGAAGAAAAGAAATCTCGCAGGTCATCCCATTTTGCATTCTTGTAATGCCAAACAATACACGGTTCGGAATAGCCACAAGAAAAAGGCTCCATTGGAGAAGAACAATCACCAAGTTGCAATCTGAGGTGCCTAAAGGACCTCTCACTTCGACCGTGTTCTTAGAAGGGTTGTTTCTGAGAAAAAGATGAAGCGTGTTGGCTGTATGGTTAGGATTGTCCAGAATTGTTATAGGTAAATGAACAATCTGTGCAAGGTCATCAGTAATTGCAAAAGGCTCAGCATCTCGACCAGCTGGGTCTGTGTGACTATAAAACGGAAGCCACCTGGAGTTGTGAACATTAAAATCACCAAGGAAATTTTTCTCACTGCAGAAAGTCAAGTTGCAAATAGAGGAAGTCAAAGTGCTCCAAGTGATTAGTGGAATTGGGAGAACGGTAGAGACAACAGATGAATTTGACACAGTGAGGTAGAGATTTTAAGCCAGTGTAGATTCCAAATTGCCGAGTCTCTGACGGAATATCGGAACGGACATATGCACAAGTACCACCTTTGAGGTGAAAGGAATCATACAGTGAATAATTTTGGCAACTGAGATGAGCAGTAGTTGAATTAACTGATAACTGAGATTCTGTCAGAAAAAGTACATGGGGTTTGGCAGACTGCAAGTAGAAATGGACATCATTGAGATTAGAATTGAGACCACGTATATTTGTGAAATGAATTAGGAAGTGTTTGGGAGGTATAGATATTTTCGCAGATTAGCTTACCCTATTATTTTGACAATTCATGATGTATCGAATAGTAAGAAAAGGTGGGTGGGACATGCTGTATGAAGTAATGAAATTTGTGGATATGGCAAAGACATGGTAAGAATATACCCAGGTCTTGACATAATGTGGCCTCGCCAATGCTCCCCCCGCACACACACACACACTACTTGGACTCTCTCTCTCTCTCCAGTCACTATGTGGCAGAGTAGAGGTAGCAAGATTATACACTAGCTGATCCAGAAGCCTCCTATAGAGTTACCAATAGGTTCGGTCCAGTGTACTAACTAGCGGCCCTGTGAACACCGTTTTATAGCTGTACCCTCGAAATGTAAGGAAGATTGGATCTTGCCACGATGTTGCTGAACATCGTGGCAAGATGTTCCAAAGATGGAAAAACTTCCAAAGATGCAAGTTGGGTCCAACAATCAAACATCTAGTGGCTAAGGCAAATTTCCGCACATCTGTTCTACAACTGTCTTTCCTCAGTTTGAATATATGCTCCTCAGGTGCGTAATCTGAGCAAGAGGAAGAATCCCTTCATCATTGAACTTCCTGAAATTATTCAAGGCATTATACACCTCAATCAGATCACCTCGCTGGTGCCTAGTCTCCAGATGTGCAGTTTCCAAAATTTAAGCCATTCTTAATAAGATCAACCCTTTGTAAAGCTCAGCAATCTCATTGCTCTTCTCGGTACTCATTCCAGTAATTCTACATCCTTCTTAAAATGAGGCCTCCAGACCTGTATGCAGTACTCAAGGTGTGGGCTTACCATTGCCTTATACAAAGGGATAATCACCTCCTTAGCTGTGGTAACAAAATTCCTGTATATCATTGACAAGGCACCCTGACTACTCTTGCAACCTGTCTGTACTGCACAGAAAACTACATATCTGACTGCACAATTATCCCCAGATCTATTTCATTTTCCGCTATCCTGAATTTAGTACCTCACAGTTGGTATGTTACTCTGGGGTTACTGCTACCCATATTCAGTCCTTTGCATTTGTCAATTATATAGAAAAATGCAAAGGAGGTTGTCACAGACATTCTCTCAGATATGTCAGACAAGCTGTACTTGCTACCTGGGAGTCTAAAACGCTGATGGAACTGATATTTGGGTGACACTCAAGTCAGGTGGACCCAATTTCGGCGAAGTGCGGACGGTCTGTAACAGCCAAATCCTCTGTTTGCGCCTTCACGATAGTGGCACTGTTAGTAATCCTGGGTATACCCTCCATACACAATCACACTGTGGGTGACTGTGAACCAACGTAATCAGGGGTCAAGGTGTGGCGCCCACACCACATGGAGGAATACCGCCCCTCTGTGTTACCAGGCAGTACTAAGTGGTAGATGGCTCTCATCAACCGGTGCAATACCACCACTTTGCTTATTGGAGGCTTGAAGTGGTGGAACCCATGTTTAGTCTCCAGAGCTAAGTAGTAGTAGTAGTGGCATGCGATGCAAGAAAGCAACTGTATGAGCTTATGCAGCACCTGCCAAAAAAAAATAATAATATTTAAATAAATAAAATTAAATAAATAAATAAATAATAAAATCACACCATTCCCTCCAAATGCCTGTCCAGTTCCTCTTTAAATTTATTTAACCTGTCAACTTCCACAACGACAGATGGAAGTTTGTTCCAGCAATTAACCACCTGCTGGCTAAAGGCAAATTTCCACACATCTATTCTACATCTGTCTTTTCTTAATTTGAATTTATGCCCCCCTAGGTTCGTAATCTGAACAAGTGGAAGGATCCCATCAGAATTCAGCGTGCTCAACCCATTCAAGGCCTTATATACCTCAATCAGATCACAATCACACGGTGGGTGATTGTGATCTGATTGAGGATGAAGATTGAGGTGGGTGATTGTGATGTTGATTGAGGCACGCAGGTGCATAGTGTCCAGCCACTGCAATTTGCAGAACTTAAGCCTCTCTTGGTAAGAGGATCCCTTCATTCCCCTCACCAATCTTGTTGCCCTTCTCTATACATGCTCAAGTAAATCAGCATCCTTCCTAAAATGAGGCCTCCAGACCTGTACTCAAGGCATGGCCTGACCATTGCCTTATACAGAGGGGGATAATCACCTCCTTCTCCCTGCTAGCAAAATTCCTATATATCATGGACGAAACCCCATGACTTACCCTGGCAGCCTGTCTGCATTGCTCAGAAAACTTCATATCTGACTGCACAATTACTCCCAGGTCTTTTTCATTTTCTACCACCTTAAGTGTATCACCACACAGTTGTCACGTTTCTCTGGGGTTACTTCTACCCATATGTAGTACTTTGCATTTGTCAAGGTTAAACTTCAGTTGCCACTTCTTAGCCCATCTGCTCAAATTATCTAGATTCTGTTGCAGTAGCACACTGTCATTAACAACTCTGCCAACCTTTGTATCATCTGCAAACTTCGACATTAAGCCTGATATACCTTCATCAATATCATTGATAAATATACAAAACAACAGTGGACCTAACACTGAACCCTGTGGGACTCCACTAATAACATTAGTCCAAGAAGAGCAGCACCCATTGATTACCACCCTCTGTCTTCTCCCACTTAACCATCCTTTTATCCATTGTAGCAACTTACCCTTAATACCATTCTGCTCCAATTTGTACAATAGTCTTTCATGCGGAACAGTGTCAAAAGCTTTCCTGAAATCCAAATAGATGATTTCAAAATTATTTTTTGCATCCAGTTCCTTTGTAACCACATCATAATATCCTATCAAATTTGTCAGACAAGACTTTCCCTTAACACCCATGCTGTGTCTGAATTATTGCTGCAGTCTTGTCTAGATGATCCTGCAATGCATCTTTAACCAGTGACTCCATGATTTTACCCGGAACAGAAGTTAAACTAACTGGTCGGTAATTACTCGTGTCACCCTTCGATCCCCCTTTGTGAATTGGGGATACATTTGCACATCTCCAGTCTGTGGGGACCTCCCCTGAATCCAAGGATGCTCTCATAATTATGGCTAAGGGTTTGCTTAGTTGCTCTGCCACCTCCTTTAATATAAATGGATAGATCCCATCCACTCCATGTGCTTTTCTTATGTTTAACTTCAAGAATTTCTCCTCCACTTTGCTCTCAGTTATTACAAAATCATTAAGTATCCTGCTACAATTTGATAACCTTCTGCCATTTTCAAACCTTAGTAATTCCTCATGTGTGAATGTAGATGCAAAATATTCATTCAGTTTATTTGCTATCTGAGCAGGATCATCAACAGTCGAACCATCAATGTCAAGTGGACCAATCAGATTCATCCCCTTCCTTTTAGAGTTTATATAAGTAAAGAAATCCTTGCTGTTTTTCTTAGCATCTTTTGCCAAGGATTTCTCGTTATCTGCCTTCACCTGCCTAACCTAAGTTCAGGTCAACCCTTCCCCATCTCTTCCATCATGCAGTATGATTGATGACTTTTGAAGTTATGATGAATATTGTGGCGAGATCCAATCTTCCTTACATTTCATGGGTACAGCTCTAAAACAGTGTTCGCCGGCTGACCGCTAGTTAGTACAAAGGACCGAACTTTTCGGTAACTCTCTAGGAGGCGTCTGGATCAGCTAGTGTCTTGCTACCTCTTCTCTGCCAGATAGTGACTGGAGGGAGTCCGAGTAGTGTGTTTGCGGGGGTCATTGTCGAGTCCCCGTTATGTCAAGGGTCTAGGTTTATTCTTACCATGTGTACGCCATATCCAAATATTTCATTACTTCATACAGCATGTCCCACCCACCTTTTCTTACTATTGAATACACCATGAATTGTCAAACTAATAGAGTAAGCTTATCTGCAAAAAGATCTAAACCTCCCAAGAACTTCCTAATTGATTTCACAAATATATGTGGTCTCAATTCTAATCTCAATGATGTCCATTTCCACTTGCAGCCTGCCAAACCCCATGTACTTTTTCTGACAGAATCTCAGTTATCGGTTGATTCATCTACTTTCATCTCAGTTGCCCAAATTATTCACTGTATGATTCCTTTCACCTCAAAGGTGGTACTTGTGCATATGTCCATTCCAATATTCCCTGTCAGAGACTTGGCAATTTGGAATCTCCTCTCTTTGATCTTCTCTGGCTTAAAATCTCTCTACCATTCTCCCAACTCCACTAATCACTTGGAGCTCTTTGACTTCCTCTCTTTGCAACTTGACTTTCTCCAGTCCAACTTTTCTAACAGTGAAGTAAATTTCCTTGGTGATTTGAATGTTCACAACTCCAGATGGCTTCCGTTTTCTAGTCACACCGACCCAGCTGGTCGAGATGCTGAGGCTTTTGCAATTACTGATGACCTTGCATGATTGTTCATTTACCTACAAGAATACGAGACAATCCTAACCATACATCCAATACGCTTGATATTTTTCTCACAAACAACTTTTCTAAGTACACAGTCGAAGTGAGAAGTCCTTTAGGCACTTCAAATCACAACTTGGTGATTGTCTCTTCTCCAATGGAGCCTTTATCTCGTGGCTATTCCCAACCTCGTATTGTTTGGCATTACAAGAATGCAAAATGGGATGACATGCAAGATTTCTTTTCCTTGGTCAGATTATTGTTTCAAAACTTCTGATGTCAACGATGTTCTACAGGAATGCAATACACTTAAATTGAAAGGGTGCAAGAATATTTCCTGATGCTATTGAGGCAGTGTTAGGTGGGTCGGAAAACTGCTAGCTTGTGGGGGGTACAAGGACTAACTGCTCAACAGTAGCCACTGGCAGAGGTGAAAGTGATTCTTGCACTGCTTTTATTGGAATGAACAGCAACTTCGAAAACAAGATGCAGGGTGTTTCTGAGACTGCTGGGAGTCATTTTGGTACTAGTAAATACATGGATTGTATTAGGGCAGCTAAGAATAGGAACAGGTGCATGTATACTTGCATGTACACCAATGCTAGGAGTTTGGTAAATAAATTTGATGAATTTGAGGTTTTCCTGAGAACATCAAAGGCAGATATTGTTAGGATATCAGAGACGTGGTGTCACACAGATGTAAGTAATGCAGAACGGGAATTTGGGAGTATAGACAGGATAAGAAGGGAGGAGGGATTATGCTATTAGTTAAGAAACACAAAATCCAAGGAAGTGAAGCCAGTTGATATCGCTGGACAGTGCAGTGTCGAGTCAGTTTGGTGTGACATAAGCATTGGGAGATCAAAATTGAGAGTAGGAGTGTGCTATAGGCCTAATGACTCTGATGAGTATAATAAGAAACTGTACAGGGAAATAGAGTGGGCCAGTAAATCAGTCTTATAATGGGGATTTTAATTTCCGAGATATTGACTGGAATTTGTTGGTTGGTCACTCACACACTAGCAAGGCTTTTGTGGATTTATTGGATGATTGTTTTCTACATCAGCATGTTTGGGAGGCAATTAAAGGGAGTTATACTCTTGATCTGATTATCAATAGTGATTCTTCAAGCATTAAGAATCTGCAGATAAAGGAACCAGTAGGTGGCAGTGATCACAGTGTGCTGAAGTGGGATTTCCTCAAAGAGGTAACTACCATCAGGGGTAAAAGGAAGGTTTTTTGCTTTCGTTAAGGTGACTACGGTGATCTGAGACAGAATTTAAATTCTAAACAGTGGGACCAACTGATGATGTTACCAACAGCAAATTCAAAATGGGAAGCATTCAAAGAATTTATCTTGGAAGCTATTAGGCTTTACATACCAACTAAGAAATATTGTTCAAGGTTTAGGCCTAAATGGATGTCAGATGAACTAATGAGACATGTGGCAGAGAATAAAAATGCATGGGATACATACAAATTAACACGTGACACAGAAGCCTATGATAGATATAAGCTGGTCTGTAACCAAGTCACAAAGGAGATTAGGCAGATTATGAGAAATTCTTGGCAAAGGATGCAAAGAAAAACAGAGTTCTTTACCTATGTAAACTTTAGAAGGAAGGGGATGAATCAGATTGGTCCACTGGATATTGATGGTTCAGCTGTTGATGATCCTGCTCAAGTGTCTGAGTTGCTCAAATACTGAAATGAGTATTTTGCTTCTACATTCACCTATGAGGAATTATTCAGGGAGGGGAATGCCAGAGGTGAGTTAAACTTTTGCAGTGAGCTGGATGATTTTGTAATAACTGAGAGGAAAGTGAAAAGAAATTGTTGAAGATAAACATAAAAAAGGCATCTTTGGTGGACAGTATCTATCCAGTTATGTTAAAGGAGGCAGCAAAGGAAGTAAGCAAACCCTTATCCATAATTATGAGAGCTTCTTTGGACTCAAGGGAGATACCCAGGTATAATTACAACACAAGTAATTATAGATCTGTTAGTTTAACTTCTGTTCCAGGAAAATTAATGGAAGCACTGGATAAAGAAGCACTGCTGGATCATCTAGACAAGACTTCAGTTATAGCTCAGACACAGCATGGTTTTGTTAAGGGAAAGTCTTGCCTGACCAATTTGATTGAATACTATGATGTGGTCACAAAGGAACTGGATGCAGGGAATAACTTTGATATTATATACTTGGATGTTAGAAAGGCTTTTGATACTGTTGCAGATGGAAGACTGCTGCACAAATTGGAGCAGTGTGACATTGGAGGCAAATTGCTGCTATGGATAAAGGGATGGTTGAGTGGGAGAAGACAGAGAGTGGTAATCAGTGGACACTGCTCATCATGGACTAATGCTGTTAGTGGAGTCCCTCAGGGTTCAGTATTTGGTCCATTGTTGTTTTCTGTATTTATAAATGATATTGATGATGGTATATCAAGATTAATGTCCAAGTTTACAGATGATACGGAGGTTGGCAGTTTTGTTAAGGACACTAATGACAGTACGCTGCTGCAACAGGATCTAGAAAGGTTGACCAGATGGGCCGAGAGGTGGCAAATGAAATTTAACATTGACGAATGTAAAGTACTACACATGGGAAGCAGCAACCCCAGAGTGACGTATCAACTGTGTGGTACTACACTGATAGTAGAGAACAAAAAGGACCTGGGGCTAATTATGCAAGCAGATATGAAGTTTTCTGAGCAGTGCAGACGGTCTGCAATAGTAGCTCATAGTGTTATTGTCAATGGTATACAGGACGTTTTCTAGCAGGGATAAGGAGGGTGATTATCCCCTTATATAAGGCAATGGTCAGGCCACACCTTGAGTACTGTATACAGGTCTGGAGGCCTCATTTTAAGAAGGATGTGGAGATGTTGGAACGAGTACAGAGAAGGGCAACAATATTAGTGAATGGAACAAAGGGTTGCTCTTACGAAGAAAGGCTTAAGTTTTGCGAATTACTGTGTCTGGAGACTAGGCACCTGCGCACTGTCTGGAGCTTATGTTACCCTGCGAGGTGATCTGATTGAGGTGTATAAAGCCTTGAATGGTTTGAGCATGCTCAATGCTGATGGGATTCTTCCTCTTGCTCAGAATAATCATTTGAGAGGGCATAAATTCAAATTGAGAAAAGACAGATGTAGGATAGATGTCCAGAAGTTTGCCTTTAGCCAGTGGGTGGTTGGTTGGTGGAACAGACTTCCATCCTTTGTTGTGGAAGTTGATAGCCTAAATAAATTTAAGGCTGGGTTGGACAGGTACTTGGAACGAACGGATGGGTGAAATTGTAGCGTGATTTTTTTTTTGGCTGATGCTGCATAAGCTTGCTTTCTTGCATCATATGCCTCTACTAATGCTAATGCCAACGTTTGCTCAGATCGTGTCAGTGAAATTATTCTTGTAGGTTTCATTTTCTGCCTACACCAAAGCTCGCAACAATTGTAAAGCAGTTATTAATCAGTCCAAACTAGAGTTTGAACAGGCTAAGAGTAGAAAACTTGCTTCTTACCCTAATGGTAGCCGAGCATTCTGGTCTCTTGCCAAAGCTATTGGCCCCAACTTTTGCCCATCTATGCTCCCACCTCTGTCCAAACCAAATGGTTCTGTTGTTACTTCAGCGAAGGGTAAAGACCTGCTAGCATCCCATTTTTCTTCCAGCTCATGTATTAATGATCTTGGTAAAACACTTACCACCATTCCCAACACGCTCCATTCAATGCCTCCTTTGATCTTCCGTCAAAAGGATGTCAGAAGGATTTTGGCGAATCTTGATGCCAAGAAAGCTCCAGGTCCCGATGATATCTCTCCACTTGTACTCAAAACCTGTGCCCCCGAACTTACTCCTGTTCTTTGTCATCTTTTTTCGCTTTCTTATTCCAAAGGTGTTTTTCCTTCTGCTTGGAAATTTGCTCATATCCAGCCAGTTCCTAAAAAGGGTGACAAATCCCTCCCATCCAATTATCCTCCCATTACAATTATTTCTACTCTATTCTAAAGTATTGGAGAAATCAATTAATCACCAACTCTTAAACTGCCTAGAAACCTTCCGTCTGATCAACGATGGCCAATATGGACTCCGTCAGTGTTGATCCACTGGTGATATTCTGGCTTATGTTACCCATTTATCGACTAATTTCAATGAAAACGTTTGGTGAAACACAAGCAGTTGCTCTTGACATCTCAAAGGCTTTTGATAGTGTTTGACATAAAGGTCTTCTAAACAAGCTTCCATCTTATGTTTTGCCAACTGTTTTTTGTAATTGGTTATTCAGTTTTCTCTCTGATTGCTCACTGAGGGTGATGGTACTTTAACTTCTCAACTAATGCTGGTGTCCTCCAAGGTTTAGTTCTTTCCCCCACTCTTTTCCTCTTGTATATTAATGACTTTCTTCCTTTGAGTGGAAATCCCTTCCATAGTTTTGCCGATGATAGCACATTGCTATCTGATCAATTATCGCCAGTATCATTGATCAGGCCATGGATTCTGTCCATGTCGATCCACTGGTGGTATTCTAGCTTATGTTACCCATTTATGGACAATTTCAATGGAAAAGTTTGGTGAAACACAAGCAGTTGCTCTTGACATCTCAAAGGCTTTTGATCGTGTTTGGCATAAAGGTCTTCTAAACAAGCTTCCATTTTATGGTTTGTCAACTGTTTTTTGTAATTGGTTATCTAGTTTTTTCTCTCATCGTTCACTGAGGGTGATGGTAGATGGCTCTCTGTCTTCTGACTTCTCCACTAATGCTGGTGTGCCCCATGGTTCAGTTCTTTTCCTCTTGTATATTAATGACCTTCCATTGACTGGATATCCTATCCATAGTTTTGCCGATGATTGCACATTGCATTCCACTTTCCATTTTGAGAAACCTTGCCCTGCTCAAATCAGCTTCAACGTCTTGAATATCCGCTACCAATTCCTTAAACACTGATCTCCAGGTAATTCTCCAGTGAGGCAAAGACAACTTAGTTGATTTCAATCCTTCTAAAACTCAGTCTCGTCTTATATCTCGCAAAAAGGATTTTTCTGCTCCTATGCTTGTCTTTGGTGACACTCCAATTTCTAGGCAAAATGATATATCCCTTTTGGGGATTACCCTGACTTCTAATCTCTCTCATTTAATAGTTTATAATACAACTTTATGCCATTAAACGATATTTTTCTTGTCCCCCCCCCCCTCCCTTTTATTTTAACTAGACATGATAACAGAATTCCCAAAGTACGCTCCGAAATGCTATTTGTAAATAAGTAGTAGTTTACAATAGTAGTTTATCAACTTTTATTATTATTATTAGTAGTGGTTGCAAATGATGCAAGAAAGCAAGCTTATGCAATATCAGCCAAAAAAAAAAAAAAAACACTTCCCAATTAATGTATCCATTTCTTATGGCAGATAATTTTGTTCTTCCTTGAATTTATTTAAATTATCCATCCCCACAACACCAGTTAACAGTTTGTGTTCCAACAGTCAACCACCCAGTTTATATATGAGTAAGAGGAATGATTCCATCAATATTGAGCCTCAATCCATTTGAGGCTTTAAACATCTCAATCAGATTTCCTTGTAGGTGCCTTGTCTGCAGATGCTACAATTTGCAGAACTGAAGCCTTTCCTGGTAAGAGCACCTTTTTGCTTCCCTCACCAGTCTTCATTTTGCCTTCTCTGCACCCATTTCAGCTGCTCTACATCCTTCCTAAGATGAGGTATTCAGACCTGCTCTGTGCAGTATCCAAGATGTGGCCAGACCATTGCCTTATACAATGAGATAATCACCTCCTTATTCCTGCTAGAAAAATTCCTGTAAATCATTCACAAAACTCCATGATCTGTTCTGCAGCCTGTTTGCACAATTACCCCCAGGTCTTTTTCATTAGTGTTGTGCCACATAATTGGTACATTTATGTAGGATTGCTGCTCCTCATATGAAATTCCATGCATTTGTCAATATTAACTTCTCAGCCCATCTGCCCAATATGTCTAGATCTTGTTGCAGTAGGATACACTGATTACTCTGAGTAAGTACTTTTCGAAGCTTTGTATCATCTGCAAACTTAGACATTAGGCCTAATATGCATTATCAGTATTGTTAATAAATATAGAAAACAACAATAGGCCCAGCAGTGAAACTTAGGGAACTCGGCTAACAATCTGAGTTCAAGGAAAGAAGTACCCATTCCCTGTCTTCTCCCACTCAACCACCCCTTTATCCATAGCAGCAATTCTCTGTTAATGTCACAGTGCTCCAATTTGTATAGTAGTCTTTACATGTAGCAGTATCAAAAGCTTTTCTAAATCTAAGTACAGTAGAATGTCGGTTATCCCGAATAATTTTTAAAAGCTGATTTTTTTTTTTTTTTTTTTTTAATGGTACCATTAGTTTAGGCTTATGATGCAAGAAAGCAAGCTTATACAGCATCAGCCAAAAACGAAAAAAAACACCTTCTCATTCGGTCACTCCAAATGTTTGTCTAGTTCAGCCTAGCTTAAAAATTTATTTAAGCTATCAACTTCCACAACAACAGATGGAAGTCTGTTCCAGCAATCAACTACCCACTAGCTAAAGCCAAACTTGTGCACATCTGTTCTACAACTGTCTTTCCTAAATTTGAATCTATGCCTCTTCAGGTTCATAATCTGAGCAAGTGTAAGAATCCCATCAGCACTGAGCCTGCTCAAACCATTCAAGACCTTAACACCTCAGTCAGATCACCTTGCAGGTGCCTAGTCTCCAGATGCTGCAATTTGCAGAACTTAAGCCTTTCTTGGTAAGAGCACCCCTTTGTTCCTCTCACCAATCTTGTTGCTCTTTTCTGTACTTGTTCTAGCAACTCTACATCCTTCCTAAAATGAGGCATCCGGACCTGTACCCAGTACTCAAGGTGTGGCCTGACCATTGCCTTATACAAATGGGTAATCACCTCCTTGTCTCTGCTAGCAAAGTTCCTATATATCATTGACAAAACTCCATGACCTGCGCTGGCAGCCCATCTGCACTGTTCAGAGAACTTCATATCTGACTGCACAATTATCCCCATGTATTTTTCATTCTCCACCTCCTTGAGTGCCGACCGGGCTAGCTGGGTGGGTAAAGTACCTGCCTGGCAACCCAAAGGTCGTGGGTTCGAATCCCTTCTTTTGAGTGCCGACCGGGCTAGCCGGGTGGGTAAAGTACCTGCCTGGCAACCCAAAGGTCGTGGGTTTGAATCCCGCCTTGGGCTTGGATCAAAGTACTGCAAAAATCTTGGGAGGTGCATTATGGATGCAGATGTGCCAACAACTACAAAAAAAAAAAAAAAAAAAAAAAAAACCTCCCTGAGTGTAGTACCACATAGTTGGTACATTTCTCTTGGGTTACTGCTACCCCTATTTGAGACAAATGTTTATTTACAAGAGTTATTCTGTCTTTTTTTTTACGTTGTATATCTGGTGAAATGTTGTATTAAGACCAAGTTTTCTCGGAAACCATGAGTGATCGAATTTAGTCATTCTCTTCTGTGACCCCTCGACGTGGGCACCTGTACGTGGTGAGGGGACCTCGCAGTGACGCTGCTGGACTTCCAGACTAGCATCACTGGGATCCAACGCCCACAGCCTAGGTTCCGGGCTTACATCAATGGAATCCGGCGTGTTTGCCGTGCGCTGCGACCCGTGGAAATTCGGAAAGGGGGATCCTGGTGGTTGAGGGGCCCAGCTTCAATACACCACTTTGGCCCCTGCTTCGACAAGACGGGTGGTCCTGGAAGGCCCGGCTAGGATCAATCGGCTAGTAGGCTCGCCTGCGAGGGTCAACCGTGTCAATGCCACGCCCCTACCCTCATGGTCCGAGGGACAGGATTCAGGCTGGCGGCGGTGCGGGTATAGTGTCTGGGTAGCCCTGGCGTCCCACTCCCGAGCGCATTTATTGCATGCCGGGTAGTGGGCGTCCCTTTGGGCTCCGTGGTGGGTGGGGAGCCCGGGCACTGAACAACTTAAAAATTTCCATGAATCCTGATAAACTTACTTCTTCAGGGGCCCCAACCCGGTCCCTATCTGAAAACATAGACGGAGAGGCAGATATTATTGCAACAAAGAGGCAGCGAACCGAAACATCACCATCAGGGCCTGTCCCAAGATTTCTCATTATGCATTCCACCAATGAAAAACCGATTGGCAAAATGTCGCCCTTTTTTATTCAAAAAGGGTTAGACGGGTTAGCAGGTTCTCCCAAATCAGTTAAGAGGCTCCGTTCTGGAGACCTCTTAATTGAAACTAAAAATGACAGGCAATCGGAACATCTACTCCGAGTACCATCAATCGGAGGTATCCCTATAACAGTGACACCACACAGAACACTCAATTCATCTAGAGGTGTCATTTCGGAGTGGGACCTTCTCGACGTATACGAGGAGGAAATCTGCTCCGAATTAAAACCACAGGGAGTCATTGCCGTCAAGAGAATCACTGCGCGAAGGGATGGAAAAATTGTTAAAACCAGGAGCGTTATCCTGACTTTTAACACTCCTAAACCTCCTGATGAGATTAAAGCTGGATATATCAACTGTTCAGTGCGTCCATACATTCCGAACCCTTTACGGTGCTTTAAGTGCCAGAAGTATGGACATTCTCAAATGGCCTACCGCGGAGTCCTTGCATGCGCTCGATGCGGTGCAAAGGACCACGAAACAACAGCATGTTCAGCCGCAAAATCCACCTGTATTAACTGTGAAGGCGAACACCCGGCCTATTCACGAGCATGCCAGAGGTGGAAAGAAGAGAAAGAAATTCAACGGCTGAAGGCAGAGCTAAATATATCATACCAGGAGGCAAGGAAATCGGTCAAACCCCTGAATATCAACAGACCTACCTACGCCCAGAAGGTAGCAGGGAGATGTTCCGTCGGAACTCAGGCGGACATGACCATTCCTCCAAAGGAGTCTTTCACTCCCATCGCGCGTTACCTTTTAAGTTCTCAAAAACCTGCACAGAAGGACCAATCAGCTGCCACTCCTATATCGGTACCTCCTAACGCTCCACAAGTTCCAAAGGTAACTATTAAAGAAAAGAACAAAAAAGGGGAAGTACCACCTAGTACCCAAGAAAGGATGGATGTTGAGCAGAAGGAGGTACCCGAAGAGTCAGTCTTGGAACTCTTTGCGGAGGAGGAAATGGACACGGGACAGCGTCCATTCTTCCCCAAAAAAGACAAATCCAAGACTGATAAAAGTAAGCCCTCAGCACCTCGGAAGCCGCCTGATGGACCCACCAAGCCAAAATAATGGCTAAATTCCTACAATGGAATTGTCATGGATTCCGGCGAAATATAGATGACATCAAGGCCCTCCTGCAAAAGCACGAGCCAGTTTGCTTTTGCTTGCAGGAGACATATCTAAAGGCAAATGATGATCCCACCATGCACAACATCACAGTTCTCCGAAAGGATAGAATTGCGGATGGCTCTGTACATGGGGGAGTGGCTATCCTTGTGGGTAACCATACCCCAGTGCAGCCCTTGCTAATTACAACCAGCATAGAGGCTGTTGCAATTCGCCTTTCAGTGGGATTCTTATTAACTGTATGCTCTATATATTTGCCACCTGGGACTGACATCTCCCAGGCAGACCTTGATGATCTTCTAACGCAGCTGCCTCCCCCTTTCTTACTTCTTGGGGATTTTAATGGACATAACACCCTGTGGGGTAGTGCTAACATCAATCGAAGGGGACGAGTCATAGAGCATATGCTCAATGACAATGACCTTTCCCTTCTAAATACTGGAACAAACACCTTTTTCCACATGCCTACCCGTACCTTTTCTGCCATTGATCTCTCTATCTGCTCCCCTTCTCTACTCCCTTCACTCACCTGGGAAGTGGAGGAGAGTCCATACGGTAGTGATCACTTCCCCGTGATAACCTTGCTACACAGTGGGAGACCATGTCTTCCCTTCAGGCTACCACGGTGGAAGATTGATCAGGCTGACTGGACTGCCTTCCAACACCAGGCAAATTTTGATCTTAGTACAGTCAGTCAAGAGCCTATCAATGATGCAGTTAAGTACATCACAGAAAATATTGTCCAAGCAGCTGCTAATGCTGTCCCAAAAACATCAGCCCGGTTTCCACCATTTCCTAAACCTTGGTGGAATTCACAATGCACAGCAGCAAAAAAGGCTCAAAACAAAGCGTGGGGGATATTTCGCCGATATCCTACCACGAACAACCTTATAGCCTTCAAACGTGCACGAGCCAAAGCACGTTACATCCGTCGTCAGAGTCAAAAGGAATCGTGGATCCGTTTTACATCATCTATTAACCAGTCTACCAACTCTAAGGTAGTCTGGGATAAAATCCGGAAAATGAAGGGAAAATATACATCCCACCCTTCTTCAATCCTAGATTATAATGGATGCGCTATTGCAGATCCAACTGCAATAGCTAATTCTCTTGGGGAAACATTCTCTAACATCTCTGCAACATCTTCGTATTCCCCAGAGTTCCTGGTCCTGAAATATAAAATCAAAAAACAGGCACTTAGCTTTAAATCTAAAAACATTTATCCCTACAATGGGGATTTCACTATTCAGGAACTGGAAAGAGCCCTCGCTCTTTCCAAAGCAAGTGCCGTTGGGCCAGATGGCATCCATTATGAAATGATTAAACATCTATCACCAAAATCTATGGATTGTCTGCTCCTTCTGTATAACAGAATCTTTACTGAAGGGCAGTTTCCGGATTCTGGCGAAAGGCAATCGTTCTTGCCTTCCCTAAGCCAGGAAAGGATCCAAAAGTCACCACCAACTATCGTCCTATTGCTCTGACTAGCTGTCTGTGCAAAATCCTGGAGAGAATGGTTAATTCTCGCTTAATATGGTATCTCGAGGCAAATGACCTTCTCTCCAATATCCAGTGCGGCTTCCGAAGGAACCGGTCCACGTTGGACCATCTTATTAGATTGGAAGCATCCATCCGGGATGCTTTCCTAAAACGCGAACACTTGGTGTCGGTGTTCTTTGACTTGGAAAAAGCGTATGACACAACTTGGAGATTTGGCATTTTAAAAGATTTACATAACCTAGGCCTTAGAGGGCATCTCCCCTTTTTTATTCAAAACTTTCTCGCCAAACGATCGTTCCAAGTTCGTGTGGGATCCTCACTCTCTCGCTCCTTTATCCAAGAGGAGGGAGTACCACAAGGATCAGTATTAAGTGTCACGCTTTTTGCCATAAAAATAAATTCCATCACAGAACAACTTCCTCCAACTGTAAACAGTGCCCTCTATGTTGATGACTTTAGCATTTTTTGCCAGTCTTGCAACATGAGGGTTATTGAAAGACAACTGCAGAAAGCCATTGATAGTCTAAATTCCTGGGCACTTGCTAATGGCTTCAGGTTCTCGCCGGAGAAGACCGTTTGCGTACACTTTTGTCGCAAGCGTAATCTTCATCCTGAACCTGAATTAAGGCTCGGACAAAATGCAATTCCAGTAGCAGCGAACACAAAATTCTTGGGACTCATATTCGATAAAAAACTAACTTTTTTGGATCACATTCGTCAACTCCGCACCAAGTGCACACGTGGACTTAATATTCTCCGCTCGCTCTCCTCTACATCTTGGGGAGCAGACCGATGTACCATTCTTCGACTTTACCGTGCACTAGTGCGATCCAAATTAGATTATGGGTCCCAGGTATATTCCTCAGCCCGAGACAGTGTCCTGCGGTGGCTGGACCCCGTCCATCATCAGGCTATACGCATCGCTACTGGAGCATTTCGAACATCTCCAGTTCAGAGCTTATACGTCGAAGCAAACGAACCACCGTTATCACTTCGACGTAAGCAGTTGTCTCTAAAATACGCCTTAAAACTGCAATCCCTGCCAGACCATCCTACGTGGCCATTCGTTTTTGAGCCACGGTGGGAAAATTTATACAATACTCGAAAGACTGCCAATCGTCCTTTTGGTATTCGTTTCCAAGAGCTACTCAAAGAACTTAATATCAAGGTAGACAAGGTTGCCCAAACATCAAAGCAACCCTTTCCACCCTGGCATGCTCGTGTCCCGGCATGCGACTTGTCGCTTAGAAACTGGGGAAAGTCGGACACTCCATCATGTGTCTACCTGCAGCTTCATTCAGCACACCGAACTGAATATTCTGACTTCGCCCCAGTCTACACAGACGGTTCAAAGTCGGAATCATATGTGGGATCTGCTGCTGTCTTTACAGACAGCACTATATCAGAGCAGATTCCCTCTGAATGCAGCATATTTACTGCAGAGCTGCACGCAATTGAGTTAGCCTTGGATCAAATTAGTAAATGCCAACACCAACGGTTCATCTTATATTCCGACTCTCTTAGCATGTTACAGGCTTTAATATCTGTGAGATATAATCCTCATCCAGTTCTGTCTAGCATCCAGCAGAAGATTCACGTTCTCCATGAACGCGAATATGACATTCGCTTCTGCTGGATTCCCAGCCACATTGGGATTAGGGGAAATGATTTGGCTGACGCCGCAGCCAAATCAGCAGTTCCCAATAATAACCGCTGCTTGTTAGTCCCCTATACAGACTACAGGCAAATAGTACATCAAAAGATACATTCCCAATGGCAGGATTCGTGGAATAGACAGACTGCGAATAAATTATATCGTATAAAGCCTGTAATTGAACCGTGGCAGTCTAGTCTGCGCAGGAATCGTAAGGAGGAAGTTGTTCTAGCTCGTCTCCGCATAGGACACAGTCATCTTACACATTCTTTTCTGCTGAGGGCAGGTGACTGTCCTATGTGCGAGAACTGTGACACCATTTTATCTATTTATCACATTTTAACCGTATGTCCATGTTTTACCCCTGAACGTGATTTTTATTTTACCGCTTTTAGTCGTCTGGCTAACCCTTATACACTCAGCCAGATTTTATCCGACAATGACCACGTGTCTGCTGTTTTTAGCTTTTTTAAAATCAATAAACGTTTTTGCTTATATATAAAATTTACATTTTATTGTGATTTTCTGTTTTTTATACATTTGTTAAATTTTTTGACATAGTGACCTAACTAATTAGGTCACTGAAAGTTTACTCTTTTATACATGGCCTGGTCTTGGCGCATTATAGCCCAAGTTGCTTATGCGCCAATAATACCCAAATGAAATCAAATCAAATCTCTTCTGTGAACCCAATTTTCTATGACATATTTTGTTCTCTTCATTTCAGATTCAGTAAGAATAATATCAGCCCAAAACTGTGCAATTGATTTTTTTTTTTTTTTTTTTTTTTTTTTTTTTTCAGTAAAATGTTAGTAGTAGTAGTGGCATGTGATGCAAGAAAGCAAGTGTATGAGCTTATGCAGCATCAGCCAAAAAAAAAAAAAAAAAATCGCACCATTCCCTCCAAATACCCGTCCAGTTCCTCCTTAAATTTATTTAACCTGTCAACTTCCACAATGACACATAGAAGTTTGTTCCAGCAGTTAACCACCCACTGGCTAAAGGCAAATTTCCGCACATCTATTCTACATCTGTCTTTTCTTAATTTGAATTTATGCCCCCTTAGGTTCGTAATCTGAACAAGTGGAAGGATCCCATCATAATTCAGCGTGCTCAACCCATTCAAGGCCTTATATACCTCAATCAGATCATCGCGCAGGTGCCTAGTCTCCAGCCACTGCAATTTGCAGAATTTAAGCCTAATCTTGGTAAGAGGAACCCTTCATTCCCCTCACCAATCTTGTTGCCCTTCTCTGTACACGCTCATAAAACAGAAACAACGAAAATAAAAAGTGTAGTTTTAACATCGCAACAAAAATGCAAATTATTAGTAGAATTAGAAATGGTGAAACTTTAGGAATTCTTGCCAAAGAGTTTAATGTGGGGCTTCAACAATTTTCAACATCAAGAAAAATTCCAATGCTAAATCAGAATTCGTGTCGACTATGGATAGTGAAGGAGGATCTATCAGAAAAAAAGACTATTGAAATCTGAAATGCTGCTTTAGAGAGTGTACTTTATTTGTGGTTTCTTCAGAAGCAAAGTTTAGATGAGGCAGTCACTGGACCAATGTTGTGCTAAAAAGCATTAGCTTTTAATCAAAAATTAAGAGGTAATGAAGATTTTAAGGCTGAAAAACTTTAAATTGAGACATGGTATATGTGAACTGGATGTTCAAGGCAAAAAACTTTCTGCATGTGAATTGGCAGTGGCTTCCTTTAAAAGTAAGTTTGCTTCGTTTGTAGCAAATTACAAGAATGAAAACGGTTATAATGTTGAAGTTGAGATGGGCATATTATGGAAAGCCTTACCGAGAAAATCCCTAGGCACTAAAAGAGAAATGTCTGCACCAGATTTTAAGGTGAGAAAAGAGAGAGAGAGAATTACAATTGCTATGTGTGCAAATGCTACTGGGATGCACAGATTGCCTGTGCTCGTTATCGGTAAGTCAGAAAAACTGCGAGCATTTAGAAACCTTTCTAATTTTCCTGTTTTGTATAAAAATCAGAAAAAATGCCTGTAAAAATGGAAAAATTGATGTTTCTGTTTTCTGAGACTGGTTTAGAAATTTTTTATTCCTGAAGTTAAAAGAAAAGACAGACAACCACAAAAAAAAACTAGCATGGTTTTACTTCCATTGTATTAGATAATGTACCTTACCATCATTGTTGAAAATGAGATTAACAGCATTGATCCAAATTTTCCAGTTTTATTTTTCCTACCAAACGTGACTTCTCTCATTTAGCCTTTGGACCAAGGCATTATTGAGACTTTTAAAAGGTTTCACAGAAAAAGGTTATTACAATGTTTGATTTTTCTGGCAAAGATTCGGAAGGCATCATTTTGGAATCGGTTTTTATGAATTCTTAGGTGTGGATCGATGATTGTGAAAAAACTCTTGCCCATGGAGGCGAAAACTGTGACGAGAGGCTGATTCAAGAACAATACATAGCAAGAATATTCTACCGAACTCACTCCTGAAAGAAGAATTTGTTAAAATTCTTTCCATCATTCCTGGATGTGAGGATTGTGACTAAAAAGACGTGGACAAATGGCTTTTATTGGATGCCCCCAATCAAGGGTTTCAAATATTATCAGATGGCAACATTGCCTCTGCTCATTTGAAAGAAGAAACTTCTGGGTGATGAAGAAGAGGTAGTGAAGGAAAGGAAGTTCCCATCGAATAAAATCCAGGGCCAAAAAGTAGCAAAGCTATTACAGCATTAGAAACAGCACTGAAATGGGCAGAAAACCAGGAAGAATACGATATAACCAAATCGATATTGTTAAGGAACTTGATAAATCTCTCAAGGAAAAAAAAAAAAAAAAAAAGGTCAGAACAAACGAAACAAAAAAACATGATCTAACATTATTTTAAAAAATTACTGTAAATTTTTTTTCCACTTAAAATTTGCAGTAAAATCCTATCCAAATATATGTAAATATGCGAATTTTTATGTATAAGTTATTATTATTTTTTAATTAAACAGATTCATTTCTTTCACTCTATTTAAAGTCTTTCTTTTTACTTTAAGACATTATAACAGAATTTATTTAATCTTACCTTGCCTTCTATTATCTGGAAAATTTGGATATCCGGTCGAGGTCTGACATTAATTATTCCAGATAACTGATGCTCTGCTTTATATGATTTATACACACAGTAGAACCCTATTAAGAAATTTGCTAAGTGGAGGTTTAGAACTTCTTACGAAGGAAAATGACCCAAGGGTATGAAATGTTAACTACACAAATAAAAATGAAAAGATACTCGTACATAAGTTAGATGATTCTTAAGTACTATTTCAGAATTTTACTCTCCCTATGGAAAACATTTTTAAACTGTGGATTTCTAATCGTGTAACACTCTGTTCATTAAAGTCATAACGAAATACTTCAGACAAGCATAAACATGTGAAAAGAATTATAGAAAGAATTTTCATTTCAAGCTTATCTTAATAAAACTCATTTCTGTGGTAAAAAGCTGCAATCACATGAATTGTAGGGAAACTATCAAGAATAAAAATTCTCATATAATGCAAAACAGTATTTATTAGTTACTATTTAAAAATATTTCAAAATATTTGAAATATTTTTAAATAGTAACTAAAGATATGATGAGAATGATAAAAATGAATTACAATAATTAAAAGTAGTATAAAAAATTAATTGAAAAATTATTTTTTCAAGTAACTATCCAGAGAAGACTGCTTCAGATATTTTGGGGAGAGCTTCGTACAGAATAAATCAATTTCTCTGACACATTTCAACACTGACCAGGAACGTTGGGCACAATATGAACTCAATGGCAAATGCTTTACTGTGCTTCATGTGGTCGACACTATCCGATTATGGATATCGATGAAACAAATTGCAATATATCACTTCCATTATATCAAAATGTTTATATTGCTTAATATTTTTTAATATAAACTAGAATTTCTATATTTAAAAAAGTATTAAGTGGAAAAACATCATTATAATAATACATTACAATATATGGAATTAAGAAACCAAACCTTGCAAATGAGAAAACTTCTTATGCAGGAATTTCTTATCAGGGTTCTACTTACATAAACTTTTATATAAGGAAAAAAGTCTTCACTGTTTTTCTTTGCATTCTTTTCCAGAGACTTCTCACAGTCTGCCTCGGCTT
Source organism: Mastigoproctus giganteus (assembly GCF_048544385.1). Classification (NCBI taxonomy): domain Eukaryota; kingdom Metazoa; phylum Arthropoda; class Arachnida; order Uropygi; family Thelyphonidae; genus Mastigoproctus; species Mastigoproctus giganteus. The sequence goes on along the minus strand of NC_143582.1, from coordinate 51,505,765 downwards.
GCCTAACCTCCTTTATGACAAACTAGTTTATACCTACTGTATCACGTGATAATTTGTGTAGATTCCATGTATTTTTCTTCACTGTGACAAGTCTCATCAGTTTATTAGATACCCATTTAGGTCTATGCCTTAAACTGTATCTCTTAGTTGGTATAAAAATTGTACTTGCTTTTATGATAATATCTCTGAATGCTTCCTATTTAGAATTTGCTGTTGGTAACTTAATCAGTTGGTCTACCGCCTAGAATTTAAAAAGACACATTCGTGTAGTCACCTTCATGAAAGCAAAAACTCTTTCCCTTGTCAGTAGTTTCATCTTTAAGTAAATCCCACATCAATACTTTGATCACTGCCACCTAATGGGTCTTTTTTCTGCAGATCCTTAATGCAGAAGGGTCACTGCTGATAATCAGATAAAGAGTATTGCTTTCTCTTGTTATCTGTCTGGAATACGAAACAATCAATCGTACAATAAATCCATAAAAGTTTTACTACTGTATGAGTGACCAACCCACTAGCAGTTAATATATGGAAAATTAAATTCCCCCATTATAAGACATTCTGATTTACTGGCTCACTCTATGTGTCTATAGAGTTGTACATTGTATTAATCACTGTGATTCAGCCCATAACACACTCCTCCTACCCACACTTTGATTTCCCAGCGTTGATGCCACGCTGAACTGACTGAACATTACACTGGCCACCCATGTCTACTAGATGCACTGCCTTAGATTTTGTGCTTCTTAACTTTTTTTTTTTTTTTTTGTTTTATGGAAACTCCAAACACGAAAGGTATTAGAAACTATAGTACTCAGTACCGTGCTTGGGTTGGAGGTTGAGAAGACAAAAGAAGATATTTGTTGGCATTGGACTTGAACTTCTGTAGACAGTAATTTTCAGGAAATATGTATTAAGGAAGGTTGTTCCAGTTGAATGAATAAACGAGGAAGATGAAAAGTTGGTTCTGTGAGTTTGAAGTTGAGAACAGTAAATGGATGTTGGCTGGTGTTCAGACTGTTTTGAAAGAGAGAGTGGGAATTATAAAGCCAATTCAGAAGAACAGTGCCCATGGAAGTATCTGTAGAAAAGGCATGCAGCAGAAACAGTACATCTATGAGACAGCGAGTGGAGAGACTGCTAGAGAGGAGTCATTAATTAACCTAACCACCCTCTTTGAACAGAATCAAGAAGCCCGAGAGAGAGAGGCCCTGGGGGCACCACCCCTAGATGTGGGAACAACACTCCATGGCAGAGTGGATCTGCGACCTGTACAGAGCAAACAGCTTCCTGGAAGGAAAGCAATGCCAAGAGCAAAAGAGAAAACCAAGTTTTTTTAGATACAGAGAAAGCAATATTTGTAATGTGCGTGTGCCAAGAGAGATTAGAAGTCAGGGTAATTCCCAAAAGAGATATATCATTTTGCCTAAAAATCAGAGTGTCACCAAAGATAAGCATAGGAGCAGAAAATTCCTTTTTCGAGATATAAGACAAGACTGAGTTTTAGAAGGATTGAAATCAACTAAGTTGTCTTTGCCTCACTGGAGAATTACCTGGAGATCAGTGTTTAAGGAATTGGTAGCAGATATTCAAGACATTGAAGCTGATTTGAGCAGGGCAAGGTTTCTCAAAATGGAAAGTGAAATGCAATGTGCTATCATCGGCAAAACTATGGATAGGATTTCCATTCAATGGAAGAAGGTCATTAATATACAAGAGGAAAAGAGTGGGGGAAAGAACTGAACCTTGGGGGACACCAGCATTAGTGGAGAAGTTAGAAGACAGAGAGCCATCTACCATCACCCTCAGTGAGCGATCAGAGAGAAAACTGGATAATCAATTACAAAAAACCATATGTTGACAAACCATAAGATGGGAGCTTGTTTAGAAGACCTTTATGCCAAACACGATCGAAAGTCTTTGAGATGTCAAGAGCAACTGCTTGTGTTTCACCAAACTTTTCCATTGTTCTTACCACATCCCTGACATAAATAACGAAACAAAATTTGTCGTCCTTTTACGGTGCGACGGAACACAACAATCGACGCAACACATTAAAACAAACTAAACATTTGGCTGCTTTTTTTTTTTTTTTTTTAAGCAGGGGTTGCAAGATAATAGGCACATTAATCTCCCAATGACGACTTATAACGCCACTTCTTGTCACATATTTACAACTTGCAAAATATCTGTTTATACCTATTTTAGTTATTACTTGAATTTTGTGATTTCTGGTTGGTTTTTTTTATATATATATATATATATATATATATATATATATATATTTGGTGTCTTTAAATGTCCCGGAAAATCGAGAGTCTGCTGTATATGCATTTTTCTGATACTGTAGATCGACATAACTCTCACATATATTCAAGAATTCTTGTATTAGGCCTCAGAAGAGAAAGCACCTTCTGATGATCGAGCAATATACTGGTGGTAATGATATTTTAAATGAATGGAAAGCTAAAATAGGAAGTGAAATTCCCAGGGTAAGTATTCTATAAGCAACTACAGTATAAGGACTGTACTAGAGCTGCAATGAACATAAAAATTCAGATCCTCATCGGGTATTTGCACACAAATGCCAGGAGTGTAGTTAAAATTCATGAATTTGAGATACTGATTAAGTAAGCAAATGTAGACATCAGCAGAATAATCCAAAACATTCTAGATGCAAAACTTGAATATGGCAAATATAATGTGTACAGAAGGGAGACTTGACAGAAGGGAAGGAGGAGTAAATGCTTTTAATTGCCAAGCATATAGATTCAAGACAGACATTGCGCCTGTAGTTAACTTTATTGATTCAGTATTGTGTGACATAAGCATTGGGAAAACAAAGACAAGAGTAGGAGTGGTTAAAGACCAGATGACTGTGATAAGTATAGTTATTATCTTTGCACGAGTAGAAGTGGCAAACAAATCAGAATGTCATGTTATAAGAAACTCCAATTTTCTGGAGAACTTTGGTATAATGTACCTAGTAGTCAGGCATTTCTGGAATTGCCAAATGGCTGCTTCTTACATTACAAATATTTACCAGTAAAGATTCATTAGATGTTAAGAATTTTCAAATAAAGGAAATACTGATGAGTTATGATTACAGCATATTGAAGTGAATCTGTTTTAAGAACTGACTACTGTCAAGGCAAGGGTTTTTATTTCCATTGGGGGGGAGGGATTACAATGGTCTCGGACATCACACTGGAATCAAATATTAACTTTAACAAATAAAATATGCGAAATAGGAAATGTTTTAAGGAACTTATTCTAGGAGTTACTAAGGTTTTTATACCAACAAAAAGGAATAGACAAAATGAATTTCAAAAGAAGTGATGAATGGTTTTGTATGGTGTTCACATATACAGGTAGCCCCCGATTTACACTGGTGTTACGTTCCACCTCCTCGGGGTCATTGTCTGAAGCGACATAAATAGAGGAAGAATTATAATGTATTTAAATGAGATAGGTTCCTTCACTACGAAAATTGAACCATAAGAGTTAATGTGTTTTTTATATTAAATATCTGTGGTTATTTAATAATTATGAGATATAAATAATATTTATAGATAAAAAATAAGTAATAAAATAAAAATTTAACTTAGTACTTTGTTCCTGTAGAGCCATCTTTGGAGTATGTAGCTACGCCACTGTTCCCCTCCCCCCACTAATTTTCTTTGACAGTTGCATAGTGGGGCAGCGTTTTTGGAATTTCCTTCTTAAAATGAGGCATTCAGATCTGTACACAGTACTCAAGGTGTGGCTGGACCATTGCCCTATACAAGAGGATAATCATCTCCTTATCCTTGCTAAAAAAATTTCTGTATATCATTGACAAGACACTGAGCTTCTCTTGTGGACCATCTGCACTGCTCAGAAAACTTCATATCTGACTGCACAATTACTCCCAGGTCTTTTTCATTCTCTACCACCCTGAATGTAGTACCCCGCATAGTTGATACTTTACTTTGGGATTACTGCTACCCATCTGCTCAACTTTTCTAGATCCTGCCAACCTTCATATTGTCTACAAACTTAGACATTGAGCTTGATATATATTCATCAATATCATTAATAAATACAGAAAACAACAGTGGACTCAACAATGAACCCTGGGGAACTCCACTAATAACATTAGTCAATTGAAATATAACACAATACTAATGTTTCTGCTATGATTAATATAATAAGCAAATAGTAATAATTTTTAGGTAAACACATTTACGGTTTATGTATTTAGTAAACTGATAACAACAACAAAAAAAACAATGCAGTGACTTATGCAAGAGCCAAGAACATTTTATTTTTGTGCATCTGCCATGCTGCTCATTCATTTCTCCAATCAGTGCTTCAACCACAATGGATATATGGGTTGCATGTGTGATATTTATGAAAAAAATGAAATAATTGCTGAATTTGAGGGGGCTTGGTAGATTGTTCTAAAAGAACTGAATATAAAATTTAATGAAAATCATCCACTGGAAGTTGAATTATTATGTGTAGACAGATGGGCATAAAGTGATTGGATACTCTGTGTTTTTCCCATTAAATGACTGAATTAATGAGCCTTGATTCAATAATTTTGTTTGCAACTCAGGATCATTAGTGGATTTAAGTGATCCATAATCTTAACATTTATATCAGTAACCAAAGGTGTGTTAGCTGCAGAATTTGTGGTTTGTAAAGATCCTTATGCACAATATTAAGTTTTTACTCCTAAGCTATGTTTTTCGAAAAGCTATTTGTAAAATAGTAAGGAAATATATATATTTTTAATCATTCATTTTTTAAATATGAAATTAGAGATAGTAGTAGATGCAGATTTAGATTTCCTGATATGCATTATAATAAGTAGTTAATTTTTAAAATAACTTAAAAAAAGAATTTGTTGGAATGTCATATATTTAAAATGGAATTAATTTACATTAGCGAGAGCAAAATTTTCCTTGGCATTAGAAATTTCTGAGGAAATATCACAGGATAACTTGTGCAATAAACAAGACAAAATAGTTCTATTTTTTTTATTGTACATTTTATAAATATGAAATACAAATAAGCATTACAATGCTTATTTGTATTTCATATACATTTTTAAAATAGCTGAGAAGAACATGTCAGAATATCAAACATACTTAAAACACAATTTTCAACTGTGAGATCAAAATCTTCCTTGGCATTAAAGATTTCTGAGATAAATAATGCAACGTAATTGTGTAGATAGTTAAAATAATAATACTGCCTATAACACAACCTTATAGTTCATGAAGGAGTCATTCTATCACAGAAATTTTTACCACTTTTAATCCTATATATTTTATTGCTTTTAAGCAATAAAATATAAAGTATGTGTTCAACATAATAAATTCATATACCAGTGTACAGTAACCACTTGATTTATGGACATGCATTTATGAGAAGTAGTTCATGATGCAAAGGTTTGTAAATTGGGAGTATTTCCCTTAGATATAATGGCATAATGAGAAGGTGTGTTCCAAATAAATAACGTTCACTCCCAAAAATGCATGGTAACTGGGATAGCCATATAAGTAGATAATGGTTATTACTATACAGTATAAAAAGAAATAAGCAGTCACAGAAATGGCACTTTCCTAGCTCCTATTTACAGTGGTCAGCTGATATCTCTTTACAAGTCAAATTGCAGTTTCTAAACTAATTGTACTTTATACAGTTGCATTAAAATCAAAAAGCTGCTGATTTAACACTAAAACATGATGTGGCTTTGGAAAGGAATGGCAAACAGTTTCCTTTGTCACTAAATAAATTAAACTATTCTAACCAGAAATCATATTTATCTAGCAGGAGATACCATTGGTAGTTTGGACTTTCATCACATGAGCTTAATAGTATATTTCCCTAAAAATGCTTCAAATATTGTTCTCTATTCAAGTGCATGAACAGTATATGTTAAATATTTTAAATGCAGTACATAAAATTTGAAAAATAAATTTTATTTTCGAATAGTAATGCTTTGTGAAGTGGAAAAGTTTTTAAGATCAAACTTTTCCCCATTGTTAGTAAATTGAATGTTAAAATTTTTTATTCATAAAATTTAAAGTTTGTAAATTGGATGTTGATGACTGGGAAGCTCACTGTTTACCAGAACTTAGTGTGTAACCCATTCATGACCTCCAGCAATTTATTACTTAGCACTGGTGTCTCTTTATGTCCATATGTTCTGTAATATCTTTGCAGTCACTTTTAATTTACTCCATTTATTCATGATTTTAAGAAGTTAGTTTTTTATCACAGAAACACCTATTGACATAAATCCAAATGTTTTATTCGAATTAGATGAGAAAACAGAGATTAGAAGAGGCTCGTCGAGCAAGGGATGAAGAAATAAGAGAGCTGGAAAATTTACCTTATCGTACACCAAAACAAGAAGAATGTCTTCGAACTCTTCGTCTTGAACAAGAATTTCAGCGCCGAGCTGAGGAACTGCATGGAGAAGATGATGAGGATGATGATGATGTTAGTAACATACTAATAAAAGAAATTTTGGTGATGTTATGCTTCAGCATTCCCAACTGTTTCAGTACATTCTCTTTAGCCGCTGCTGCTGTCACTGTTCATTTAGCATTGTGGCATATATCAGTTTATGCTGGTACAAATCAAAGAATTTTTTATATAGGTTGATCGTTTCCTGAATAAAATAATTTTGTAAAATAGATATGAAAGACAAATGATTTGAAGGGTTGGTCAAAAATTTCAGTTTGCACTGTTGTTTAAGGAAAGGGCAATTGTAACTTATCTGAATTTTCAGCATAGCACAATTACGTACAGTATTAAAAAAGTAAATAATAAAAAGTGAAACTGATCACCAAACATGATTGGTAATGATAACAGCTACTGTTCATACCATGTTGCTAAAATATTTGTCTTATGTGAGCATTATATTTTTCTCTCTGTCATAACATTAAGAAACTTAAGTATGGTAGAATTTTCAGGTAAGTTATATTTGCATTTCTGTCTCTTTGGTGAAATCATGTTTTCTACTCCAAAAATATAATTCTTCAAACCATTCATGCATGTGTTTCTATTTCTATCCTTTTTTTACAAAATAATTTAATATTTTTTATGATGAGTTTGTATATTCAAATTTTTCAGTTTGCACTGTCTGTAATTGACATGCTGCATCTTTAAATGAAATAGTGACCATGGGGCAGCCAGCAACAAGATATTAAAACAGTTGAAATGCTAAATTATAACATACTGAAGATTATTTGTAGTAAGGTTGAAAGGGTTTTTTTTTTTTGTTATTTTATGCAAGTACTATTCTAGCTTACAGTAGTATCTTATATTTTGTTGTAGCAGCTAAGGAATAAAAAGCTCAAAATTCATTAAGGTATGTGTAAAATCTAACATTGCATTTATGAAAGTAATATTTCAGAAAGATTTGGTTTTGAAGGGTAGTCAAAAAATAAAGTAATTAAACTAAAAGTGAATGGAAGTGGTGTGTTCCGAAATTAGTTGTTTTACTGATAAGTAGGATGCTAAGTTTAACATGCATTTCTTTGTCCTCAGGTTTATGTTAATAACAAATACAGCTATATCCATAGGTGAATATGCTCCAACGGTGAAACTGCTGTTGGGGGCAGAATTTATAATTTTTGCCTCTGATGTGCTTGGACAGTAGAATATTACTTTAGAAGCTATGACACCATTTAAAATGAATGATCAATCACTGCAAAGAGTGAAAGCAAGTTTTGGGAATAAATTTTGCAAAACACCAAATAAAATAAAATAGGTATGTTAATCACTGTACATAATAAATGTGAAAGTAACATTTATTACACTATTGGTAACACTCTGCATTTCAGTTGCCTATTTTTTGAGCCAGGCACACTATAGCACAATTTCATACAGACAGAATAAATTAGTAAGTTGTGTAGGGCATCTGTTTCTGTAGAAAACTGATTCCACTCACACAGAAAGTAATCTGTATTGCTATAATTTTGGTATAGGAGTTTATTGGCATATAAGCTGCAGTTCATGTAGTGTGCTTGGCTTAACAATTAGCAACTAAAATGCAAAATGTTACTTTTGTATTTTGCAGTTTATGTTTTTCATGTTTTACACAACTGTGAACTGTCAAAAGAATCTCTCACAAAAGGAATACTATCCATATGTAACAAAAACAAAAAGAAATTGGTGAACTTTGTATACTGCCATCAATAGGAGAAACTTTAAGAATATACATGTGAAGAGACTCAATTTCTTTGAATTGATTCTCTTCATCTGTACAAATTTTCACTGCCAAATTCCAAAATATTGTATCTATTGTAAAAGTACTCTGCATCAGTTGAAAAATTATTTGTGAGAACCACTCTTACAGTCTTAGAAATAATAGGCTCTTGTTCATAGTTCAGCTATGCAGGAGAGAGAACATAATTATGGTAATGATGAATTATGACTGACTTTGTTGGCAGTAATTATTACTAAAAGGCCACATTATTGACTAATTAACTTATATTAGTATCATAATCACTTTAAAAATGTAAACATACTGTGTGACAGTATAGTATGTTTTTCACTTGTTTGGAGAGGTTTGAGTTCAAATTCCATTAGACTTATGAACTTTAAAGACTATAAGGAACTTCTAATATCCCAAGGCCACAGTATGCAGATCTCAGATGGAGGGAACAGGGTTTTCTCTGAGAGTTATTTTGGGTTTTCAGCCTGTGAATGCTCTTGCATAAATATAATACACACTATAACAAAAAAGACTGAATAAACTGGCGCACTGTAGAAAACTATATAATTTTTGCACTCCGATCAAAGCAGTCATAGCAGAAATAAAGAATTAATTTTTCCCCCCTTTTTTCATAGCCAAGAAAGCCAGCCAACATAAGTTGTATAATTGGACAGACAGTACCTGAGATGTTATTTTTGTTATGTTGTTTGAGTGATTGTGATACTAATGCAAGTTAATTATGTTAATCTTTCCCACAAATTTCTGCTTAATAAAATTTCCACAGAAATTATCTGCCCTTCAAGTGGGAGCTAAAAATATTCCCAGATTTGGCATGCAAGAAAGAGAAGGCTCACATAGTGAAATCAAAAGGTGTATTTTAGTATAATCTGATATTTTAAGAATAGACAATAAATAAATACATTAATTGCATATAAATTTTAATAAATTTTGTATTGATTTTGGAGTTATAAAACAAGATGAAAAAGAATTCCAGCTAGGAGAAACTAACTGCAAAACCCAAGACATCTTTAATAACTCTTGCTACTTTTGTCTCTGAATGAATTTTATACCTTGTTTAGTCAAAGGGATAATGGGATTTATGTTAATAAATTGATAGGCGCTACACTATTATCAATAAGAATAAATCAATAATGCTAGGAAAGGTCAGTGGAACAAGGAGAAGAGGTTGGCAAAGAACACGCTGGCTTAGCACCATCAAATGCGACACTGGCATGAACATAAAGGACTTGGAAGAAGCTGTTGAAGACCAGACAGCATGGAGGCAGCTCACGCATAAAGTCTCTGAAAGTTGACTGTGACTGAGCAGATGAAAACAACAAACTATTCTATCATGTGATACAATTTAAAGGAATCGAACCACCTCAATGCCAAAGACTTAAACTATTTATGCTATGTTTCAGGAACTCAGTCTTTGGGCTTATGGGGAACAGAACATTGTTCGAGGAGTGGTACTACAAGTTTTCAATTTGATTATTTACAATATGATGTATTCTAATTATACCATACTCCTTTACATGTACAATTGCCATATAATTATTACACTTTTCTTATAAATTTAAGCCATTAATTAATTAAGATAGTTTATGAAAAATCCATAGAATTACTCTAAATTAGTTGGAAGGGCCTACCTGTTAATGTAATGCAGGAGTGGAGTCTCTTAGTCCATTTGAGGAAGACTGGGGTGGAAGCAGTGGATGGACTGCTTATATAGGTTGAAGTTTACTTGGTATGGCCAATGGCAGGCCTTGGGGTGGGGGGTACAAAGATATATTTTGGAAATAGATTAGGATGGTTCCAAGGTTAAGGGGACCAGTTTTAGAGTATCTACATACAGTATTAAAGTATTTCTAAATGTTTTAAATCTATTACGGATTATTACATTAATGATAGTGATTATTATTTTTTTGATTAATTGCTTATTAAATTTATGTTAATTTTAATTTTGACTGGGATTCCCTGGATTTACTTTTTCTTACTAAGAAGTTTCGGATCTTTTTGCTGAGAACTTCTTCAGGATATCTGTATGGAATAGATTGTAATAAGTGTCGTGGAACTTCTTGTTGATTGTGGAGCTTCTGAAACATTTTATGAAGTAGGCTTCTTTGAAGGCTTTTCTGCAATATGATCAATCTGTTGTTATTGATTAAGATAATCATTCAGTACATGCAGTGCCCGGTTTCCAGGTACTCAAATATTTCTCAAATGGAAGAGGGGATGTGTAGCACTCGATCATATTGAATACCTCTACAAAGAATAGTCAGCTCTCCATCAGAGATATCTCTACCTATATGTATATCTGTATTAATTGATGCATTGGGAGAGGTCACCTCCAAAATTATGATCATGGACAGTTATGGGCAATTCTCTCATTGCAAGCTGTGGAAGAATATGAATATAATTGCTATAATACTCTATGATGTTCTACAGTCTATAACATCATTAACTTTTGCTCCTGTAAGTTAATGACGTTGTAGATCAGGTGTCATTTTTTGAGGGCATAAAAGGTGATATTGTACACGATAACACTAATTGTATTAAGAATAGGAGATCTAGGTATTCACTTAACAGGTATAGGACAATGTTAAGAAAAAGTCATGAGTTAGGATTAAATTTGAAATTGTCTGTAATTCTGCCCAGACACAATTGTGCATGGTGATGAGCGTGTTTTTAGTCAGTTCGACCCTGGAGAGACTGTGTGAGACTCGGAGGTAGAATTTTTCTCAGCATGGTCTGTGCTTGTTAACAGGAGAGATTGTTTTTACAGGGATGAGATACACTTAATTATAGGGGGGGTGCAAGAATATTTTCCGATGCTATCGAAGCAGTGTTAGGTGGCTCAGAAAACCAATAGTTTGGGGGAATACAGACTAGTAGATTAATGGCAGCCACAAGAAGAGTTGAAAATGATTGCACTGCTTCTGTTGTGCCATACAGGAAAATGAGGTGTGGGGAAGATTACAAGGCTTGCTGATGTCTCCCATGGGGACAAGCAGCTACACTGGACATATTTTGGTTACTAGGGGGGAAAAAACAGTTGCAGGTGTACTTGCTTGTTCACTAATTCTAGATGTTATAGTAAATAAATTAGAGGAATTTGAAATATTGGTTAAATCATTAAATGCAAATGCTGTAGGTTTACCGACAGGATAGGAGGTGGGAGGATTATGACCTTAGTTAAGAAACACACAGAGATGTAGAATATAAGCCAGTGCGCTCAGCTGGCATAGGATTTGATATGATAATGGGGAACTTTATAGATATTGACTGGAACTGGAGGGCTAGCCACTTGCACTGCAGTGCAACCTTTCTGCATATATGGGATGACTGCTTTCAGTACCTTTTTTTTTTCTGATTACACCTGTCTGCATCTTAAGAGGAGTTCTTTGATGTTTTACTAATGATTAGAAATCTGAACTACATTTTTAATGGAAATTTTCAAAGTTACTTGAAACCTGCTCTATCGCGGTATAATTTTTTGCAGAGAAAAAATATTGGTTGGAGTGCTTTTTACAGATTTTACAAATAGGTTATTTTTCTATAAAAACAAAAATAAAACAGGAATATCAAAGGATACATCCTCGTGTCAAATGTAGATGGCCACAAACAAACAAACTGGATTTCTTATACACTATATTAGGATAAAAACTTGCACCTTTTTGACTTCCCAAGACAGTAGTCAGTCATTGTACTGACGTTCCATCCCCCTTGGTACATTTTTTCCATTTCTTTTATATCCTGATGGAATCTTTTTCTTCTCTTTACTTATACTACATAAATTTTCTGGGAAATATTTGAGATGAGAGTGCAAGAAGTGCACCTGTAACACTCATATTGCAGCCAATTTTTCTGAACTTCTCCAGCATGTCACTTATGATTGTCTTATAAAAGAATGTTCTTGTTTATACTCCAGCGCAACTGCCAGGTCAGTGGAGTTTACAATAAATCGTCAATACAAATGTTAATCGTATTTAGCAGTCACAGGCTTGAACCCCGGTCCACTCAAAAAATGCATGTAGTTCTCTGAGCAGTACAGATGGGCTGCCAGAGCAGGTCATGGAGTCTTCTGAATGATATATAGGATAAGTACTGTACTGTTTGATCCAGAAAGTTTAATAAATGACATGTAGCTTTTGGGGTTAAATGGACCCCTTCTTCAGCAATTCTAACAGGATAAAGACATGAGACAAAATTTTTAACGAATACAGAGTTGTGCATGCATGAGATTAAACATTCAACTACTATAGATATATAGGAATTTTGCTGGCAGAGACAAGGAGGCAATTATGCCTTTGTATAAGGCAATGGTCAGGCCACACCTTGAGTAGATACAGGTCTGAAAGCCTTGTTTTTAGAAGGTTGTAGAGTTGCTAGAAGAAGTACAAAGAAGGGCAACAAGATTGGTGAGGGGAATGAAGGGTTCCTCTTACCAAGAGAGGCTTAAGTTCTGCAAATTGCAGTGGCTGGAGACTAGGCACCAGGCCTTGAATGGATTGAGCACGCTGAATTCTGATGGGATCCTTCCACTTGTTCAGATTACAAACCTAAGGGAGCATAAATTCAAATTAAGAAAAGACAGATGTAGAATAGATGTGCGGAAATTTGCCTTTAGCCAGCGGGTGGTTAATTGCTGGAACAAACTTCCATCTGTCGTTGTGGAAGTTGATAGGTTGAATAAATTTAAGGAGGAACTGGACAGGCATTTGGAGGGAATGGTGTGATTTTTTTTTTTTTTTTGGCTGATGCTGCATAAGCTCATACATTTGCTTTCTTGCATCACATACCACTACTACTACTACAGAAATGTAACAAAATACAGTATATTTGGATTGTTTTTCCAATCATGAGTTCCATAGTAAAAGACAAAAAAATATGAAAATCACGTTATCATGACATTAGATCCCTCCACCAGCACACAATGGGTTGCTGCAAGAATTGGTCACCCCAAAACCTTCATTTGGCACACACTGTGAACACGAGCTTTCTGCATACCATATGCAGAGAGTTCGGGCATTGCAAGCAGGAGATTCACTTGCACATGAGCAGTTTTGTTTATGGATATTTAATGATATCAGCAACAACCCCGACTTTCTTGTCAGTATCCTGTGGACTGACAAGGCAACATTTGCATGAGATCCCATCTCATGTAAATGATCAACATTCACAATTTCCATACATGATCAGTGGAAAATCTTCACACCGTTTGGCAATCCAGTTTCCAAGTGGGATTTAGTGTAAATATGTGGGCCAGCATTGTAGAAGGTAACTTTATTCATCACGAGTTCCCTGCCTGCCTAAATGATGATTATTACTTTGAGTTTTTGCAGAGCACATTGCCAACATTTCTGGAAAATGTTCCTTTAATTGTACGTGCCTATATGTGGTTTCAGCATGACAGAGTGCTTCTACATTTCGGGCAACAAGTAAGAATATTCTTAAATAATTGTAACTGGAATTGCTGGATTAATTGTTGGAGGTTCCATTTCTTGGCTGCCATGCTCTTCTGACCTTAACCCATTGGATTTTTATGTGTGGGATCACATGAACAAATTGTTTATGCCACAGAGGTTAACAATCGAGATGACTTGTAGAATTGCATCCACGAAGCTGCCGCTACTGTTTCTAAATAAAGTAAGCTTTTTCTTAATGATAAATCTTTTCATAAATTTACTATTATATGCAAAATGCCAGAAGCGGAAATGATACCACTAATCTGTTTAACGTTTTAACTCAAAACCCATTGCATCTACTTCAAATTGAGTGTAGGCTTTACTTGTACATATTTAATGAACAATTCCCCCAATGAATATCAACTAAATTTCAAGGAAACCCTGTATATAACTGACTCGTAGAACAAAATGAATAAAAATTTATGGTAAATATAAAAGTTAAACATTCAGGCTTTATACTGTATTACATTTGGTAAAAGATTCTGGACTCTAGTCAGTCACAATAATTTAGTTTCATGTTTTCAAAATTTCATAAGTACCAAAATATATTCTTCGTTTCTAAAATTAGCTAACTTTCAGTAATACTTTGAAGTGAAGGGGTATATGCCCTGAAGCATTTGTGATTTGTTGATTTTAATTTGGTTTAGTTATATATAGGATAAGTGTGAGTGGTTCGCTTTGGATGACTTTAATGTAAGGCTTATAGATTGTAAATTATGAACCAGCAGTGAACAAGATAGAGCAGTTTTGTGGACAAACTGGATGTCTGTAATTTATTCCTTCATTACGGAGAGTGAGTGTAAGTCAGTGCAAGGGCCAAAATGTTCTTTATCTGGTTCTTGCTATAAAAAGGATCATTATTCAGAATCATTGCCCTATTAAATTAAATAAAAGAATAATGAATCAGATAATAGGTAACTTTAGAGCACATTCCCTGAAGATTCTGGATCCTCAGAAAGCCTTTCCCCCTTTCTGTTTCTTTATAATCCTGCAACAAAAAAAATCAAACAAACCTTACTTTCCACTCGCCTCTCCAACTTATGAGGGACTCAGTTGGAAAACTGAACTACAATTGGAAAATATTATGTAGGTTGTTATACCTATTTTTGCTTGAAACTTCAAGCAAGAATAGGTTCGTGTGATTGGCATACTTGCATAGTGCATATTCGTGACAGTAATGTTGGATATTTAATTAGGATAAAATAATCGTGTAAATATATAATGAAATAGCATAATGAATCGATTCTGATCTCATTTTGATCTTGATCTATAATATAGATATAACATCTGCATTCACCCTCTTCTTCCCTAATCCCTCAACTTCTTAAATAGGCCATGTGCAGAAGTAATGTTGAGTTCATTCTTGTGTCAGTAGGATTGTTCATCTTTATTAATAATGTTTCTCAGTGTCAGTTCATTGTCAAATCAACCTACTAATTCCAGAGGTCATAACTACTCAAACATCCACTTGGTAAAGGCCACAGGATTGGGGATGGGGGGGATTAAAAAGAAAATGTGTCTGCCAATTACAGATACTCTTCTAATACATACTGTCTATAATATAATAATAATTTTTAACAGGGGAAAAAAAATGTTGTTTTCACTGCAAGAGAATAAAAATAGAAGCAAATTAATAGCCATTTAGAGGTACTTCAATGAGACAAAAATAACCTGATTTTTATAAGCATAAAATTCCTAGAATTGAACATGTGATTAGAAAAAAATTAGAAGTAAGGTGCACTCCCAAAATGAAAAACATGAGTTTTTTGTTTTTTACCCAAAGACAACTCAGCACAAAGTAAGGATTTTATTTAGTAGTTTTAAGAACATATATATATTAGTGTGAATTTTTATTTGTAATTATGAAAAATTTGTAATTGTCTTAATTTTAGGATCTTTTAGATAGAGCTGAAAATAGAGAAAGAATGCTTAAAATGCAAGAAGATCTTGAGAGGGCAAGGCAGCGGCGTTTAGAATGGGAACAAGAACAACAAAAGCAGCATGCTGTGCTTTCACCTCAAGAAGAATGGAAAAAAAGGCAGCAAGAAAAACAAATTAATAATCAGTTAGAGGTAATTTAATTACAAAAAAAAATTTATAAGGTGCATGTTTTATTGCATTTTCGTGTAATCTTAGTGACAATTGTAAACATGAAATTATAAGGTATTTAGGAACTTTTTCATTACTAAATACAGTAAACCCCCGCTATTCGCGGGGATTACATTCCTGAGAAATGCCACGAATACCGAAAACGCGAATACTGAGTTATGGCTCCCATAGTAATAAAGGAGTTCCGTTCCAAAGTATGAAATATATAAGAAAAACTAGTTTAAAATTTTGTCTATTTATGTATTAATGTGCCTTCATAATATGACTATGTACATAGACAGTACATAGTGAAATGCAAGCATATGGCATCGAAATGAAAATAAGAAACACTTTAATATTAAATGTAATATTTATTAGAAATTTCAAACCAGCGCCAGTGCTATTACCAGTTTCGCTTAAGTGTTGATAAAGGAGTTTTGCCTTTTCACGAATGAGTGAACTTAACTGAATTTTATTTTGAGTTCGGTCTTCTATCCACAGATTTAAAGCCTTTTCCATTTTTTCTAATTTAACATCACGAGTTACAGAGCAAATTTTTGAAGCAATTAGCACATTTTCACGGACACTACGGCGGATTTTTTATTCCGATTTTTTGATTGATCGTACCATTGACTCGTTGATTTTATGTTTTGCCACTGAGGGCACACTTTCACCATTAGAAATTTTGTCTAATAACTCAATTTTATTCACTAATGTCATCACCTTCTTTGATCTTTTCAAATTTCCCTTGTTATTCGTAGCCATATTTTTGTACGGGTTAGAAAGAACTTGTCCAAATCAAGTCACTTTCTTCCGTTAACACACTCGAAAAAGTCTGTTTTACACTGCAAAACGGTAGATTTATCATTTTTGTAAGCATATCAATTTATAAATTGATATGCTTATAATTTATATGCCTTTGTAAGCATATCAATTTATAAATTGATAGGCATATAAATTAAAAACAAACGACGAAACCTTCCATGGCAAGCGCATAACACATACCGAACAAGGATTAGCGAGAAACATCCATGCTTGCGATTTTGTCACCTCCTCTCCCCACACCCATTGAGAGCTGTTTTGACCGGGAAAGGTAATTTTAGCCACGCCCATGTTCATGCTGCTTTAAAATTCACATTTTTTTAGGTTTCATTTTATGTTAAATCATCGACCACGAATACGCGAAACCGCAAATACAGATACCGTGAATAGCAGGGGATTCTTCATTAAGTATGGTGGCTCTTCATCCCATCCTCATTTGGACAAGTTCCTTAGTTTGATTCCTGTTCAAACTAAGATCTTTGTTTTGGACACGTTATGTTATTCCATGCTTGATAATTCATGGAATAACAATAACATTTTATAATATTTATAAAATGCTGCCAGAAAAAAACTCACTTTTGTCTGATTTGATAATGTTTTAAGTCTCTATCAGCCGCATTAATAAGATCTGTTGGCAAAACAGTACAAGAACTTACAAAAACAGCCTTTTGTAAATTTCAAAATCAGAAGAGAAGTCTAAAGGCATCTGATGCCTTTTATGCTTCCTTACATACTTGAAAAATATACAATGAACAGTATAAATAAACTTGCAAGACTTACTGAAATATGGAAATATTTAATCATCATGTGAATATTTGCCTGTGCTTCAGTAGATGATCTTTAATGAGAATCATCATTGGTATATAGATACTGACGGTTAATAGTAAATGACAATGAATGTTTATGCATCGAATAATAGAGGATGACATTACTGGTTGAGCAGAGTTGTGGATAGAATATCAGTTTGCTGACCAATCAGTGGGGGGGGGGTCTTTCGACTGCAGAACTTGTAGCAGTACTTCATACTGTTGATGTGGCTATCAAGAATCCCAAGTGTATAATGTCTACTGGTAATGGCTAGGTTTTTGAGGTAGTTGGAGAGTAGTAATATGTCTCTCAAGAGCATTTCAAGCATTCCTTACAGTATTGAGGTCAGGAGGTTGTTCTACTTGCACCATTATGAATAATGGTTCTTCTTCGATTAACCAGCCCAGCATGCTGTGTTTGGGTATTGTTCTACATAACATAAGGGTCATAACATCATACAAAGAGCACTACAGTGTTACCTCTGTGCTTTTGTGCTGTTATTGTACTCTTGAAACACTTGCTCCATCTACTGAGAGATGCTTGCCCAAATCTCTGTGTGTCCTTTTCAGTGATGTTATTGGGAGAAATGTCTTGTTCCTAGTTCCTTCCAGATGAGTGTTTGTCTCAAATCACTCTCTGGAGCAAATCTGGACTTGCCAATAAACAAAACATATTGCCATCACTCTTTGATCCACATAACATGTTGTCTATATCGCTTGAGGTGCTCCCTCTCTCTCTCCCATGACTTGGGGTTGAGGAGAACACACCAATGATCATCTTGCATGGAGATCATCTCCATGCACCCTCCTTCATTTGTTAAATGCAGACGGATATACTTGTGGCAGCCATTAGGTCCAAATGCAGTCAAGTTAGTGTTGTCAACTTGTGTCTTCAGTACCAACAGTTGACTGTGTCTGTCATTAAGGTTATTGTGCTTCCATCAGTATCATTCCCTGACTCTTGTATTCCCTTCCTAAAACCTCTGGACATTTGCATGATCAACATTGAGCTATCTGGCTAAATCTGTTTCAGAATTTCTAGCCTGAATCCTTTCAATGACTCTTCAGCACAAATGTTAGGTGGGTTGTTCCTTTTAGATTTGCTTTATATAGTCACAACAGTGATGATTGTTTGGTTCACCAAGGTGAATTAACTCATTCACCTGATCACAAAGTGAAGTTGCTGAATAGGCTGTGTGATCATGGAGCCAGATCAAACTACGTTAATTTGCATGCAGTATGTAAAGTGAAATTATTGCTATCTTTTAAGTGTGTATTGATCTGTTCATTGCATGGTTACAATATGTATGAAAAATATGTTACAAATTTGATGTTGCCTAATTTTGGAAATTAGCGTATATTGAAATGGTTTGGGTACCTTTCTTGTTCCTTAACCTCCACCTGCATTCGTTGTAAAGGACACATCTCAGACAAATAATTTTAACATCATGTATTCAGATTTCACTAAAACTTTTATGCTGTTCCACATGAATGACTGCTGTACAAATTGGAGTAGTGTGTCACAGAAGCAAGTCCTGTAGATAAAGAGGCAGAAGACAGTGGTTATTAATAAGCACTGCTCTTCATGGACTAATGTTATCAGTAGAGTCCATTATGGTTTGATGCTGGATTCCTTATGGTTTTCAGTATTTATTACTGATATTGAGGAAGACATATCAACTTTAATGTCTAAGTTTGTTGGTGATACAGTAGTAATTGATAGTAATCAGGGTACACTACTCAAACAAGCAGATGAGTGGGAAAATGGCAATTGAGGTTTAAACCTTTGCAGTGTAGAATTATTTTTGGTCTTCCACTTGCAGTCCAACTCTGTATTAAAAAAAAAAAAAAAAAAAAAACCTACTCAGTGTAATGTTCAAAAATTATTTTTGGATTTTGCATGAGCTGATATATAAAAGTGTATGGTAAAACCTTTTATAAACTCAAACTCTTCAGCCACTTTAAAATGCTCGTTGTGTTAATTGTTTATATTGTTTTAGCTAATGTGTGGTACTTCTTGAAACTTTCAAAAATCCTCCAGTCCTGTTGTTTGAAAGCATGTTTCACAATACCAAATTGTTTCTTTTCTCTTGTTTCTAACACTTCTGTCACTATACAGGGTGTCTCA
Organism: Mastigoproctus giganteus; assembly: GCF_048544385.1. NCBI lineage: Eukaryota > Metazoa > Arthropoda > Arachnida > Uropygi > Thelyphonidae > Mastigoproctus > Mastigoproctus giganteus. The sequence goes on along the minus strand of NC_143582.1, from coordinate 51,486,235 downwards.
AAAATATTGGTACAAACGTTTAGGGGAGGTAGGTAACATCTAAAGGAATGTGAATCGCATAGGAACCCATAGCCGGAAACGTCACGGGAAAGTAGTAGCAGAGGCACAAGAAGCAGAAATGATACAAGACAGTAATTAGTGGCAAACATTGACATAATATTAACAATGGAGTACGAGATGGATGCATTTCATGATGTTACAACAGATGCGCGAAGGTTCCACCATGAGACGCGATGCATGCGTGACACTGACACGGCATGGATTGGCGGACATGGTCGAACACACCTGGAGTTTCTTTGACAGTAGCAGCAGTGCAGACGAGTCTTGCCACGAGATCCATTTCCGTCTCCACAGGCGATTGATACACGATAGATTTGATGGGCCCCCACAGAAAGAAGTCAAGGCTCGATAAATCAGGTGAGTGTGTGGGGGCCAGGCAACGGGTCCACCACGGCCATTCCCTCAACGCCCAAAATGCCTGTTCAAATGGTCACGAACACACCTTCCATAATGGACAGGCACCCCGTCATGTTGAAACCAAATGTTGCATCTCACATTTGCTGGAACATCGTCAAGTAACCCTGGTAGAACTTGTTCAAGAAAGACCCGATATTTAGCAGAGTTCATGCGGGATGGTAACAGGTATGGGCCGATTAAGCAGTCACCGTTCATACCTGCCCACACATTATTGCGAAGCGATGTTGTGCCGCATGGAGGCGTGCACCGTGTGGGTTGTCGTGAGCCCACACAAGCATTGTGCTGATTGAATAAACCTTCCCGAGTGAAATAAGCCTCATCCATAGGCTGGAAAATTCAATTCTTGAATACTTTCTTGGAGAAACCACTTCGCAAAAGCTGCATGTGCAGGATGATCTTGGGTGAGCAGTAACTGAACCCTTTGGAGATGAAAGGGATGTAAGGAATCGTCGTGCCAATCACTCTGTACACTGCAACGAGACACTCCTGAGGCAGCGGCACATGTGCTGGTAGTAGGATTATTCTGGACGGCATTCAACACACTTTCTTCCGTTGCGGGAGCTTGAGTCAAACGTGGTCTGCCCACACTACTCCTGTTACCTCTAAATGACCCATAATTGCACAAATTTTGATGCATACGTGCAAACAAACGGTGGTCCGGTACATGTCTGTCTGGGAAGCGTTCTCCATAAATTCATTGAGCGGCTCGTCCATTGCCCTCTGCTAATCCATACACTAGGTGCATGTCTGCCAGCTCACAGTTCATATATCGATGCATGCTCTTCATGCGGAGACTACTGCTTGAATGAGTAAACCAGAAATTTTCCCTCTCGCGAACTGATGAACAGTGCGTCTACCGACTTACGGTAACGTTTCCGGTTATGGGTTCCTATGCGATTCACATTCCTTTAGATGTTACCTGCCTCCCCTAAACGTTTGTACCAATGTTTTTGAGACACCCTGTATATTGTGCAGTATTCTTATTTGGATTCTCATCTTTCATCACAAAATGAGGATGGACATTCCATCTGTCTTCTCTAAAACTCAGTAGCATTTTTCTAGAAAGAATGTTCAGACATTTCCTGCTGTCTGAACAAGCAGTTTCTTTTGAAACTGCTTGTTGTGAAGATTCCTTTGAGATGGATCTGCTGACTTTCATCAATATGAAACAGTTCTCAATTGACACTTCTAAAAGTCAGAAAAACAACTTCTTGTTTTTGACTGAACCAATGACAAACAGAGTAAGGGTGAGTTTCGATGACAGCACTCATATCTTGTGTATTCAAAAATAGTGACTGCTTTTCAACTTGAAAATGCCCTACACTTTTCCTTTTTGTTACATTAGTATTAGCGGAGGCACATGACGCAAGAAAGAAATCTTATATAAAATCAGCCAAAAAAAAACAAAACACACATTCCCATTGCACCCATCCATTCATTCCAAATGTTTGTCTAGTTCTGCCTTGAACTTAAGTAAGTTGTTGACCTCCACTACAACAGATGGAAGTTTGTTACAGCAATCAACCCCCCCACTGCCTAAAGGGAATTTTCTGCACATCTATTCTACAACTGTCTTTGCTCAGTTTCAATTTGTCCTCTCAGATGAGTAATGAGCAAGAGAAAGAATCCATCAGCATTGAGCTTGCTCAAACCATTCAAGGCCTTATACACCTAAATTAGATCACCTCACAGGTGGCTAGTCTCTGGACGATGCAATTTGCAGAACTTAAGCCTTTCTTCGAAAGAGCACCCCTTTGTTCCCCTCACCAGTCTTGTCCTTCTCTGTACTCTTTCTAGCAATGCTACATCCTTCCTAAAATGAGGCTTCCAGGCCTGTCTGCAGTACTCAAGGTGTGGCCTGACCATTGCCTTATACAAGGGGATAATCATCTGCTTATCCCTGCTCGCAAAATTCCTGTATATCTTTGACAAGACCCCATTACCTGCTCTGGCAGCATATCTGCACTGCTCAGAAAACTTCATATCTGACTGCACATTTACCCACAGGTCTCTTTCATTCTCCACTACCCGAGTGTAACACCACCCATTTGGAGCATTTCTCTGGGGTTACTGCTACCCATATGCAGTACTTTGCATTTGTCAATGTTAAAACTTCAGTTGCCACTTCTCAGCCCATCTGCCCAACTATTCCAGATCCTGTTGCAGCAGCAGCATACTGTCATTACTGTTATTACCAACCCTGCCAACCCTTGTATCATCTGCAAACTTTGACATTAAGCGTGTTATACCTTCATGTGACCACACCATAGTATCCAATCAGATTGGTCAGACAAGACTTCCCCTTAACAAACCCATGCTGTGTCTGAATTATTACTGCTGCCTTGTCTAGATGATCCTGCAATGCTTCTTTAACTAGTGACTCCATTATTTTCCTCGGAACAGAAGTTAAACTAACAGGTCTGTAATTGTCACCCTTTGCTCCCGTGGGTCCAAGGAAGCTTTCATAATTAAGGCTAAAGGTTTGCTTACTTCCTTTAATATAACTGGATAGATCCCACCCATCCCAGGTTTCCTTTCTTATGTTCACTTCAACAATTTCTCCTCCACTTTGCTCTCAGTTATTACAAAATCATTTAGTTTTCTGCCAGAGTTTCATAAGCTTCCGGCCTCCACTTCCCTACAGACCTCCTCATGTGCGAATGTAGATGCAAAATACTCATTCAGTTTGTCAGCTACCTCAGCAAGCTTATCAACAATCGAACCATCCATGTCAAGTGGACCAATCTAATTCATCTTCTTCAATCTAGAGTCTACATAAGTAAAGAAGTCTTTACTGTTTTTCTTTGCATTGTTTGCCAAAGATTTCTCATAATCTGCCATAGGTATCTGTGTCTCTTGATAATTTATATGCATTCCATGCATTTTTCTTCTCTGCAACTAGTCTTATTAGGTCATTTAACATCCATTTAGACCTAAACCTTGAGCAGTATTTCTTAGTTGGTATGAAAAGTCTAGTGGCTTCCAAGATTAATTCCTTGAATGCTTTACACTTAGAATTTGCTGTTGGTAACATCATCAGTTGGTCCCACTTTATAGAATTTTAAAAATCTCTGCTACCACTGTAGTCATCTTTACTAAAGCAAATATCCTCCCTTTGCCCCTGATGGCAGTTACATCATTAAATAAATCCCACATCAGTACACTGTGATCACTGCCACCTAGTGCTTTTATCTGCAAATTCTCAATGCATGAATAATCACTACTGATAATCAGATCAATGTATTACTCCCTCTGGTTGCCTCTCTAACATGCTGCTGTAGAAAACAATCATCCAATAAATCCACAAAAGTCTGGTTAGTGTGCGAGTGACCATCCCACAAGTTCGTCTATATTTGGGAAGTTAAAATCCCCCATTATAAGACAATTTGATTTACTGGCCCATCGTAATTCTCTGTACAGCTGTTTGTTGTGCTCATCAGAGTCATTAGACCTATAACACACTTCTCTCATTTTTGCTTTCCCAGTGGTTATGTCACTTCAAACTTACTCAACACTGCACTGCCTTAGAGATTTTATGTCCTTCTTAATCAAGAGCATAACCCCTCACCTTTTCTATCCTTTCTGTACCCATTGTATTCCCCAGATTCCAATTCTGCATTTCTTATCTGTGTGACACCATGTGTCTGATATTCCAACAACAACCTTTGGTGTCTTCACCAGCACCTCAAATTCATCAAACTTATTTACTATACTCCTAGCATTGGTGTACATGCAAGTATACATGCACCTGTTCTTACTCTTTGTTACCCTAACACAACCCATGTATTTACTTGTTCCATAATGACTCCCAGCAGCCCTTGAAAATCCCAGTACCTCGCTTTCCAGGCTGCTGCTCATTTCAATAGAAGCAGTGCAAGAATCGCTTTCTCCTCTGCCTGTGGTTACCATTAATCTATTAGTCTGTGAATCCCCCCAAGCTAGCAGCTTTCTGGTCCACCTAACACTGCCTCGATAGCATCAGCAAATATTCTTTAGTATCAGTATTATAGAAAGCAGAAATCATAAGTATAGTTCTGTTGTGTTTCCATGCTAGCTTTATCCTCTTTTCGAAAACCATCAGTCCAGTGCTTTTCAATTTTCTTTGTTGGTCTTCATCTCTGCTGTAATTCTTTCATCTTTCCCATAACAGTGCCACTTAGGTGTATATTTAGTTTGAATTCTTCTGCTAGTTGGATACCAGTGTAAATCATCATTGTCATAATTAAACTCACTTATTTATTCCTGACCAAATGCTCAGGTGACGCCTCCATAGCCAGATGGGCAGGAGCAGCAATGTGTAGCACATGCTTCTTGATTAGACCGGGGTTTGAGCCCGTGACCACCAAATACCGAGGATGCGGAAAGGTCAGGAATGACTACCGCATATCCCCGGAGCAATATGGCCTTAGTTGCTAATGCTCCTAAAAACCAAATAACAAACAAACGCTCAGCAACACTAAAATCTAAATAATATACAACCACTTAACCCTTATCACTACCTGAACCAATCAGGCATTGTGGTGAGGTTACCATCCCTGCAAACAGGGAGGCAGGTCTCTACTATCTAAACTTCATTCATAAAAGAAAACATTCATATAGTCTGAAGCTGTTTAACCCACTACTATTTACATCAAAGTACAGGCACTCCTTTATTTATGTACAAATGACTCACATACAACTCGTAGATACGTACAAAGCACAAAATTTTAAAAAATACTGTACTGTATATCGAAAATATATTGACAGTTTGAATCACATGTGCAAAGTACCAAAATCAGCTGCCGTGTATATCACTGCGTCAGCTACCATCTTGCCTGCCTGCTTCCGCTGCTTGCCTATTCCTGATCCCTCAGTTTTTTGTTGTTCTTGTTCAGAATAGAATCAGTGTTTTTCCTGTTACAAAAGATATTGTTATTTCCCTAATGTGAAAAAGAAGTGAGAGCAGTAGTGGTAAACGGCACCCTATTACAATGGAAATTAAACTAGACATTATAAACCAAGTGGAAAAGGGTGAGAAGCAGACTGATGTAACACATGTGTTGGGCTTGAGTAGTGCTACCATTAACACAATTGTTCAGAACAAAAAACAAATTCTAGAACATGTAAAGCATTCTTTGCCAATGCAGTCGACAATAATAAGTAAAAAAAAGAAGTCCAATGATTGAGGAAATGGAGAAACTTAAGTGTGTGGCTGGAAGATAAGCAATGAAAATGGATGACTTGGACTACAGCTCATTCAAGAAAAAGCAAAAAAAAAAAAAAAGTTTATTTGAAGACATAAAGAGTAAACATGGTGAAAGTGCTGCTGAAGAGACCTTTGATGCAAATCATGGATGGTTCCAATGATTCAAGGCACAAACATCTGATACATATTAAAGTGAATGGTGAGGCAGCTAGTGCTGATGAGGGAGCTGCCAATCAATATCCAGGGTTCTTGTGGGACATTATTGTTAATGAGGATTACAAGCCAGAGCAGATCTTTAATGTAGATGAAACTGGCTTGTTTTGGGAAAAAATGCCTGATCGCACATATATTATGATGGAGGAAAATAAAATGCCCTTGGTACAAGGCAGCAAAAGACCAGCTAAATCTACTGCTGGGGGAAATGCTGCAGCGAATGCAAATTCAAACCACTGTTAGAGTACCATGCAAAAAATCCAAGGGTTTTTGCACGCAAAGGCATTATCAAGACTTCACTTCCAGTCATCTGGATGTCTAACTTTAAGGCTTGGATTACTCTCAAAATTTTCAAGGAATAGTTCCACAAACATTTCATATAACAAACAAGTAGAAAAGTACTGTGCTGAAAACTAGTCTTGGCGCATCATAGCCGTAGTTGCTAATGCGCCAAAAAAATCCAAACAAACCAAACCAAACTGTGCTGAAAACAACCTTCCATTCAAGATCCTGTTAGTACAGGACAATACTCCTGGCCATCCACCTCACCTAGATGATTTTCATTCTGATGTTAAAGTGGTGTACCTGCCTCCCAATACTACCTCTGTCTTACAGCCAATGGATCAGGGGATTATTGCTACATTCAAGGCTTATTGCACATGAAAAACTTTTAAGGAAGCCTTAACAGCAATAGAAGGAGAGGGTGAAATGATCTTAAAGCAGTTTTGGAAGGAATATAACATCTATGATACAGTCAAGACTATAGATTCTGCCTGGAATGAGAAAAAATGTGGTGGAGCTCAGAAAACAATTGAATCTCTAGATGGAGGAAAAGTGTTTACCAATTGTTGGAAAACCACTCTCAGGAGCTGACCTGAAAATCTCTTCGAACGTGAAAAACAGACACAGCAGGAGGCCACTGAAGAGGAAGAAGTTGTTGAAAAAAATTTCACCTGCAAACAGATAGCTGAAGTTTTTTCTTTAATATGTAAAGCACTATCATCTTTCAAGGTTCAAGAGGTTCACCAAAGTGGCAGCAGGTGTAAACAATGCCAATGCCTGCTAAAAACTAATCTACGAAGAGAAGAAGAAAACTGTGCAGATTAAAATCAGTTTTTCAGGAAAGCAGAAAGTGGATGTGAACATATGGCATCCATAGGTTGTACCACAATCAGTCGGTCTGCTCACAGATCACCAGAATCGGTGTCATTGAGAGTTTATGATCCTCTATCTCCACAACACTGACAATAATGTGAGTAAATTAAACTCTTGGTTTATTTTTGTTCTTGTATATTGTATCTTGTTTAAACGCTATACAGTACTGTTTACAGATATTAGAATAAATTACTTTTGAATAAATACTTTACTGTACATACGGCCTGGTGGCGTTTGTTGGTGGTTATAATCTCAGTGAGTTGTACTAAACTGTATACATGGACTGTATTTAATGCGTATCTACAAGACAGAAGTTGGACTTGCATACAAAATAGACTTATGCACATAAAAAAAAAAATTAAATACATAAGTCGAGTGCCTGAATACATAAAAACTTTAGATGTAAATGGTGCATAAAAACTTTCTTAAAAAAATCCAAAAAAAAAAAACAATATATATAAACCTCTAAACATTGGAATAGCTTCAGCAACTCAGTGAGGCTTAAACCACCCATGTTTTTACTTAACTCTGAAATCATTATACACATCAGTGAATAATGATATACTGACTGTTTTTTTTTTTTTTTTTTTGGCTCTTCACATCTACAATTCTGGTAAGGTGCCAATTCAAATTGCTGCAATCTCTCTTTTAATCCATGTCCTACTTGAAAATCATAATCTGATGTAGGCCTAGATTAGGCCAGCTTTCTGCATAGCAATTACTTCAGGCATTAACTTGAAAGTAATTCAGCCCTTGTCAGGTGCATTCCAACCTGCCAAATCCTCTGTATTTCAATCTCAGGTCTCTTTTTCTCCTGTTTAATGTCACTTTTATTATAAATTACCAATTCGAGGGCATGCCCTAAGCCTATATATCTAATGACAATAATTACTCTTTGTTGCATATTGTATGCGTTTATTTGGACAGCTAAATCTACAGGTTTTTGACCAGCAACAGTCTGTAATGCTTCATTGAAGTTGTTTGAACAGGTCCTTGTCATGCCTAGCAGGGCAGACCTGAGAGCTGCAATCAACTGCCATTGTACCATTTAGTTCTTTATTGCTGTGCCCCAAATGCCACATGCATAAGTCACTGTGAAGATAAAGATACTTATATAAAATCAACAGACCTCCCTTTCATTCCCCAATTAGTTCTTATAATTCTTTTCAACTTAGTATAAATAACTTTAATTTTCTCTTATATATTTTGCATGCAGTGAGAAGCCAAGCTTATCATCAAGCACTACTCCAAGATACCTGACTTCCAGGCCTCATCAGCTACCAACCAGCTCTGATAGTTGAGTATCTATTCACTCATGCTGCCTTTTACCTTCATACTCTTGAGGAATATTTCCAACTTGGAGAGCTGTCCATTGATTATTCTACTTACTTCTTCACCAGCCTTCTGTTCAAGTGTCAGCCTGGAGTCTGCAAAAACTAACACTATTAAATCATCAGCATACACAACTAATTCACAATCTCCCTATTGCTGATTGAGCATCTCGTCAAGAATGTGGCTCCACATAGAAGGACCAATAATGGATCCTTGTGGAGCTCCTCTATTGGTATCTTTCTTTACCTGCTCTTACTTATTTTCAATAATTACCTGCCTCCTATAAAAGTAACTTCTCATTAGCTTTTACAAGTTATTCAGACACTTTACCTGGTGTAGTCTTCTTACAATGCTCTCCCACCAAAGGTGATCAAAAGTTCCATGAAACCAATAAATATATCCTGTCAACATACTTATTCATAGATTCTCACCTTGGTCATTACCTCAAAAATTGCATCCTCAGCTGCTCTGCCCCTCATAAACCCATATTGCCTTCCTGATGCCACATTTTTCTCATTTTATCTGCTGTCTAGCCTCTTCATAATCATTCTATCAAATACCATATAAAAGAGTGCCACACACAGGACTATATGACCTGGGATTTTAACAGTACTAATTCCCAATTACCTGAAAAGCAGCCTTCTTCTAAGCACTTATTATACAACTACAAGAGACTGCTGGGCCTAGTCTCACCAATCAATTTAGGCATCTCTACCAAAACCTTATCCTTTCCTGGTGCCTTTCCTCTATTAGTATTAGTATTAGTAGAGGCATTTGATGCAAGAAAGCAAGCTTATGCAGCATCAGCCAAAAAAAAAAAAAAAAAAAACCCACTTCCACTTCACCCCTCTGTTCGTTCAAAATACCTGTCCAGCTGAGCCTTAAACTTATTTAGGCTATCAACCTCCACCACAAGGGATGGAAGTCTGTTCCACCAACCAACCACCCGCTGGCTAAAGGCAAATTTCCGCACGTCTATCCTACATCTGTCTTTCCTCAATTTGAATTTATGCCCTCTCAGGTGATTTTTCTGAGCTAGAGGAAGAATCCCATCAGCATTGAGCATGCTTAAACCATTCAAGGCTTTATACACTTCTATCAGATCACCTCGCTGGTGCCTAGTCTCCAGACACTGTAATTTGCAAAACTTAAGCCTTTCTTCGTAAGAGCACCCCTTTGTTCCATTCACTAATCTTGTTGCCCTTCTCTGTACTCGTTCCAGCAGCTCTACATCCTTCTTGAAATGAGGCCTCCAGACCTGTATACAGTACTCTAGGTGTGGCCTGACCATCGCCTTGTACAATGGAATAATCACCTCCTTATCCCTGCTGGAAAAATTCCTGTATATCATTGACAATACTCCATGAGCTACTCTTGCAGCCCGTCTGCACTGCTCAGGGAACTTCATATCTGCCTGCACAACCACCCCCAAGTCCCTTTCATTCTCTACCACTGTCAGTGTTGTACCACAGAGTTGATACGTTGCTCTGGGGTTGCTGTTTCCCATGTGTAGTACTTTACATTTGTCAATGTTAAACTTCATTTGCCACCTCTCAGCCCATCTGCTCAACCTTTCCAGATCCTGTTGCAGCAGCATAGTGTCCGTAATGTCCTTGACAACCCTGCCAACCTTTGTATCGTCTGCAAACTTGGACATTAAGCCGGATATACCATCATCAATATCATTTATAAATACAGAAAACAATAATGGACCCAACACTGAGCCCTGACGGACTCCACTAATAACATCAGTCCACGATGAGCAGTGTCCATTGATTACCACTCTCTGTCTTCTCCCCCTCAACCACCCCTTTATCCATAGCAGCAATTTGCCTCCAATGTCACACTGCTCCAATTTGTGTAGCAGTCTTCCATGTGCAACAGTATCAAAAGCCTTTCTAAGATGCAAGTATATAATATCAAAGTTATTCCCTGCATCCAGTTCTTTTGTGACTGCATCATAGTATCCAATCAAGTTGGTCAGGCAAGACTTCCCCTTAACAAAACCATGCTGTGTCTGAGCTATAACTGAAGTCTTGTCTAAATGATCCTGCAGTGCTTCTTTAACCAGTGCCTCCATTAATTTTCCTGGAACAGAAGTTAAGCTCACAGGTCTATAATTACTTGTGTCAGCCTTTGATCCTCCTTTGTGAATTGGGGTCACATTTGCACATTTCCAGTCTATGGGTACCTCCCCTGAGTCCAAGGAAGCTCTCATAATTATGGCTAAGGGTTTGCTTACTTCCTTTGCTGCCTCCTTTAATATAACTGGATAGATCCCATCCACCCCGGGTGCCTTTCTTGTGTTTATCTTCAACAGTTTCTCCTCCACTTTACTCCCAGTTATTTCAAGATTCTGTAGCTTACTGCTAGAGTTGAATACTCCTCTGGCATTCCCCTCGCTGAATAACTCCTCATGTGTGAATGTCGATGCAAAATATTCATTTAGTTTGTTAGCTACCTGAGCAGGATCATCAACACTTGACCCATCAATATCAAGTGGACCAATCAGATTCATCCCCTTCCTTCTAGAGTTTACATAAGTAAAGAACTCTTTGCTGTTTTTCTTTGCATCCCTCTCCAAGGATTTCTCGTAATCTGCCTTCGCCTGCCTAACCTCCTTTGTAACTTGGTTGCATATCAACTTGTATCTGTCATAGGCTTCTGTGTCATGTGTTAATTTGTATGTATCCCATGCATTTTTCTTCTCTGCCATATGCCTCATTAGTTCATCTGACATCCATTTTGGCCTAAACCTTGAACAATATTTCTTAGTTGGTATGTAAAGCCTAGTAGCTTCCAAGATAAGTTCTTTGAATGCTTCCCATTTTGAATTTGCTGTTGGTAACATCATCAGTTGGTCCCACTGTATAGAATTTAAATACTGTCTCAGTCCATCGTAGTCGCCTTTACGGAAGCAATAACCCTTCCCTTTATCCCTAATGGTAGTTACCTCTTTGAGTAAATCCCACTTCAGCACACTGTGATCACTGCCACCTAGTGGTTCATTTATCTGCAGATTCTTAATGCATGAAGAATCACTGCCGATAATCAAATCAAGAGTATTACTCCCTCTAGTTGCCTCCCGAACATGCTGATATAGAAAACAATCATCCAATAAATCCACAAAAGTCCTGCTAGTGTGTGAGTAACCAGCCCCCAAATTCCAGTCAATATATGGGAAATTAAAATCTCCCATTATAAGACACTCTGATTTACTGGCCCACTCTATTTCCCTGTACAGTTCCTTATTATACTCATCAGAGTCATTAGGCCTATAGCACACTCCTACTCTCAATTTTGATCTCCCAATGTTTATGTCACACCAAACTGACTCCACACTGCACTGTCCAGCGATGTCGACTGGCTTCACTTCCTTGGTTTTTATGTGTTTCTTAACTAATAACATAACCCCTCCTCCCTTCCTATCCTGTCTATCCTTTCTGTAGACGTTGTACTCCCCAAATTGCAGTTCTGCATCCCTTATATCTGTGTGACACCACGTCTCTGATATCCCAATTATATCAGCCTTCGATGTTTTGAGAAATACCTCAAATTCATCAAATTTATTTACTAAACTCCTAGCATTGGTGTACACGCAATTATACCTGCACCTGTTTCTATTCTTAGCTACCCTAACACAACCCATGTGTTTACTTGTACCGCAATGGCTCCCAGCAGTCTCTGAAATACCATGCATCTTGTTTTTCAGGCTTCTGCTCATTGCTCATTCTAATAGAAGCAGTGCAAGAATCTCTTTCACCTCTGCCAGTGGCTACTGTCAATCTATTGGTCTTTGTCTCCCCCCCAAGCTAGCAGTTTTCCGACCCACCTAACACTGCCTCAATAGCATCAGCAAATATTCTTGCACCCTTTCTATTTAAGTGTATCCCATCCCTGTAGAAGCAATCTCTCCTGTTAACAAGTACAGTCCAGGCTGAAAAAAATTCTACCCCTTGAGCCTTGCACAATCTTTCCAGGGCCGAATTGATCGACAAGGCTCTCATCATATACTCCCTCCTATCGTGTCTGGGCAGAATTGCAGACACTTTCAAATTCAACCCTAATTCTCGGCTTTTGTTCAACAGTGACCTGTACATGTTAAGTAATTCTGCCGGTCTCCTACTCTTAATATTATTAGTGCCAACGTGTACAACTATATCACCTTTTGTGCCCTTAAAAGATGATATTCGCTCTACAACGTCATCAACCTTTGCCCCTGGCAGACATACCCTGGTCCTGTTCCACCTATCTTTTTTACAAAGCATGTTCCCCAAATATTTATTTATCCAAATATTTATCCAGAGCATCCTATAAATATATTATAGAAAACTCACTCCTTATTTCTTGTTGTTCCTTGCTTTCATTCTTTACCTCATCATCAATAAATAATTTATTCAGTATCCTAGAGACTAAGGCCTTCTAGCATATAGTCCTTGCATTGAGCCACTCCATACTGTTGAACCTCCACCTCATATAATTCCTGTCTTGTTGCTCTCTGGTACTTTCTCCTACTCTTGTTAGTTTTTCTTCTCAATTGAGTCAACTCTTCGTTCCACCGTAGGACTGAGTTGACTCTTCCTACTCCTCATTGAACTGCATGAAGCCTCATGTAAAGTTTGTCCTAAGAGCTTAGCCCTGTCAGCATCCAGGCTGCTCTCCCATTTTTGCTTATTTTCAATTGTGAGTCTATTCCTAGTAATTTCATTGATTTTCTTAACATTGAGGAAGGAAAACAAATTCTTTTCTTTTTTTTTTTTTTTCCCCAAATCATATATTAGAGGAGAATGTACAATGCAGGTCTAAACCATTCACCACTTCCAATTTACTTTCCATTGTATAGTGTTTGTATAACACTCTTCTAGCAAATTTGCATTCGTGTCTGTACCTATGATTATATTTTCTCCACTTAAAACATCATACACCGTACCTACATACAAGGTATGGCTATTGAATACAAGACTCTTGTAATAAAGTAAATATATTATTACTAAATATAATACCACTCTTATACCATGTGAAATTAATAATATAGTTTATTAAGCTATTTGCTTAAACTACTATACATTAAGGTAACGTTTCAGATATCTTACCGATACCCACCATCAGACTGTGCTGTTGGGGGAACAAAAATAGAATACAATTACAATTGTAATATCGGTAATTGTATTCTATTCCCCCAACAGCACGGTCTGATGATGGGTATCAGTAAGATATCTGAAACTTTACCTTACCATATAGTAGTTTAGGCGAATAGCTTAAACTGTTTTATTAATTTCATGTGGTATAAGAGTGGTATTATATTTAGTAATAACTTAATGGAAAACAACCACATAATGTCCTTCTCTAACTACATTAAAGTAAATATAATGGCATATTTTGTACCTTACAATTTATCCACTTCAAAATAATTACCTTTAGCTTGCATACACTGTTCCATACATTTCTTCCACATACAGAAACATTTCTAGAAGTCAACTTCTGTAAGCCCTTCTAACACTTTGGTCCCCCCCCCTCTCCTCTTCTCTCTCTCTGTCTCCCGAATGTCTTCAATAGACCGAAAATGGGTTCCATAAGTATATGTTTCAGTTTAGGAAAGAATAAAAATTGAAAAGGGGATTAGACCTGGCAAATAGGGTGCATATTTACACAGTAATTTGTTTTTTGGCAGAAATTGGCAAGCAGAAAGCATACTGTGTGCTGAAGCATTGTCTGAACACATCCAACTATCCTTCCATAATTCACTTCTCTACCTTTGAATTTTTTAATGCAGCCTTGTCAGAACTTCAGTGTAGTATGCATGATTGACAGTCTGATTTGGTGGGACATATTCAGCCATAATAATTCCTTTAATACTAAAGTTAAAAAGAAGCTTTGTTTTCATTTTTGATTTTGATTTTGCTTTTTTTGGTCTGGGGGAATGTTTTTTTCTTTGATTGCATTGAATATCTTTTAATTTCAAGGTTGTACTAGAATAATAGCCAGGTTTCTTTGCAAGTAATTACTACACTCAGAAAGTCTGAATCTTTGGTTTTTTATTTCAAAACACCTTCAAAATCTTTGAGTCTTCTCATTCTTTGACCTGCATTCAAAATTTTTGGCACCATCCTGGCGCACACTTTTCTCATGCTTAAATTTTCAGTTAAAATTTTTCTGTTTCTTTGTCCATATTGAGTTCTCATTCAACCATTCTAATGCTTAAATGACAGTCACTTATTTCTGAATGTGGTTTTCGTGGATACCGAATGGCCTGGTTGTCCATTGTCTTCTCTATTCTCTCTTCCTTCCAAAAATCATTTATACCATTCAAACACACAAGCTCGTGATGTAGTGTCTTCCCCATAAACTTGATGTAACAACTTGTAAGTTTAAGTTGGTGTTTTCCCTTCTTTAGTTTTGGTAAAAAATTTGAGGTTTGATTGATTCTTATTTTAGATTCTTTTGTCTGTCATTTTTCCGGCAAACTGCAAAAACACAGGATAATTGAAAACTTGTCTCACTGCAAAGTGAATGAGCATGTTGAAATGTGACTTGGCGGACAACTATGGAAAGGTTTGTGGTCAGCTACCATGCCTTTGTTTCACCAGTTAAGACATGGCCCTAGGGTTTTTGGCACCCCTAGGCAAAAATGTATTCGGCACCCTTGAGATATTTTTATTAAATATTATTATAGTAAAAATTTTTGAATTTTGGCACCACCAGACATTACTACCCCTATGCCTTGCTTACTATGCTTACCGTGTTCTGCCAGCCCTGCACTGGTTGCACTTGGGCTGCATGTCTCCTAATTTAATAGCTACACCTCAAGTTCAAATAGAGGAATCTCTTGCTGACCATGGGGGATATGAGAAGTTTTCCGGACTACGTGAAATATCGTCCTGAAAAAGTATCATAAGACATTGGGGGGAAAATAGTTATGCCAATAAAATATGTGTAAAAAAAATCAGTAAACTTGATTTTTCGTTTACACAACATATAAAGGCAATCTTTGTTTTATAACAATTATATAACATAAAATATGTTTGTTATACAAACATATCTTGTATAACAAACATGGTAATCTTCAAAGCATTATAAAAACAGATCCAAAATACATAATTTTGGGATGATTGGTGGACTGCCAATAATTTTTCACACACCATTGGTAATCTGAACCTAAGTGAATATTTTTTTTTTTGCATAATTTGTAAATGCTCTTCTAGCATGTAACATTTAAAAAAAAATTTACACTTTACATTAAATGCCACATCTTGTTCTGTAAGTAAAGGAAATAAAAATAAACAGTGGGGCCTCAGCTTACGATGACATCAACATCTGATATTCTCAGGAACCAATATACCTTCCATACAACAGTTTATTTTAAGGACCAATGATATTTGCAGGTACCAATGGCTTTCCGATATAGCTGGAATGATACATGGGTGGAAATTTTCAGACGCATGCTGCATGGAATATCACTCGTACGATTATTCTCAACCAATTAGCGTCTTTTTTATTGTTCTATGCATGGCACGTGAAACATCTCTCATATGATTGTTTCAGATCTATGACAATCTGAAACTTAAAGCTCCATCAACCAGTGACTACTGTGTTCTTTGAAGACTTTAAAGCCAGCAGAGACTGGTTCGAGTTTAAAAAAAAAAATGCATCTGAGACCATTAAAATTGAATTCCAAGAGTTTGTTGATCAGGAGAGTTATCTTCCCCACCAGGTTTTTAACATTGATGAAACCAGCCTCTTCTGGAAGTAAATGCCCAGGAGAACGTACATCACTAAGGATGAGGCTAGTTTACCTGGCACAAGCCTATGAAAGATAGGCTCACTTTCCTGTAGGGTGCCAATGCCTCTTGAGATTTAAAGCTGAAGCCTTTGCTTGTATATCACTCTAACACCCCAGAATGTTTAAACAACAAAAGATCGACAAAGGTATGCTGGGAATGTTTTGGCACAGTAACAAGAAGGCCTGGGTTACAAGATGTCTTCAATGAATGGGAGCTTGAAGTTTTCTGTCCTTCAGTGAAGAGTTATCTTGAGAAAAATAAGCTTCCTATGAAGGCATGGCCATGATCTCAACCCTTTTCAATCTTTTGAGGTGCAATTTGACTTTGTTCAAGTCAAATTTTTGCCACCCAACACCACTCCTCTTCTTCTACCAATGGACCAGCAAGTGATTGCAAACTTCAAAAAAATCTACACCACGAAAATGTTCGCAAGTTGCTTTGCAGCGACCTCTGGTAAAAATGCTGTCACCCTCAAAGATTTTTGGAGGTCGAAGTTCAACATGCTGGATTGTGTGAGGCTGATTGTAAGTTCTTGGAATGGTGCCTTGAAAAACATCTTTAATTATCCATAACATTGACGAATTTGAAGGTGATATTGTCACTCTTGGTAAATCAGTGGGTCTGGAGGTTAGCGAAGAGGATGTGGAGGACCTTATTGACACTCATGGGAGTGAGCTAACAACAGAGGAGCTACAAGATTCGGAGAAAATTATGGAGAGTGACACTGGAGAGGAAGAAAAACACACCCAAAAAGTGTCAGCTGAAGACTGTTTCTTGTTGGAAATTTTAATGTAAAAATGAAGTATACCGTGTAAGAAATATATATTTCATGTGTTATTGGGGAACGAACAAATTAGAGGAAATCAATGTATTATTGGCTTCAACTTACAATATTTTCAACACACAATGGGTTTTGTGGAATGAATTACCATCGGATGTTGGGGCCCCACTGTATTATCATAATATTTATTTCATGTTTTATTAATTTTATGCCAAAAATGGACTGGATCTCATTGAGATACAAATTTACTAATACTGACCACAAATAAAAGTAATTCGTACCTCTGATATGTATGGTACTAATGAGTGCATTACTGAGAGAGCAGAAAGTTAAATGTTCCCTGTAGATATTTGTTACCAAGATTTGGTGGCATGGTTGCACCAGGGTTGCCACAAGAGTCCTTAAGGGTGCGGAGAATACTGGGAAACACATTTACTATTGATTGAAGGTTCCCTTGGCATGATTTTTAGGACCTATAAAAATATGTAGGCCAGCATTCCCAGATGGTCTGATGTTGTCAAGTATGAGAATGCAATAATGCATGTGTTTGAGTCGACCATGGTTCAAGCACACATGGCTGCTAAATACATGTAATGACTATATTCGTTATCAAACACCTCTCACTTAGTGGTCATGCCAGAGTATCAACAAGAACATTTTAAAATCTGGCATTGCCCACTAGGGGCTTGTGAGTAGCACAGTGGTTATAATCACATCCTTCTCCTCCCACATGGCATTGAAAAGGCTTGAGTTAAAATTTGCCAATGATGCAAGTGATTTTTATGGGCTTTTTTTTCACAACATGACATTTAATCAATCAAAAGTGAGAAAAAACTCAGATTTTACCTCCAGCAAACTGACTGATGCTCATTACTATTGTACTCTGCTTTACCCCATTTCAACTTGTAGCCCAGTTGTATTAGTGCATTTTACGTTCTGATTTTTAATATTAGCTGCTGTCTCTTCTCTTCATGAGAGAAACCAGATATTCTTCCGTTGTTTCCTTCAATATAAATGTTTACAGCTGGTTGTGACCCCCTGATCCGTAGATTGTATGAGGGTTGTGGTTCTGGCAGATAAGAAAGAATATGAAAGGAACTTGATAAAATTTCATCAGAAAGGTGTACTGGAGCATTGTCTATGATAAAATGTCTTAATATTTTCATTTGCAGTTTAGTTTTGCTGACTTTACTTCTTCGAAGTGATTGTGAAGCTATTTTAAAAGAGATTCAAGATTTTGAATCTCTTTTAAAAGAGAGAGAGAGATTCAAGATTTTGTTAAATTCTTGTTTAGGCAAAGCTCCAAAAGCATAAATAAAATACATTCAGGAAAAACACAATTCAAATTATAGAAAGTCTGAATTAATAAGGTTTTACTGTATCACAAAATTGGTTCATGCTTGCTTATGAAAAATTTGAACTGTTTAAAAATAACTCAAAAAAAAAAAAAAACAAGCAACACAGCGATACTATAGTTACATGAAGTTATTTTTGCGTAATATGGTTTTATCTTCTACCAACTATAAATGATAAAAATAATTTCTGCTCAAGTCAATAGTTTATTTATTTATTTTTTTTTTTCTGTTTTCATCAGTTTAATAAATTATTTTTTCATTATTTCACTGTTATTATTTCAGGAACAAGAAGGTAAGTTACGGCAGTTAAAATTAGAAGAGGTTCACAGAAAGAGAGAATTAGAAGCTGCTAAGGAAGCTGAAGAACATTTATTACGTGAAGCACGCAGGAGACAGGTAAATTAATGATATATGAGCAAAAATCTATTTCATATTTTTAAATTATCATAAGTAATGAATGGAGGAACCAGGCAAACTAATGATTCCCGCAAAGTAGCAGTAAAATTATGTTAATGAAATTAGTAGCAAATGATTGCAGTATATTTGTAATATAGGTGAAGTAAACATTGGCAGTGAGCTAGATGATTTTCTAATAACTGAGAGGAAAGTGGAGGAGAAATTGAGGATAAACATAAAAAAGGCACCCGGGGTGGATGGGATCTATCCAGTTATATTAAAGGAGGCAGCAAAGGAAGTAAGCAAACCCCTAGCCATAATTATGAGAGCTTCTTTGGACTCAGGGGAGGTACCCATGGACTGGAGATGTGCAAATGTAACCCCAATTCACAAAGGAGGATCAAAGGCTGACACAAGTAATTATAGACCTGTTAGTTTAACTTCGGTTCCAGGAAAATTAATGGAGGCACTGGTTAAAGAAGCACTGCAGGATCATCTGGACAAGAATTCAGTTATAGCTCAGACACAGCATGGTTTTGTTAAGGGCAGGTCTTGTCTGACCAATTTGATTGGATACTATGATGTAGTCACAAAAGAACTGGATGCAGGGAATAACTTTGATATTATATATTTGGATCTTAGAAAGGCTTTTGATACTGTTGCGCATGGAAGACTGCTGCACAAATTGGAGCAGTGTGGCATTGGAGGCAAATTGCTGCTATGGATAAAGGGATGGTTGAGTGGCAGAAGACAGAGAGTGGTAATCAATGGACACTGCTCAACGTGGACTAATGTTATTAGTGGAGTTCCTCAGGGTTCATTGTTGGGTCCATTGTTGTTTTCTGTATTTATAAATGATATTGATGATGGTGTATCAGGCTTAATGTCCAAGTTTGCAGACGATACCAAGGTTGGCAGGGTTGTTAAGGACACTACTGATACTATGCTGCTGCAACAGGATCTGGAAAGGTTGAGCAGATGGGCTGAGAGGTGGCAAATGAAGTTTAACATTGACAAATGTAAAGTACTACATATGGGAAACAGTAACCCCAGATCAACGTATCAACTCTGTGGTACTACGCTGACAGTGGTAGAGAATGAAAAGGACCTGGGGGTAATTGTGCAGGCAGATATGAAGTTCTCTGAGCAGTGCAGACGAGCTGCAAGAGTAGCTCATGGTGTCTTGTCAATGATATACAGGAATTTTTCTAGCAGGGACAGGGATGTGATTATTCCCTTGTATAAGGCAATGGTTAGGCCACACCTTGAGTACTGTATACAGGTCTGGAGGCCTCATTTCAAGAAGGATGTAGAGCTGCTGGAACGAGTACAGAGAAGGGCAACAAGATTAGTGAATGGAACAAAGGGTTGCTCTTACGAAGAAAGGCTTAAGTTTTGCAAATTACAGAGCCTGGAGACTAGGCATCGGCGAGGTGATCTGATAGAGGTGTACAAAGCCTTGAATAGTTTGAGCATGCTCAATGCCGATGGGATACTTCCTCTTGCTCAGAATAATCACCTGAGAGGGCATAAATTCAAATTGAGGAAGGACGGATGTCGGATAGATGTGCGGAAATTTGCCTTTAGCCAGCGGGCAGTTGGTTTGTGGAATAGACTCCCATCGCTTGTTGTTGAAGTTGATAGCCTAAACAAATTTAAGGCTCAGCTGGACAGGTATTTCGAATGAACGGAGGGGTGAAATGGGAGTAGTGGTTGTTTTTTTTTTTTGGCTGATGCTGAATAAGCTTGCTTTCTTGCATCATATGCCTCTACTAATGCTAATGCTAATAAGTTTTACACAACTACATGTACAGAAAAATCTCTCATGGTAAATAAATTTTGTTTGTACTTCATGTTTATATGGAGTCAGAGAAGTTGTACATCTGCATATCAGACATGGTATCCACTGAAAAAAAATGGAATGTGATTCCATTTTTTTTTTCAGTGGAATGTGGGTCACTGTATGGCAAAGTTGGAGAACCCCAGCAGTAACCTTTCATGAGGGACTGAGTTGTAAAGTTGTTTGATGCCAGTTGCCATTTGGTTCATGAAATCAGTTTTCAAAGTTATAATGTAGCTAAAGCTATCTGTTGAAAGCAGTGCAATACCAGGGCACAAAGAAAAGCTTATTCTGCTCTGACAATTAAGACCATTGCTTTATCCATGCAGTATAAATCTTGCTGACTGAAAAAACAGATGAAAAGACATAAATTGAGTCATTATAAATTTTTACAACTGTAAGTTCAGTTGTTTGTGCAGACCATTGCTTTATCCATGCAGTTTAAATTAGCACTAGCATTAGTAGAGACATTGATGCAAGAAAGCAAGTTATACAGCATCAGCAAAAAAAAAAAAAAAAAAAAAAAAAAATTCTATTTCACCTATCCATTCACTCTAAAAGTTTCTCTAGTTCTTCCTTGAATTTATTAATCAACTTCCACAATGACAGATGGAAATTTGCTCCAACAATCAACTATCCACTGGCTAAAGGCAGATATCTGCACATCTATTCAAAACTGTCTTTCCTCAATTTTAGTTTGTCTCATCAGATTTGTAATCCGAGCAAGAAGAAGAATCCCATCAGCATTGAGCCTTCTCAGTCCATGCAAGGCCGTATACACCTCACAGGTGCCTAGTTTCCAGATGCTGCTATTTCCAGAAGCCTTTCTTCATAAGAGCACCTCTTTGTTCCCCTCACCAATCCTGTTGCCAGAATTGGAAAAAACATGCTATAAATAGTATGCTTTTCATGACACTATCCCTTGATCCAAGGGTTGGAGAGATGAGGTTGTATTCAATGATAGAAAAACCACTCCTGTATTCAAATTTGCAAATTTAATGTCATTTGGGTGCCATTTGAGGTTTTTGGATACCATGAATTTTTTTACTTTGGGGACAAAGCAATCATGGAACCACTCTAAGCATAATGTAGTAACCCAATTATTGGTTTTTTTTTTTGTTTGCTTACCAAAATATGCATTTGATTTTTATTCTTGCCTCTCAGTGCATAGGTTTTTGTGGAACAATATACGAGCATAGGCTTTACTACACAGTCCTCTGAAGCAATTGTTACACAGAAAAAGGGATACACACTCCTTTACTATCCTAAAACCAGGAGCAGTCTCTTCATTTTTTGAAAGAAAAGTTCTATCTGGCATTTTTTTCCAGAAGAGTATAGTCTCGTCGGCATCGAAGACCTGTTGTGGCAGATATCCTTTCTTCTCAATAAGCTGATGTACGAGGATGATCATTTAATTCGCAGACTGGTGTAACATTGTATGTTTACTGCGCAAACTTTTCATAAGTGCCACTAGAGGCACTCTCCCTCATTGCTACCGAACAGACTGTGTGCGCGCATGCCAGTACGTGAAGAGTTATTGTTGCGTGAAGAGTTTGTTTTTTTTTTTTGCCACGTCACTGACAATCATTTTGAAGCAAGTATCACGTAGGGCATATGGTGTAGAGTGCTTGGTCGACGAACAGCTGTATTTAAATGGTACAAGTGATTCAGTTAAGGGCCATGAGTCTGTTGCAGATGACCCAAGACCTGATCAGCCTTCCTCCTCAACTCATGAGCAAATCGCAAAAGCCCAAGAAATCTTGGAATGCCATTTTGGATTAGCTGTTAAAATGTCCATTTCATATGGTAGTGCTCATAATATTGTGAAAGACTACCTGAAAATGTCGCAAATCTGTGCCCTCTGGATTCCACACAATTGACTCCAGCACAAAAACATCTAAGAGTAGACATGCGCAAAGAAATGCTTGATCATTTTGCACCACGGTGTCAAATTTTATTAAATCAAATAGTGACTTGTGATGAAACTTGGATTTTTCACTACAATCCTGTGACAAAACAACAGTCGAGGGAATGGAAACATTCCGATTCACCAAGACATAAGAAATTGAGCTTCTCATTCGTCTGACGAACAAATGATTCTTGTGTTTTTTTGACATAAAAGGCATTCTTATTACACATTTTCTGCCTTGTGGAATAACTATGAATACTCGGAGTTTTCTCGGGGTCAAACTTTGCCAAAACATTTATGAGAAACGTCAAGAACTTTCTGGTGTGAAGTGATTTCTCCGTAAAGACAATGCCAGGCCCCCATACAGTTAATATTGTGCAGGCAGTGATCACTGCCATAAGTGCCAAGATTCTGCCACATCCCCCTTATTAGTGGCATGTGATTTCTTTCTGTTTCCATGTCTGAAGAAAGCTCTGAAAGGCAAGTGTTTCACACCCGACAAAGATTCTCACAGAGCCACAGAAGCACTTCAGTCTTTCGAAAAATGGCTTGCAAATAGCATTTAATGCATGGGCATGATAGTGCCGAAAGTGTATAAAGTTCAAGGGAGAGTATGTCAAGGAGATGACAACAATTAAGATAAGATTTTGCACCAGTCCGCAGATTAAATAATCATCTCTCTTAGTTCATTGGGATACCTTTGAGCTGCTTCGTGATCTGTTGATGCTGACTCACCAGCGAGCTTTATGTTGTGCGAACTGTGCCTATTTTTATATCTATTGGACCATCCTTTACTTGCTTGAAAATCAGAAGATGGCAATTAATTCCTTACTCTTCTGCATGTTGAAATGATAACTGCTTTGATTTCTCACAAACTACTTAGAGGAATTTTCTTTAGTGCTTAATCCTCTATCCACAAATTGTGATTCCAATTTTGCACTTATCAGGGCACTACTCTTATTGCCTTCTCATTTTTATTTATGAATCCCACTGTTGGCTCATTGATTCCAAAATCTCTTCCAAATGATGCACTTTTGCCCGCTGAGCACTATCAAGTTCTTTTATTTTTTCATTTAAGCGCATTACATTTTTCCACCTATGTACACTAATTCTTTTTTTCTTTTGGCATCTATCTTTGATTATCAAACATGCTCACTTTCCCATTCCTCTAGTACAGTGGTTTTCAACCCTGGTGCCACATAATTTGGGTTTAAGTTACTTTAACTTATTATTTTTTAAAAAATTTATGTTTATTTCATTATAAAAAGGTGTACAGTATCTTTTTAATTTTGTGGTGTTCTAAAATTGATGTTTACTTAGTACCTCTATATTAAAGAATAAAATTATAATTTGTATTATGAGATATAATTTCTTAAATTATATTATTGTAATAACTATCATATTAAATTTTTTAATATTTTTTATATATATATATATATATATATGTGGGTGATATAAAATAAATTACTTAGGGGTGCCATTATAAAAAAAAAAGGTTGAGAGCAGGGTACATACATGTGCTGCTGGTATGGTTGGACTGAGGGCTGGGCAGTGGCCTGTAGCCAATAATAGACTTCCCCCACCAAATTTTGAAAAAGTGGGGATCACTGTATATATGCTGTATGTGCATCTGTTTTGTTATTTTAAAATAAAAATCAGCAGTTTCTTGTATTTCCATCTGTCATTTTATATATGTAACACATTTATCTGGTGTATTGAGTCATGTTAAAGCCAAAATGCAGCCCCCCTCCCAAAAATGCTAATTTTTATATAAGAATGTGAATGGTGTACAAATTTTGCATGTTTCCTTCTTTCTGTATTTATTTTTTCTCTTCAACTTAGGATGAAGACTCTCGTATGCAGTGGAATTTACAACACAAACAACAGTGGCCTGTCCAGAGTTTAAATCAGTCCAGCAACATTAGTCATCCTAACAGTGCAAACCAAATGTCTGCACCACCATCTAATCAACTGAAGGAGCAAATAAATTCTCATCAGGACATCCCTCCTCCACTACCTACATCACCACCACCTGTTGAAATAAACTATTCATACCACACTCAGAATAATGTTTCGCTTACACAGTATCAGGGACAACCGAGCGGGACTCAGAGATTGGATTCGCTGCTTACTTCACCATCACAAGGTGTTCCGCCTTCTCTTCCTTCATTGCATAATACTGTAATGCCAGAGAAGCCTCTAGGTCCCCCTGTACCCCCAGAAAGAAAATCTTCATATGAAGTGACAAACCAGATGTCTGCGGGTGGAAATAATAGACTAGTAACAAATTCAGCTCTTCGGAATGGAGACAGTAACAACTCTCAGCATCAACCAAAGAAAGTATCTTTCCATGATTTGGAAATGACTTATGATGCCACAAACCATGACACAAGGAGTCATTCAGTGGTAAGCTCAAATTCACAATCATATACATTACAAGATATTGATGAGGTGCTGGCTACACCTCATAATTCTCAAAATATGAATTATAGTTCTAATTCTACACCTGGGGTAATTGGTGCACAGGAAGTTTATAGAGACCCAAGGCATCGTATTGAAGCTGAAAGGATGCAGCTGGATCATCATGGTGGCAAAAATACTGGACCTGAGAAACTGAGTTTTAAGGAGAAAATGAAAATGTTTGCAATGGAAACTGGTGAAAAGGAAACACCAAAAGACAAGGTGAAAATTTCTCGTGCCCAACGGGACATTGAAAGTAACATAAATGGAACCTGAAATCTTTTGAAATTATCAGGTTGTGAATGCTGACTATATCCTGTTTTCTTAGTTCATTTCAAACAAGAAATGTCCAAGTTTCAGCTGTTAAATGAAAAGAGGATCTGATTTTGGCATATCCTGTTGTTCATTGCCTATATCATTAGAACTGCCCATCTCATCCTGATTTCTGTTTGTTGGGGCAGTTCTAGAGAATAGTGTTAAATAAAATAAAAATATATATACACACACAATGTTACCATCCTTGAACAGCTGTACAGAATTATAGAAAGATTACTGTGCAAAATATTTTTAACATATTTTTTACAACTTTATTGAAGAATCATCTCAGTGTTGCAAACTTCTTATATTTTTCCACCGTTCTTCATAACTCTTAGCATCGAGTCATTCGTAGTTAAACCTTTGTGGAGAAATTTGTATAATAAACATATATAAAGCACTTATATAAGGAACTTAGAAATGTGCCTTTCATCATCTAGCATATTTCATGTTGTCACCATGCATCCGTCCTGTGAAAAATTATATGCTGCAGCTATGTAAAATTTTATGTTCTGTTGTCTGTTTTCTTGTTTTCTGAGAGTATAAGTGTAATGTTAACCTGCTATATTTTTTTCAGTTTTCAGACTAAAAGCAATCACTTATTGCTTTTTTTATGAGTAAAAATTTCATATCATCTTAGAATCTAGTTTTCACTTTGTTTTTAATCTCCTGTTAAATAAGTATAATTGTATCTTTTTTACTGCTTTATAAATATATATATATATATATATCACTCATGTTTGAGTGAATGAACTTGTAAAGTCAATTTTGTACAAAAAAAATGTAATTTTTTGAAGACAAGCAAGAGATCTCTATATGTTATGTTATGAATAACACAATTTTAGTGCCTTTCAGTTGTTCATTCCAGTGCATTTAAAAAGATCTATTGTACCCTTCCTGTTTCATTGAAGCACAATCACAAGTAACAAAAAACTTTCATTGAGTTATGAGAAGCAAACTTAAAAGTTAATGCTCAGAATTGTATAGGTCACAAATGCATATAGATTTTATTTATAGAGGGCTTAAATTATTCTGAAACAAAAAAAAAAAAAAAATACTAATTCATCCTGATTTTCTTGTAATCTAAACATTGCTTGATTTCTTAAAATTTGACTATCGTATATGCTTCCTTTCAAATGCAATAATACAATCAATTCATTTTGTAAGAATATTAAATTTTGTGATTTTATTAACATTCTCACTTCAGTTTCAATGCATATGCATTGGACAGTTTGTAAATAAAAATAGCTTTATGAGTAAATTTGTTGCACGGATTATTTCAGTATTCAGATATTTTCCATTCAGCACAAAAAAAAAAAAAAAAAATTCAGATCAGTTACATGAGTGAGTTACATACAAATACATTTTAAAAAATTGTAATTTTCACAGTTGAGATGCAGTTGTTCTCCACAAGTGATTTATTGCGGTTCATGAATTTGTCTATGTTCAACATTTTACATCATCACGTGTAAAAGATTTAATTTTCTAATTTTAATAGTTACCAATTTTTCCTGATATCACACTTTTATCCTACCCCTTCCAAGTAATATATCCAAGATATTTAGAAAGATGGAACTAACTATATACTTATAGTACACTGAGTGGACAGAAATCATGGGGTACCTACCTAGTAACAGGTAGGCCCACCTTTTGCCTGGATAAGGACAGACACAGCGAGGCATTGAGTCCACTAGTTCACAAAAGTGTTCCACAGGTATTTCCATCCATACTTGCTGCACTGCTGTACATAATTCCATTGCATTCCTGGGTAGAGAATCCAAAGCTCAAACAGACCTTTCCACGGCATCCCAAAGATGCTCCACAGGGTTTATGTATAGTGATTGGAGAGGCTATTCCGTGTTTGTAAAACTGTGTTCTAGTCACCAGCTCTGTGGGTTGGTGCAGTGTACTGCGGGAAGAGTCCATTATCCTGTGGGTGAATGATGACCACGAAGGGATACAGGTGGTCTGCAAGGAAGGACACATAACCTGGACTGTTCAGAGATGCATCTAGACTAGTGACCAGATTTATAAAACAAAAAAAAAAAATGGGTCACTCGTGGCGAGTTGACATAATTCGACTGTCATACTAAATAAAATGAACCTCATGTACTCGTTTCATGCCAATTAGCCATGACTGTTTAGCTTGATTAAAATTAATATAGGTTACTTACATGTTTATTGCTGGCACCTCCATAGCCAGATGGGCAGGAGCAGTAGTGCATAGCATGCGCTTCTTAATTAGACCACAGTTTGAGCCCATGACCACCAAATACAGAGGATGCGGAAGGTCAGGGAATGACCACCGGATAAAGGGTCAGGGTTAGCATCTAGCCGTAAAAATTTCATGCCAAAACAATAAAAATTGCTGACCCCATAAATATAATGGGGATAAGGGAAGGAAAAAAAAAAACTATTTATTGCTGTCTTAGTCTCACATTAACATTTCAAATTACACAAATCTTTATTGAGCAGATGGTCCAGGATATACACTATTAATATTTTTGTCATATTTTGTAGTTGGTTGAATTTCTTCCAGAAGGTTTGGCTATTTACAAGAAATGTCTTTAAAATGTATTGTTATTAATACTGCTTGTACAGTTTCAATGGACAACTGGTTCCTTTCATCAGTCCAAAATGCATTGATTAAAGAAAACACCCTCTCTAATGATACATTTGTGTGCCTGGTATTCCTAGCACAAAACTTGCAATGCATATTACGTTCCCAAATCTAGCATCTTCATTTTTCATTGCCTGAATTATCTCAGTCCACTGTCGCTCGTCATCACAATTTCTTCCCTTGATCAATCTTAGATTCACATATACAGTAAACCCCCGCTATTCGCGGGGGTTACGTTCCTGAGAAATGCCGCGAATATTGAGTTATGTCTCCCATAGTAATAAAGGGGTTCCGTTCCAAAGTATGAAATATATAAGAAAAACTAGTCTAAAATTTTGTCTATGTATGTATTATATGTACCTTCATAATATGACTGTACATAGACAGTACATAGTGAAATGCAAGCATATGGCATCGAAATGAAAATAAACAATTTAATATTAAATGTAATATTTATTAGAAATTTCAAACCAGCGTCTTTGCTAGCTAAAAATCCTATTCCGCCAGTGCTATCACCAGTTTCGCTAAAGCGTTGATAAGGAGTTTTGCGTTTTCATGAAGAAGAGTGAATTTAACGGAATTTTCTTTTGAGTTCGGTCTTCTATCCACAGATTTAAAGCTTTTTCCATTTTTTCTAATTTAACATCACGAGTTACAGAGCAAATTTTTGAAGCAATTAGTGCGTTTTCACGGACACTACGCGGATTTTTTCTTCCGATTTTTTGATTGATCATACCGTTGACTTTGTTTTGCCGCTGAGGAGACACTTTCACCATTAGAAATTTTGTCTAATAACTCAATTTTATTCACTAATGTCATCGCCTTCTTTGATCTTTTCACATTTCCCTTGTTATTCGTAGCCATATTTTTGTACGGGTTAGAAAGAACTTGTCTACAATAAGTCACTTTCTTCCGTTAAAACACTCGAAAAAGTCTGTTTTACACTGCAAAATGGTAGATTTATCACTTTTGTAAGCATATCAATTTATAAATTGATGAATTTATTCAATTTATAAGCATAAATTAAAAGCAAACGACGAAACCTTCCATAACAAGCGCATAACACATATTGAACAAGGATTAGCTAGAAGCATCCACGCTCGCGATTTTGTCACCCCTCTTCCCCCCACCCACTGAGCACTGTTTTGATCGGGAAAGATAATTTTAGCCACGCCCATGTTTTTTTTTTCGTATAATACAGGATTCTCATTAGATACTGGGCGGTTTTGACTTCGTGTCGACTGGTGAACAGTCTAAACGAGCAGCCACGCATGTGGGGGGGGGGAACTTCCTGTTAAACCAGCAACCAAGTTCTGTGTCCCTGCTACTGGGCTACAGTTGCCCTGGGAAAATCAGTAATGCAGCAGGGTTTTATGCTCACATGTAACTTGTGGGATTAACAGAAAATTTTCTGCTTCACACCGTTTATCTGCTCAGTTAGAATGGATACATTATTTACTGTTCGCCGCGAAATTGCTAATTGAATCTGCTATCTAATGTGAATCCAGTATGACCCAAAAGAAGTAATACCAGTGTCCAATGCTCATCATACATTGGTGAGTACTAAAAAAAAAAAAAAAAAAAACTATTATATTAGGCCACCCGAATATTTAAATTCATATGCCGTGCTGTGTGTCTTATATTTGTTAATTGCTTATGTTCTATGGTCGATTTGTCTGTTTTGCTGGACGAAAAATCCCAGTTTCTGGAGAAAAAACCTTGCTATCTACTCCTGAGACCGACTAACTCAGCCATGGAGTGACTAACATGAGTACTGGAGGAATTTTCTGCAGAGTCCCCTTTATCTCCACCTCCTCTTTTATGTAGTTCTCTAATTTGTTCACACCTCCGCCTCACAATATCCAGTTCCATAGCACATGATTCATCTTGTTCATGTTGACGCTTCTGACAGTTATGATGTTTAAACACTGTTATATTAGGGCTATTCGAGAAAGAACTCGTGTGCTTATGTGAAATATGTCCATAAACTTTGTGTGTTCTCTGGTCTGTTTTGCTGTACATGCCTTAGCTAGGCTGTACTTATAAATAGGTGCATAGGAAAAATTTTTAGAGCGATTTCTCTTTTTTAAAGGCCTTATATAAACTAGGGCCCACTTGTGCCTATCATGTTTACATTGTAAACAGAGAGAGGCGAAATTTACTGAAGTTGTGGATGACTCTTTCTTCAAAAGAACAGATTAATTACTAGAATAAAGCAAAATCACTCTGTCGTAATTATCTAATAGGATGTAACAGTAGAACACAGGCTGACCATGGCGTATTATCTGCATCGGGAATATGCCTTAATCTTTTTCACGCTATGAACACATGAAAGTAATGACAAGTGCGACTTATTATTATTAGCCATATGGTGCAAGGAAGCCAGAGGCTTATGCTACACCAGCCAAAAAAAAAAAAATGAGTTACCCTGACAGAGAAAGGTGGGGTGAATTACCAAGAAAGAGAAGAATGATGTAAATGTATAAGGATAGTTAATCCTTACAGGTCTTAATTCATGCTATCTACATCAGAAGCTCTATTGCCTAAAGGCCAGAGGTGCAACAATTTGTACCCCAGCCTCTCTCCAAATCTGTTCCTTATGGAAATTTTATTATATGGAAATATGGAAATTTTATTCGCTCTGCAGAAACTATTTTTATTCGACCACCCATGGAATTGAGAATCTGTATAAGTTGAGACCTGAAAACAGTAACATTTAGTTTAATCGTTGATGTACAAAGTTAGAATGTGATACGTAGGAATGCACACACTGAAATAAATATAGGCACGTATCTATCTCTCTGAAAGTAGTGTTGTTGTTTAATAGATTTTGATTCTAATAAATGACGATATACAGCTTAGGACCTTGGGTCCTGCTGGATATCATTCTCCTCATTCTTGGTGATTCCCTTCTACTTCTCTCTCTCTCAGGGTAACTCAGAAATTTTTTTTGGCTGGTGCAGCATAAGCAGCAGGCTTCCTTGCACTGTATGACTAGTATTAATAATAATAGTTATATTATTATTAATATAACTATTATTTTGCTGTTAAGTATTATTATACTTTTAATCTGTTACTATAATCTCATTTGAATTAAAAATCTGAAATTGTCAATAAACAACGAATGAAATAAGCAGTAATTAAAATATATATTAATATTTAAAAAGACATTAATAATAATAGCAGCAATGCCAAAGAAGAAGTTTCAAATATTGAGTACAGCAGGCCCCCGTTATAACGCGGTTCGCTTTACGCTGATTCGCTATAACGCTGTTCTTATATTATAACCCGTATCTGACTATAACGCTGTCACAGATCACTATAACGCTCTTTTACAGATTACATTTTTGACATATTAACGAAATCGTTTCATTTGATGGAGTCGATAGCTTGAAAATGAATAGCAAAACAGCATTAAAACGTTTCCCACGCCGAGTTGAGAAATTTTCCCACGCTCAGTAAAATTTTCTCGCACGCTAATTTAGTTTCAGTACAGTGACTTGTCACGTAGTTCCGCGATCAACATTTTAAAAAATGATCAAGTATATTGCTTGTAATATTTGCGTTATATGCATTTATCCGAAGTCTCGTCATCACTCAGTAGAGTATTAGACATCGTGCGTAACGGAAAGTTTACTTGAACATTGTATCGTAATTAATTCAACCAACGCAGTTACATTTTCGAAGAGCTAATAATGACTGATAGGAATGAAAAAGCAACAACGTCTGGGCGCAGTACGAAGACTATAAATGTAAGAAAAAGACTGAATTTGAAAATTAAATTAGACGTTTTGAAGCGAATCGATTCCAGTCAACGACAAACGGATGTGTGCCATAATTTAGGACTCGCAACTTTAACTGTAAGAACAATTATGAAAAAATAAAGAATTAATTTTAGCAGCGGGAAAGATAGCTGTTCCACTGCAAGCAACTAGGACTAGACCGGCTATTAGGATTGAAATGGAAAGACTTTAATTTTATTGAAGATAATATTCCAATGCAGAATTCAGTTAAGTTAAATATTAAAAAGAGTGAGAAAGAGATTAGCCAATATGATGATCTGAAGAAAACTCGCCTAAAAAAAAAAGAAAAAAAAAGTGGAAACATTTAAAACTGGTAAGGGCTGGTTGAATAGATTTAAAATCCAGGGAGAAGCCTCAAGTGCAGATCAAGGAGCCGAAACTTTCAAAAAAGAACTTTTGTTAAAATTATTGAAGAGGGGTATTATGTGTTATACTTCTCAACAAGTTTTTAACATAGCTGAAGCAGGACTTTTGTGGAAACGAATGCCTAAAAGAAGTTTCATATTGAAAGAAGAAAAAAACATGCCAGGTTTCAAAGCGGTGAAGGATCGGTTGACATTGTTGGTTTTAACGCTGCGGGGGATTTAAAATTAATACACCTTTTAGTTTATTTGGAAAAGGGCCAAAGTTCAACTCAAAATGCACACATTTTTCATGATTAAATTCACCAATTAAATTAAATTCATTATTTTAATTGGAATTTTAAATTTACTTTTGATACGCAAGTAGTTACCACATAATTATACGTATGCAATGTAGAATATTTTATATGTGCAAATATTTGAATATTAAATATTTTGACCAACATTTGTGCATCTTTTCATTACTGTTTATTATTCATTAGGAAATATCCAATGGCACTGACCGCAGCTCATAAATACATATGTTACCTTATGGGAAAGCGGCGCTCGCTTAGCGCTCTGTTTTTCGGGAACGAATGATCAGCGTTAAGCGGGGGTCACCTGTACAGTATATGTACAATATTATTAATGATGGATATAGATCGACATTTCCGAATGTCGAAACAATTCTGAAAATATTTCTCACAACGTCTCTAACAAACGCAAGTGGGGGAGTGGTCATTTTCTGTTCTGAAACGAGTAAAAAACTATTTGAGGAATAATTTAATTCAAGATAAAATGAGTAATTTGTCATTCTTATATATTGAATCTGAACCAGTAAACCATTAATTACAATGATTTAATAGATATTTTTGCTAAGTCAAAGCGAAGAAAAACTATTTCTGTACATAAATTGTATGAACTCATAATTTGGCCATTGCATTGCTGTTTTATGATGCACCTGCTATCATTTACTACCACAAACAAGATGTGGATGTTTTTATATTTTTGTAACACAATTTTTGATATTATTTGATATATATGCAAGTTTTTTTTTGGACTGATATCCTAAAAGGGGTTATACTGGTATCCTGCAAGAGCTTAGCGCCTGGTGTCGCAAGAAGTGTAAGTGCGGCCTGAGACCGACCGACTGAGTCAGGGAGTAAAAAAACCCATAAAAGTTCTCCGCGTCATTGGTGAGGGATCGGACCCTGGCCTTTTCCATCCGATGTGTGGAGGACGGCAGTGTTATGTTCTGTATATTCGGCTGATGCAGAAAAGGACACCTTCCTTGCATCATTTAGTTTTACTAATACTAATAACGACTTTGTTATGGGGTTGAAAAGTCGATGAAAGTCTGCAAGTCTCTACCGCCACTCGCGGGATTTAAACCTTGGCCTTTTCCACACAGTGTGCAAGGATTGTGGTTATAACCAATAAACACACGCAGTAAATGAAACACTCTTGAGGTATGCGCTATCTTTGTGGGTTCACCAAACATCGGGGTGATAGCCTTGCTGTAGTATAGTGGTTATAATCACAACCCTTCCCAATAACCTACTTAACTGGTCTCAGTCAAGGGTAATATATTTTTTCTCTCGGTAACTCGATTTTTTTTGTGCAACGAAGCTGGCAAACCATCCAAAAGAATACACTCAGTTATAGACATATTTGACTAGTGTATGAGCTTCGGCTAGAGAAGAACTTATTCGCGATTGGCACAGTTGGTAGAATTGCCGTCCTCCACACTGGTGTAAACGTCCCGATTTCGAATCTGTCGAGGGCACGAGGAATGTTTATGACCTTTTTCACAACGGGGCTAAGTTAGTCGGTTCAAATAAAGGTAGCATGTTTGTTTACTCATGTCAACTCGGGTTCGTCCAGTAAATAGCAAATCAACCATAGAGCACATGCAATTTACTGACATAATAGGTATATAAGACGCAAAACCCTACAACAACAAGTACTTAATATGAAAATCTTTGTATATTATTACACACTGATTGCGCGGCTAGAATAAAGTGACAGTCCCAGGTATGGGCGAGGCAAAGTGGCTACAGCTTCCTCCCTCATGATCAAAATAATGTGTGTATTTTTTACTGCTATACGTTGATTAAAGCTTAATGGTTCCCCAGAATATCTTTAGTCCTCCCCCCCTTAAGAAAAAACCCTGACTGCCGCTGTTGGTACACCCTAACGGTGGGAAATTTATTCGTATGGTCAGTTTAATTGACGGAGCAATATGGCCTTAGTTGCTAATGCTCCTAGAACCAAATAACAAACAAACAGTTTAATTTGATTTTCACTCTAAAATTTCTCCTTCCCCCTTCATTAAAAGGAGAGAAAATATCGTTAAGATCACTTTATCAAAATCCCACCTTTATCCGCACGTTTTTTTAAACTAACAAAAAAAGAGTGGGGAGAATGGTAAATAGATAACGGTTTTTATTTTAGATTGGTTTCAGATTTATTTTAATTTTGGATTGATTCGATGCACAAGGTGTTATTATAGACATTGTG
This sequence comes from Mastigoproctus giganteus, assembly GCF_048544385.1. NCBI lineage: Eukaryota > Metazoa > Arthropoda > Arachnida > Uropygi > Thelyphonidae > Mastigoproctus > Mastigoproctus giganteus. Next base: position 51,451,752 of record NC_143582.1, on the reverse strand, counting down.
TGTATATGGGGACCCAGTATTTTTGATGTGAAAATATCTTTGGCGGCACCTACTACATTTTTGGTCTGAAGCAAAACCAAGTGGTAACGAAATTTTCTTGGGGAAATGACGTCACTTCCTAAATGGCACTAACGATGCCTTACTCTCCGTGATGGCCAAACTACTGGAGCGTCTACTCTTGTTTCGACTTTCTGCCTGCTACGAGGAACACCAACTCTCCTCAAAAAAACAATATCTCTTTAAAAAAGGCTGCAGCACTGAAGACGCTATCAACAATCTAATCACCCAAGCAACGCACTCAGCTTTCAAGTACTGTACAGTACTCTCTTGCTATATTGGTGGACTTTGCTGGAGCTTTCGACCGCCTATGGTGGCCCAGCGTTCTTCAGAGACTTCGGCACTCAAATGTTTCTAAAAATCTATATAACAGTTTGAAGTCTTATCTAACCAACAGAAAAGTACGAGTTACTAACAAATATCAGACAGTTACCAGATTCATCCACCGGGGATGTCCGCAGGGCTCTGTGCTTGGCCCGTTCCTCTGGTCTATTGCCTTGGACGAGTTCCTGGGCTTGGACCTTGGCCTTTGCGGACGACCTTGACCTGTTAGTGCGTGCGGACACTAGGTCGTCCTTGGAAATTATTGCAAATGCGGCGCTTGTGAAACTCCGGAACTGGGCAGCCTTGCACAACCTTACCATCTCGGCAGAAAAAACAAAATCCATTCTCCCCAAGGGCAGACTACAAATTAGAAGACCACCTACGATGAAATTAAACTTCACCCCCATCCGACTGTACACAGAGGTTAAATACTTAGGTATTTACATTGACTCGGGTCTTATTTTCCATAACCACCTGAAATATCTAGCCACCAAAATCCGGAAGTATGCCGCCATGATCAGGAGGGTGAGCAGAGCCGACTGGGGCCTGAAGCACAAAGCTCTGACCCTCATATACAAAGCAGTATATGTCCCGATTGTTTGCTATGGTGCCTCCACCTGGTATAGACAAGCAACACTAACAAAAAACAAACAGAAGCTGGATACAATTCAAAGATTCATGCTGCTATCAATTAGTAGGGCGTGCCGCACTGTTAGCACCCCTGTCTTGCAAGTTCTAACAGGTTGTCAGCCACTCTACCTAGAAGTAGTCAGGCGAGGCCTATATTACCACCTTAGGAAAGGAACACCAGCTGAAATAGTAAATCTCCAGCTGGATCTTGCAAATGACCCCAAGATAGAGAAGAGGAGAATCACCCAACACCTACAAGCGATATGGCAACAGAGCTGGGAAACCACGCAGAAAGGAGACATCACGAGGCGATTCCTCCCAAATATAAACCATACTCACCCAGAGCCCCCTCCCTGGTTCTCACCTGGTCTGCACATGACGTTTATTATCATTGGACACGGCCCCTTCCGTCAGAAACTCACAGCTATGGGGATTGAAAGAGACCCGCGGTGCCATTGTGGAGAAGAAGAAGAGTCCTGGGGGCATCTCATGTATGAGTGCCCTGCCTATGACAACAGTAGAATCAAGTTTGCTACCGCAATTCAAAGGAATCCACGTAACCAAGAGTCCTCGCTGCTGCTCGATGAAAACACGTACAGGGCACTAACTAACTGTGTATGCGCAGGAAATCTTCGCACTGAGGCTAGCCAAGATTGCTGAAATGAGAACAACATTGGATCATGCTGCCCAAGGCCTGAATCAGACTGCCGTGGGTTAGCTCCTTCTCCGCTAGAGGACACTGCCTCGACAACTTGCAAATCCTTTATGGGTAGGAACACTGCTGGTACCATTCTGGTGCGGGACTGCTGCAAACCCCTTATAGGGTAGGATCAGCCGGCACCGTTCTGGTGCGGGATTGGTGGCACTCTGGAGAACTTCTGAGTGCGGGATACAGAGTCCATTGGCCTCTGGTTATCATGCAGGGGCACCTGTCCCCTGCGTGATAACGTGGGGTCCCACTAGGGGCTCTGCGGCCAAGCAGCCAGAGACACAACAACAAAACATAACACTATTCTGACAGAAACCAGACATTACACTGGTAATGTCTGGTTTCTGTCAGGGTTTGAGGCTACGTTTGGAAGGTGATTGCTCTGTGTTCGTTAACGTTAACTATTGAAGAGTTTCTTTAGCTGTTTTTTTTTTTTTTTAATAGTTTCAAGGTGAAATAATAATCAACTTTTGTAATATTGCTATTTGATTAAGTGTGTGTGGATTACCGCATTGGCAGAGCCAATTTGGCTGCCATGTGGCAACGATCATAGTCGGCGAACACGTAATTTAGCGGGAAACGTAATTGGGTTTTCCTGCTGATAGTTACTGTATTTCTGAGTTGATCAATTATCTGGTTTAAAATATGGATAAGAAGAAAAATCCTAGAGGTGGGGGAGGAAGAGAAGAAGAGCCTGGCACATTCCCCCCCCTCTCTTCGCGAGTTCCCAGGCTACACGGAGAGGTGGCTAAAAAGCCAACAGATCCAAAGCATAAAATTAAGAATGTTAAAGCTGGTTCAACTTCAGTTCAAGGTGCAACTTTCAGTTCTAATCCAGGAGTTAGTGGTACAAGGAATGAGGATAAAGATGTAGGTTTCATGACAGCTGTTGAGGTTCAGAATGGTGTTATAGATCAGGGAACACAGAGTGAAGAGATCAGAGAGGATATACAGGATTTACAGTTAACATCAGAGCCAAGGATATCAGATGCTTCAGAGGCTCATTCAGAATTTCTTAATGTTGATGTTGACAATTCTTCTGGGGATATTAGCAGACGAAGCATAGGTACCAATGTCAGAGAGAGCAACATAATAGTCAACAATATATACGAGCAAAGATGCAGATATGGGGATGTAAATACAGTATATGAGTTGATTACAAAGTTAAAGAAGATTGTGGTTGATTACACCACGAGCGAAGCCAACAAGGTTATAAAGACAGCATCAAATTTTATACTAGATAAATGGGTTGACATGGAGATAATCACTACAGCCTTGCTCATTGATAATGAGCGTTTGAAGGCTAGGATTGATGAACTACAATTAAGAGCCAATCTATTCGATGATCTTATTTGAGATCAGTCCAAGCTGTCAACAATTGGAGAACAACAGGCAGTTTCTTATGCAGATAAATGAAATCAGGTGTTGTAAAGGGGCAATTGGGTGCTCAAGTTGTTTTAGAGGATCATGAAGGTGTGTCAGATGGAAGTCATTGGCATCAACCTAAAAACATTCAGCAAAAACAGGGCAATACTCTTATATTGCGAGCAGAAGACAATACTCAATTTACTTCCAGTCAAGAGGTGAAGGATGTTGTGGCTCAATCCCTGAAAGAAGGCTTTAAGGACATTAAAATTAGAAATTTAAAAATGATAAGAAATAAGGGAGTGCTGATTGAAACAGTTAAAAGGGAGGATTTGAATAAAATTATCAATTCTGAACAGTTAGTAAATAAAGGTTTAAAACTAGACAACATTAAACTTTCAGACCCTTCAATTTTAGTATATGATGTGCCAAAGGATGTGGAAAAGGAGGAATTTTTTGAGGACTTGTTTTATAAGAACTTTAAGGATTTTGGTTTTACGGAATTGGAAGTTAAAGAGGGTGTATTATTTAGATTTTGTACTGGATCTAAAGCCAGGTATAATAATTGGGTTATAAGTATGAATCCAAAATTATACAGGTGTATCTTAGCTTGTGATAGGTTATACATTGGGTTTGCTTCTTTTAAATTCAGAAAGTTTGTAATAATATCCAAATGCTTTAAATGTTTGGGATTCGGACATTCAGCTGGTAACTGTACACATAGGACTGTGTCTTGTGGGCATTGTGCCCAGGGGGGGCATAAATATAGTGATTGTCCAAAATGTGTTAATTGTAAAAGGAAGAGAAGGATTCATGATCATTCTATAAGAGATGTTAATTGCCCTGAATATATCAGGGCATTGGAAATTGCAAGTATGCGAATTAATTATGATGAATAATGCTAGTACGTATGATCATAGAGTAAATTATTTAAGAATTGTTCAATTGAATGGGCAAAAATCAAGAAATGTCATGGATGAAATTAAAGTTGGTATGATTGAAGGAGGTTATGATATTCTGTGTCTCCAAGAACCTTATGTAGGTACATTTGCAAACTCTTGTAAGGTCACTGGATTTCCAATAACTGCTCATGTTATGCACACTACTGTAGTTAAACCTAAAAACGACCTCCACAAAAGGGGAAGTCACGCGGAGGTTCCTCCCCGATCTACAACAAATATACCCACAGTATCCGGTATGGCTTTGCCCTGGTTTGTACAGCACGTATCTCCTAACAGGACATGGAGCGATTCGCCACAAATTACACCTTCTCGGACTCGAAAACAACCCGATGTGTGCATGTGGCTCTGTGGAGACCTGGGGACACCAGATGTATGACTGCGAATTTTATGAAGATCTTCGTGTTGAATTAATCATCCAAGTGCGCCTTAATCCCAAAAACCGGGAACACTACTTACTGGAAGATGAAGCCTCATATATAGTGTTCACCAAGTTTGCCCAGAACCTGTATGCTAGACGCTTGACCATTCCTCTGCCTGCAAACTTCGAATAGATGTGTCAAACAAAGCTTCTCAGAGACCCCCAACCAGATGTCAGGTTTGACTGCTTGATCCTTCATGCAAGACAAAACTGGAACTCTTATGAGAAAACTCCACTTCCCAGAACATTGACTACCGGACGGGACAACAGTCCCATGAATGACTCCCAACTGTGACATTTGCACAACCTGTTCAGCCAAACCAACATTGGATCGCCTCTGCTGGGCCTCAAGTTTTTCTGGATGGTGCGGACCTGACCCTGCGGTCTGGTTTGCTCCCACCCATGCACACAGGCCACATTGGCAACCTAGGCCAGCTCTCTTGTCTGGCTCACTGTCTCACCTCTTCCTGGCAGGTGGGGAAGGAAGTTTACTGTCACCCTACCACCCTATTGCTTCCCTCTGGTGGGGCATGGGCATGCCCCACTGTAAACTGGAGTTGCCTTCCCTTTCGGCTCCATATTTCTGTCTATTTGCCCCCCAGTCTTCAGCCTTCACCCCACTCTATCTGATAGCAACGTGAACACGCCCCACACAATCTAAAATCACCAATCTAAATTAATTTTGCCCAACATTTTGGACTTCTAGCGCTCCCCGCGACGCGTACGCGATTTTTTTTTTTTTTTTTTTAAGGTCCTAGCCACTGAAATCTTAGGAAATTAGGTGGCAGGACTTGCCAGAGTGAACTATATACTAGTGAGTACCTGGTCTGCCTCCACGGGGCTAAAGTGGGACAACGTCGGGCCTCAGTAGGGGTCTGGCGGCTAAATGACCAGATGAACAACGGTACAAGGTATCAAATATATACAAAGTCCATACACTTTTAAATCTCTGGCTTTTCCAGTCAACTGGTTCACCCACAATGTAAACTACGCGGAGATGGGGGAAACCCCTGGTGCCGCTTGACCCTAAACACACTTTACACTTTACACTAACGATGCTAATGTGGGGTCCCACCAGGGGCCCTGCAGCCAAATGCCAGGACTCCCAACTGAACCTAACGCAATATGTCATATACAACAGACACTTTTCTGGCATTTACAGTAGTTCTGTATTTCTTCACAGCGTACATATGGCGCAGATGAGAAATCAGAGGTGGCTCCTGACCCTAACACTATGCACACTATCACAATGCTAGTTGGAGATCTGCGTGGGTAGTACAGTGGTATCGTCACCATCCTCGCCACATCGCGTGGAAAAGGCCCCGGTTCGAATCCCGTCGATGCGAGGAACTTAAACGGGCTTTTTTCACTTTGTGGGTCAGTTAGTCGGCCCAAGGTTTTTTTTTTTTTTTTTTCCCTCCAAAAAAAAGGGTTTTTTCGTCCAGCAAACAAGCAAATCGACCAGAGAACACACGCAATTAACAGACAAATAAATATATGAGTAGATGTAAGAAATTACGGGTTGCCCCAATATAATATATTTTTTTTTAATAACGATGCTAACTCAGTCACTAACATTGATCAGGTAGAGTAGTTAGCGGGCGTGAGAATAAAACGTTACATCATTCGTACCTAAGAGACGGAAATAACGCCAATTACGCCACTTCCTAATTGCTCGAATTCAGTCACTTTAATTCGGCAGAGTAAGTAGCGGCTAGACGTAGTAGTACTAGTCATGGCATGTGATGCAAGAAAGCAAGTGTATGAGCTTATGCAGCATCAGCCGAAAAAAAAAAAAAAAAAAAAAAAAAAAAAATTACAAAACAATTCCGTCTAAATGTCTGTCCAGTTACTCCTTAAATTTATTTAACCTATCAATTTCCACAACGACAGATGGAAGTTTGTTCCAGCAATTAACCACCCGCTGGCTAAAGACAAATTTCTGCACATCTGTTCTACATCTGTCTTTCCTCAATTTGAATTTATGACCCCTTAGGTTCGTAATCTGAACAAGTGGAATAATCCCATCAGAATTCAGCGTGCTCAACCCATTCAAGGCCTTATACACCTCAATCAGATCACCTCGTAGGTGCCTATTCTCCAGCCGCTGCAATTTGCAGAACTTAAACATCACTTGGTAAGGCGATCCCTTCATTCCCCTCACCAATCTTGTTGCCCTTCTCTGTACACGCTCAAGCAAATCTACATCCTTCCTAAAATGAGGCCTCCAGACCTGTACGCAGTACTCAAGGCTTTGCCTGACCATTGCCTTAAACAGAGGGACAATCACCTCCTTTTCCCTGCTAGCAAAATTCCTATATAGCATTGACAAAACCCCATGACCTGCCCTGGCAGCCTGTCTGCATTGCTCAAAAAACTTCATGTTTGACTACACAATTACTCTCAGGTCTTTTTCATTTTCTACCACCTTTAGTGTAGTACCACACAGTTGGTACGTTTCTCTGGGGTTACTTCTACCCATATGCAGTACTCTGCATTTTTCAATGTTAAACTTCAGTTTCCACTTCTCAGCCCATCTGCCCAGATTTTCTAGATCCTGTTGCAGTAACACACTGCCATTACTGTCATTAACAACCCTGCCAACCTTTGTATCATCTGCAAACTTCGACACTAAGCCTGATATACCTTCATCAATATCATTGATAAATATACAAAACAACAGTGGACCCAACATTAAACCCTGTGGGACTCAACTAATAACATTAGTCCACGAAGAGTAGCACCCACTGATTACCACCCTCTGTCTTCTCCCACTCAACCATTCTTTTATCCATTGTAGCAACTTACCCTTAATACCATTCTCCTCCAGTTTGTATAGTAGTCTTCCATGCGCAACAGTGTCAAAAGCTTTCCTGAAATCCAAGTATATCATATCAAAATTATTTTTGTATCCAATTCCTTTGTAACCACATCATAATATCCAATCAAATTTGTCAGACAAAACTGTTCCTTAACAAACCCATGCTCTGTTTGAACGTTGATTCGGCAGAGTAAGTAGCGGGTAGCAATATTATGCAAGAATAAACGCTTCAAAGCCACCGAAGAAGCGGCTCCTGTCGACAAAAGAACGAGTTCAAAAACAAAGAGAACGAAAAATAATGCAGAGTTTAATGAAACCTGCTTCTGAAGATTTTTATCAACATCAACGTTCTAAGAAGCGTAAGTAGGTTGCAGGCGTGAGCATAAAACTTTACATCATTCATAACCTCCGTTCTAGCTGTTAGATTTTTAATAGCTGTTTGATTGAACGGTTTTGATTTAAGAACGCAACAATGAAACAATCATTTTATTTGTTACTTATGCCGAAACAATCATTTTAATCAGCCAAAAAAAAAAAAAAAAAAACCTTCCATTCGAAACAAATGCCTGTTCAGCTCAGCCTTAAATTTATTTAGGTTATCAGTTTCCACAACAAAAGATGGAATTCTGTTCCACCAATCACTACCCGCTGGCTAAAGGCAAATTTCCACACATCTATTCTACAACTGTCTTTTTCTCAGTTTGAAACTATGCCCCCTGAGGTTCTTGATCTGAACAAGAGTAAGAATCTCATCAGCATTCAGCTTGCTCAACCCATTCAAGGACTTATACACTTCAATCAGATCATCTCGCAGGTGTCTACTCTACAGGCGCTGCAATTTGCAGAACTTATGCCTTTCTTGGTAAGAGTACCACTTTGTTACCCTCACCAATCTTCTTGCCCTTCTTTGTACTCGTTCTAGCAACTCTACATGCTTCCTAAAACGAGGCCTCCAGACCTGTAAACAGTACTCTAGGTGTGGCCTGACCATTGCCTTTTGCAACGGGATAATCACCTCCCTCTCTCTCTCTGCTAGCAAAATTGCTATATATCATTGATAAGACTCCACGATCTGTCCTGGCAGCCCGTCTGCACTGTTCAACGAACTTCATATTTGACTGCACAATTTCCCCCAGGTCTTTTTCACTTTCCACTTCCCTGAGTGTAGTACCACACAGTTGTTAGGGTTCTCTTGGGAATTACTACCCTTATGCAGTACTTTGCATTTGTCAATGTTAAAATTCAGTTGCTGCTTCTCAGCCCATTTGCCCAACTTATCTAGATCCAATTGAAGTAGCATACTGTCTTTAGCATACTGTCGTTAACAACCCTGCCAACCTTTGTATCATCTGAATACTTGGACATTAAATCTTATATACCTTCATCAATATCATTGATAAATCAGTGGTTATCAGTGTCCATTGATAACCACTCTCTGTCGTCTCCCACTCTGTCATCCCTTTATCCATTGTAGCAACTTGCCTTTAATGCCATACCTCTCCAGTTTGTACAGAAGTCTTCCATGTGCAACAGTATGAAAAGCTTTCCTGAAATCAAAGTATATGATATCAAAATAATTTTTGATATCATATACTTTGATTTTGTTTCTTTTAGACCACATCATAGTATCCAATCAAATTGGTCAGACAAGACCTGCCTTTAACAAACCCATGCTGTATCTTAACTATTACTGCAGTCTTGTCTAGATGATCCTGCAATGCTTCTTTAACCAGTGACTCCATTATTTTCCCCAGAACAGGTCTATAGTTACTTGTGGCACCTTTTGAACCCCCTTTGTTATTTTCTTATTTTTTAAAAATTTTTGGTTATGACGTCATGCTATCCTATAAATAGATTTAAATAACTATTGAATAATAAAAATACCAAATCTAATTTCAGATTAACTGATCGAACTAAAAGAATTCGATTAGGTGATATTGTGTGTGTGTTGCTTTGAGAATATAAAGGCTAGGTAAATGGCCAAAACGTTCTGCAGAGAAAGTTCTGCTAACACCCATAAGAGTATTTCGAAGATGGCTAAAACTCCAGCTGAGCGAAATCAACAGAATTATGCAAGAGTAAAAGTTTCAAAGCCACCGAAGAAGCCTTCCATGTCGACAAAAGTACGAGTGGAACGAGTTTTATTGAGGAAAGTGATAAAGAAGTTGTTTTGGGGAATGATATTTTAATCATGTATTAGTAAAAAAAATTCACATTATTTTGATCGTAAGAAGGGGTTATTACCCCTACCTGGCATCGTCCCTGCGTTCAGAGAGTAATTTCAGCTACTTAAATCCTTGTAAATTTTTTTCGCTAAAATTCGTTAACTTTGTGGTCTTTTTTTTTTTTTTTTTTTTACTAAAATTCGTCACTAAATTCCTGGATTTTTCGATTCAGTGGTGCTTTTTCGCTGCACCACTTCATTGATTCCTCACATTCATTATCAGCGTTGCCAGAGTCATTTCTTGAGAGTTGGTCGATGTTCTCTTGGTGTGGAAGGTTTTTATACAAGGAGTTACAATGGCCATATTGTGCCTTTCAAGTTATTGTTTCCAGATGGGAATTCTGATCAAAGGAGAAATGTTTATCTTCTTTAGAAAGGCGAATAATTCATGCAGATTTGCTTAATTTACCAACATGTGTCTTAGTATTATATAAGTTTTTGCATGTGTTTGGTATCATTTGTATTTTACAAATGATACCAAACACATGCAAAATTTGTATTTTACAAATGATACGCGTTTTCACTGCTGATAACAGCAACAGTCAAGTAAAATATGTGTACTGTAAGGACATATGGTAATGATTATATTGCGATGAACCTTCGTTTCTCAGAAAGCAAAGATGAGTTATCTGAATGTGTTCGATGTGTGCTCTAGCAAGAACCACTTCTTGTCGTACTTTCCTGGTGTTGGAAGTCCAGAAGGATGTTTTCTTTTTAATTTTAATTAGTTTGTATATTTTTGCTATATATTTTGCACTGAGAGTGAGGTTTTTTTTTGTATGATGGTTCTGTAGTCTCGAACAACTATATTCGTATTAACTACATTTAAATTTTTTGGTTGTTTTGCTGTCTGATCTGCATTTGTATTTCCGAGTATTCCAGAGTAGACTGTGCTCTGAATACCACGGATCTTATTGAATCCAGCGGAATACCACGGTATGTTGCCTATCTTATAGCTGGATCAATCTGGATCTAATTTGTTTCAGCAGGAGGTAATAATTATGTTTCATTTCGCACTGAGCTGATCGAACTAAAAGAATTCGAATAGGTGATATTCTGTGTGTTGTTTTGAGAATATAAAGGCTAGGTAAATAGCCAAAAAGTTCTGCAGGGAAAGTTTTGCTAAACTGTTGATAGAATGAAAGTAGGTAAGATCACAGCTGCACCCACAGAGCAGTGGTTGCACCTGTTGTTTTGTCTAACTTCGAGCCACAGAGTAGAAGATTATTACTCTGTGCTTCGAGCCATCAGTGTATGATAGATTTTTTATCGATCATACTTTTGAGAGCTAAGTGCGAATCGTATATTTGGGAATCGACGATAAACTGAGTCGATTCTTGTCGCAAGAAGTTAACTTCCGTAATTTTTTATTGGGTCAATTCGCTTGTGAACGACACTTGACGGCAACACTCTCTGACTCCAACGGAAGTGAGTGACTTTCTCTGCTGGTGTTTGTGTGCACCGGTTGATGCTTTTATGTTTAATAATGATAATGCCCGATACTCCAGATGTATTAAAATCGATTACACAAAAAAATCAGGCCTTTATATCTTCGAAGTCTGAAGAATATGGTCCAAATTTTAAATTAATTCCAATTAATGATCAAATTAAAGAGCTTCAAACTGTGATACGAGACAAGTAAGTGCTAAGTATGAGGTAGTGTATTTTTTATTAAAGTTCAGTGGCATAATTGAGAAGTGATTGATTTGACAATTATTTATTTATGAATACATTAGTATTTGACATTTTTACATCTTTGTATACGATTTGTACTTTTCGTGGTTGTTTGTACAGGTGTTCAGTAGCGTAGCTACCCTTTTTCGGGCCCGGAGGCAAAGAACATGTTCGGGGCCCCTACTGAAAATTGCAAAAAGAGGAGACCGCCAAAGATGCCGGGCACCTAAAGGGCTCGGAGGAAATTGCCTTGCCTGCCTACATGGTAGCTACGCCACTGGTCATATTATATCTATGTGAATATTCCAGTGTTATGTACGTCTGGTAATACAAGTACGTAGTAAAAAAGCACCGTTAAATATGATGCTTCACGTATTGGTACATACTTGTCTATTGTCAATCCAAGTAGCAATCATAGCGCGTTTTACTACATTTAAATTTATTGGTTGTTTTGCTGGCTGATCTGCATTTTCGAAATAAAAACGCATCAAAATAGTCGCTTATATATATCACACATCCCAACTTTCTGAAATACTCAAAAACAAAACCCTAATTATAAACAAACGAAAACGTTATAAATAAGCAAAAACAACATGTTAATTATTAAGGGATGTTAAAAAGGCATAATTACAACATGAGTAGCATTTGCATAGGTGTAACAACTCTGGTACACTAATCTTTTAACCAGATAAAAATACGGTTAATTGTTCTGGCTGGGGTAACCACCAGTTTTTGATTTTGGTGCAGTTTTTAAAATGTTTGCTTGATAGCACTGAACTTCTAGGTATACTGTGAGCTTGAACTTTGTCTGGAAATTTGTTATTAAGTTTGGTGCTGTTCTTCTTACTCTTGTCAGCTATTATCCAGGGTCTATTGAACCTCCTCAGTGGAGCTTCACGGAAGCTTAGTGTGTTTTATAAGTTTTGGGTGATCTCTTTCTAATGTATCTTTTTATAGCAGTAATGCATGAGTTGGCAGGTTATGTGATGAAGAAATTCAACAACTTTTGGAGGACTCACTACCTGATGAAGACCATGAGGAACATGCCATTTCTAAAGATGAATGCTCTGCCAGAGAAGACCAAATATTCAAAGTGACTATCATAGGAAGAAACTGACAGTGTAGAAGGTCATTCTTCTCTTGGTGCCTCCGTAGCCAGGTGGGAAGGAGCAGCAGTGCTTAGCACACGCTTCTTGATTAGACCGGGGTTCGAGCCCGTCATCACCAAATACGGAGGATGCAGAAAGGTCAGGGAATGACCACCGCATATTCCCGGAGCAATATGGCCTTAGTTGCCAATGCTCCTAAAAACCAAATAACAACAACAACATTCTTCTCTTTCAAGTAGCATATCAATTTATGGCATACACATAACTGTGGTATGATGTGCCTTCTGCCGTTGCATTGTCAGGCTTATGGGAAGAGTCAGCTTTAGATAATGTTTAATTTCACTTCTAATGATATAGCTAGGGCCGTGCAAAGGTACTTGGGGTCCCGGATGCAAATAAGTTAAGGGGCCTCGTTTATTTATGTTGAGACTTTGATAGCTCCCTCGTTTAGGGGCCCTGGTGTGGCACATCCAATGCAACTCCCCCCCTCTCCCATTTGCACGGCCCTGAATATAGCATGATACTATTTGAATCAACCTGGAGACTGTCCCAGAATTCAGTAATGACAGCATAATGGGAGGAAGGCGTATTGACCTCAATATGCTCTTCTTTAAAAATGAGAAACAATGATTCTCTTAATTTTCATATCTGTTTACAAATGCCATGTCATAATTCCTTTTATATTCCTTTCTGATTCATTAAAAGTGATATGAGGAAAGAAATATTTCCCACCCATGCTCTGGAATAAAAATCAGAAACTGATTCACTTACGTTGCAGTGTCATGTGGTAGGAATTATACAACTCGTTTGATTTCATTATCACTTATATTCATATTACAAATTCTATCCTTATATACCTACACATATATTCACATACAGTGTATACAAACTATTATACAGTTAGTGCATTAAATAAAATTGTCTGAATTATAAACTGAAATGGACTTAGGTATCTACAGTGACTCCACCTACAAGTTTGACATTAAAGCAGGGTTGGAAGGTACACATACACTCCAGTTATGAGCGAGCTCAAATTATTTCTAAAGAAAGAAGTGTTTGAAATGGAGCAAAACCACTTCTGTACAAAGGGTATAATCTGGGTATAATATAGCTCTTCGAATGCCAGTTGTTAAAGGAGTGGTGAAATTTCCATATTGCCAGGTCTGCCATGTGGGAAATGGTTGGAGAGAGGAGGAGTCATCCCCATTCAGCAGGGGCTAGAATTTATAGTGTGACCCCTTGAAAAATGTTGCTGATCTCGATTTGAACTATAGCACTCATCGAGATTAACTTGTGAAGGTTGGCAGTTCTGTCCTCTAGAAAGAACTTGCTGAAATAAAAACAGCTGTTCTAATTGCCAGAAACTTAAGTTTTGAGCACTTCACTTTTGTTTAGTAGTGACTGTTTCAGTGATGCTCTTTTATGTATGTGTTGTTTTTGATGTTTGTGTGGATAAGTTTTTTTTTTTTTTTTTTTTAATTAATGAAAGGAAACATTGTATTTTCATACAATTTAAAATTTTTTTTCTTTACTTTGCATCATATGTTTCTGTTTGTTTTAAGTTAGCTGATGTATGTAAACTTTATGCAAAAGTAACTTTAAGTAAAAAGTAACATTTTATAGTTCTCATATAAGTGCATTAACTTAGTTTAAAATGAAAAGCTCATTATCAGAAGGATAAGGTGAACTTTTTTGTTTGTGGTAAAGCAGTCTTTTTTGACTCCACCAACATGGTTAATGGTATATCATTAATATGTAATGTATATTTAAAGATGTATATACTGGGTTTTTACTTTTAAATAGAATGTTTTAGAGGATATTTGTGCCTTTATGTAGCTAGTATGTTGTAGTTGAAGGTCAGTGATTCAGTTCTGGATAATTTTGGCCAAGGCGCTTGACAGCAAAGTTATCTTTAGACATCTTAAAAGTTGTCATTAACCTCTGATGATAATGCCAACTTTAGATAGTAGTCCTGAAAATGCACAAAGCCTGCTTGTTATGATAAGATTAAAGTCATTCTAAATAACACTGTTTGATGTGCAAGGCTAAATAATAAGAAAGTAATAAATTCCATTGTTATTATTGAACAGTTGTTTTTCAGGACTGAAATAGTTGAAGGCTATTTCAATATTGGAGAACAGTGTTTTGAAATTTTGTTGTAGAGGATTTAAGTTTATTGGTTGTGTGGGGAGGGGGTGATCAGTTCTGTTACCTAACAAATATTTGTCATCTTGAAACATAAATTCATGAAATTTCTGTGAATAAAGTAGGTAAAAGTATAAGGGGCAATATATGGCCAAAAGGTTTCCCTTTTGTCAAATTTTAGATAAATCACTAACAAAGTAGATTGTTTCTGCCCCCTTCTCCTTAACAGACTAAATGGTTTAATGAATAAAAAAACACATTATATAAAAATTATACAATCATTTTTCAGAATATATAATTGGAAACAATAAATCTATAATCTGAGTATTACAGGTTTATGGAATATAATCTTATGGAATACCCACTATAATATGGTGGGTATTCCATAAGCCTAGAATCATAGGCTATTTGGTTTATTTATGGTTTTTTCTTTTGTTACAGTTTTAATTAATATCCCTAAATAAAGATGAGAATATGGAAGTATTCCATAAGCCTAGAACCATAGGCTATTTGGTTTATTTATGGTTTTTTCTTTTGTTACAGATTTAATTAATATCCCTAAATAAAGATGAGAATATGGAAGTAATTCTGCCGTGTAGAGGTCTTAGTGAAAAGTTGTAAATGTCTTTGATGCATGTTATCCATATTTTCTCCATTTGATGAATTGACAGTGATACTTGAAAAGCTTGCCCTCAGCCTTAAACAAATCTCATTACTGCATGTCTTTGTAAACTGGTGTGAATATAGTTTCCACAGACGTGCAGCATTCCCACATCTTGAAGAGAAATTGATGGTATCCATATCCTTTATTGCAAATTCACCAGGCACTGAGTGAGGTTGGTCCTCATTGGATCCACATATGGAGTTCTATGAATAGATGCACTCATTGTGAGAAAATTTTGGTTTTTCAGAACAATCGCATTTTTTAATATGGGACTAAATTTTTACATATCAGGTAAGTATCAGTAAAAGACACTAAACTGATCCAAAAGTAACTCTAACTGAATTAAACTGTTTAAGGAGAAGAATGGTATCAGTGCTTTAGTTTGGTGATCTTTGGAAGAACCAAATAATTGACCTGTCCTTCCAAACACAGTGACAGGAAAGATGTTTATTGATGTACAGTGTGTTTCAGGCAGACCTTTTCCAAGCATTCTTGATGAGTCTAGTCAGTGCTGTCATGAGATATTTTTGCACCCTAGGCAAATCAAGCATTTGCCTAGGGTGCAAAAACCTTAGGTGATGCATCAAAATCCTTCATCAAAATCACAGTGATGCATCAAAATCCTTCCAGCATTGCCATTGAGCAACGATTCAATTTGAAGACTAATCGATGAGGTGTCAGTTAATGTTGAAGAGCAGCTAATTGGCAAACTAAAAATGAGAAAAAATTTTCTATTCAGATTGATGAATCCACAGTTATTGACAATAAGGCCCTTCTTTTGGCATATGTTTGTTGTTTCGATGATGATTGTAAATCATCTTTTAAGGGCACAAAAGGTGATATAGTTGTACACGTTGGCACTAATGATATTAAGAGTAGGAGACCGGCGGAATTACTTAACAAGTACAGGTCACTGTTGAAAAAAAGCCGTGAATTAGGGTTGAATTTGAAAGTGTCTGCAATTCTGCCCAGACATGATAGGAGGGAGTATATGATGAGAGCCTTGTCGATCAATTTGGCCATGGAAAGATTGTGCAAGGCTCAAGGAGTAGAATTTTTTTCAGCCTGGTCTGTACTTGTTAACAGGAGAGACTGCTTCTACAGGGATGGGATACACTTAAATAGAAAGGGTGCAAGAATGTTTGCTGATGCTATCGAGGCAGTGTTAGGTGGGTCGGAAAACTGCTAGATTGGGGAGATACAAGGACTAATAGATTAACAGTAGCCACTGGCAGAGGTGACAGTGATTCTTGCACTGCTTCTATTGGAATGAGCCGCAGCCTGGAAAATAAGATGCAGGATATTTCATGCATCTTATTTTCCATCATTGAGGTACAAGTAAACACATGGGTTGTGTTAGGGTAGCTAAGAAAAAGAACAGGTGCGTGTATACTTCCGTGTACACCAATGCTAGGAGTTTAGTAAATAAATTTGATGAGTTTGAGGTATTGCTCAAAACATCAAAGGCAGATATTGTGGGGATTTCAGAGACGTGGTGTCACACAGATATAAGGAATGCAGAACTGGAATTTAGGGAGTACAATGCTTACAGAAAGGATAGACAGGATAGGAAGGGAGGAGGGGTTATGCTGTTAGTTAAGAAATACATAAAATCAAAGGAAGTGAAGCCAGTCGACATTGCTGGACAGTGCAGTGTCGAGTCAGTTTGGTGTGACATAAGCATTGGGAGATCAAAATTGAGAGTAGGAGTGTGCTATAGGCCTAATGACTCTGATGAGTATAATAAGAAACTGTACAGGGAAATAGACTGGGCCAGTAAATCAGAGAGTCTTATAATGGGGGATTTTAATTCCCTAGATATTGACTGGAATTTGGGGGCTGGTCACTCACACGCTAGCAAGGCTTTTGTGGATTTATTGGATGATTGTTTTCTACATCAGCATGTTCGGGAGGCAACTAGAGGGAGTAATACTCTTGATTTGATTATCAGTAGTGATTCTTCATGCATTAAGAATCTGCAGATAAAGGAACCACTAGGTGGCAGTGATCACAGTGTGCTGAAGTGGGATTTACTCAGAGGTAACTATCATTATGGGTAAAGGGAAGGGTTATTGCTTTCGTAAAAGCGACTACGATGGACTGAGACAGTATTTAAATTATATACAGTGGGACCAACTGATGATGTTACCAACAGCAAATTCAAAATGGGAAGCATTCAAAGAACTTATCTTGGAAGCTACTAGTCTTTACATACCAACTAAGAAATATTGTTCAAGGTTTAGGCCTAAGTGGATGTCAGATGAACTAACGAGACATATGGCAGAGAAGAAAAATGCATGGGATACATACAAATTAACACGTGACACAGAAGCCTATGATAGATACAAGTTGATCTGTAACCAAGTTACAAAGGAGGTTAGGCAGGCGAAGGCAGATTACGAGAAATCTGGCAAGGGATGCAAAGAAAAACAGCAAAGAGTTCTTTACTTATGTAAACTCTAGAAGGAAGGTGACGAATCAGATTGGTCCACTTGATATCGATGGGTCAACTGTTGATGATCCTGCTCAGGTAGCTAACAAAGTAAATGAATATTTTGCATCGACATTCACACATGAGGAGTTATTCAGCGAGGGGAATGCCAGAGGTGTATTCAGCTCTGGCAGTAAGCTAGAGAATCTTGTAATAACTGAGAGTAAAGTGGAGGAGAAATTGTTGAAGATAAACGCAAGAAAGGCACCTGGGGTGGATGGGATCTATCCAGTTATATTAAAGGAGGCAGCAAAGGAAGTAAGCAAACCCTTAGCCATAATTATGAGAGCTTCCTTGGACTCAGGGGAAGTACCCATGGACTGGAGATGTGTAAATGTGACCCCAATTCACAAAGGAGGATCAAAGGGCGACACAAGTAATTATAGACCTGTTAGTTTAACTTCTGTTCCCGGTAAAGTCGAACTACCTGTATACTGATACCCCATAGTTTTAGTTGCTATGATACTTAACGCACACTCACACACGCAACCCTTCCCCCCCATCATTTGAATTTTTCTGCAATTACAAAGCCTCAAAGATGGAGTAGATCCTAGCCCTTCCATCACTATTTATGTTAGGCCTATTATTGTGGATGTATAATGTTTCAAGCCAGCAGTGCTTGTCATCTGCATGATCTATGGTGGAATCTTTATGGTTTAATATGATGATTGTCCAGTTCTTGATGTTATCTAGTGATGATTTGCAGCTTCTCCCAGGCTTTCTTCTTCCCTCCATTCTCCCCTAAATAATTAGTCATGGAATTACATATTTGTTCTGCATTGAGTGTCCAAGAAACTCAGTTTTGTTTCTTTATATTCTTGAGAAATTTATGGGTTTTTCGATTTCTCTGTAGGACACACTCATTGGTCACCCTTGCTGTCCGTGGTGTCTTTAACATTCTTCTGTATGTCCACATTTCAAATGTTTCTAATTTCTTGGAGGTGTTAGTTTTCAGTGTCCATGTCTTGGCACCATACAACAAAACTGACTAAATGTAACATCTCTTCATTCAGATTCTAAGGTTGAGATCCAGGTTCCCATTGCACAATGCAGATCTCATTTTAAGGAAATAACGCCTGGCCATTTCAATCCTTGCGTTTATTTCCATATCTTGTTCATTTTTGTCATTGATTCAGATCTTTGAATTTGTCAACTCTCTCTCTATCAGCCTATTTTAACATGAGAGGAGATGTTGACATCACCCCATTAAGTGCCACTAGCTTAGTCTTGTTGACATTAATCTTGAAGCCCATTCTTTCACTTTCCTCGCACACATGATTGAGGAGATATCTGTAAGTCCTGCATATTAGCTGCACAAAGCAGTGTCATCTGCATAGTGAAGATTTTTAATCACTCTACCATTGACAGATATTTCTTCCATCTAATGCTTTCTTGAAGATTACGTACGAGTAAATGTTAAACAGGAAGGAGTACACATCCTTGCCTCACTCCATGTTCAGTGTTGATGTTTTGTCTTTCTGCCATCAACTGCAGCAGATGCTGTTTGGTTCCAGTAGAGGTTTCAGATTATTCGGATGACCTTTTCATCAAGGCTGGATCCCTCAAAGATCTCGATGAGCTCAGTGTGTTGTACTCGATCAAAGGCTTTCTCAAAGTTAAAGATAGACATTGATCTGGACACCTTTGCATCATGACCTGGGCACAAAATAGTGCTTTTCTTTTACCCACTGAGTAATTCTGATCGGTCATGGGAGTGACATCATCCGCAGCATCTGCCAGAGGCACTTCCCAAGCCCATACCACTAGTCTGTGCGGAGCACTCGCTAGTAGTATGATTACAGCGTGTGATGCATTTTTCGTGACCAGTACGATATCTCGAGTTTTAACGTTTTAGAATTTTTGAATAGTATGACGTCACAATCATGCTTCCTGCAGTTACTACTGCAGTAAGTATGATTGCAAGTATTTGTCATATGACTGCAACAATACAAAGATTTGTCAACAATTACTTTTTTTGTTTCGCATACACAGCTCTGTTCGCGGCACCTAACAATGGAATGTTAGGTGCCCCGAACAGTTGCATATGTCATTTCAACTAAGATTGGGTAATTCAATTGACACTGTTTTCAGAGACATTTAGATACGTTGCAATAGCAAGTATACGTCTCTTACTTTAGTTATCATAAATCCATTGTATGTTGTCTTCCAGAAATTATGGAAATTTGTGAATGATCAATAAAATATTTACAATTCAAAAGCTTTTTTATTTCATAATCAATATATACAAATCAAAATATCTAAAAGAAATGCAAAGGATGTTTCACATAAAACCATCTACATGAAATATTTCCCATATCACAAATAACAAAAACTATCACTAAGCATTCCACAGTATTAAAAAATATTACATAAAAAACAAACTATTTTAGAAAAGGTACACAAAAATCATAGATTACATGAAAAAAAAATTATTACACAAATATTCAATAAAAATTTATTCTAAAAATTGCCATATACAGTTTACTTTATTAATATTTGTTGTTGATCTGCTTTGCTCAATAGCTGAGCGATGATTATAGACAAATGATTTGATGCAACGATCTGGATAAAATTGAAACAATGGTTTTCCACTTAGATGTATGATCATCATAATCTGCAACGTGTTTAATTGTCAACATTATTCATTCATTCATTCACACAATGTTATTCATATGCTGAAAGCTCGCTAATCTTCAGCACTGTTAATCGCAATTGTTTCAAAGATATTTCTGGCTTTCTTAATTGAAAAGGGAATTTCACTCACTTTTAAAGATAAACTGTTTTTGACAAAATCTCTAAAATCATAAATTTTTATTTCATATTTTATTAGAAAACAAATTTCTTATTCAGTTTTCACTGTCTTGCCACCAAGATGAAATTTCTTTCGTATTTTACAATTTCCAGTAGGATGTGTTTAAAATTTCTTTCAATGGTATCATTATTTTCTTTATTTAATTTAAAATCACTCTGTTGCATTAATAACTTATCCTTTAAGGATAAAACAATGCATTTAATAACTTGTCGCGAGGTAATTTTTTAAATGTGTTTTCCTACTTTCAACATCGATTCCTTCATATTCTTTTGACTTCAACATGCTCTCAATTTTAGCTTTACAGTTTCCTTCAGAACTTTTCAAATTAGTAATAGCATTGATAGTTGGAATAATTAATTTATCTGCTCTTACCATAGTGATTCTGTAAAACTTCTGAAAGGTAAGAGAGCTCCTGCAGGATGTTGATCATTAGTGCTAAATGGTTAAGAAATTCCAGATTTAAAAGTCGATTTAATAATCTGGAATATTTAACTTTTTGATTCAAAATGTTTGCACAAAGTGGGATAATTCCCTTAACCAGCAATTGCCGTCTGCAAACTACAAGCTGCTCATCGTAGCCCAAACACTCAACTGATCTTTATAGTTTCCACATCAAGTTCTTTAGCAATCATCTAATTCGTGCTGGTTTTCTGGAGATTGGTGATATAATGCATACAGTTTTTTTTTTTTTTTTAAATTATTACCTGTATGCCATTATATTTTATTTTAGAACATTGTGAAAGCCTCAACAAAATTTCAAAACCTGCCAACGTGTCATCTTTGTAAAGTTTATATAATATCTTAATTGCCTCAATTCCCCCCTACTTTGCTACTCACTAGTTCTTTGAATATTGTACAAAATGTGGAATCACACGGATATTGCATTAGTAAGGATTTTGGACTAAAGATGAATATGGCTAAAAGAAAGGGATATAATGATTGAAGGAGCAGTAATTGAAAAAGTGGAGTCTTATTCTTATCTGGGACAAGTCATTAGCTGTAATAATGATAAATGGCTGGAAGTCAAGAGAAGAATAAATTTTGGATGGATAGCATCCAGGAAATATAGTCACATACTGAGGAGCAATATCCCAATTTGTCTGAAATGTAAAACAATGAACCAATGTATACTCGCCACCATGACTTACAGAAGTGAAACTTGGGCACTCACCAAAAGAATGGAAGAGAAGCTGAGAACCACACAGTGAAGAATGGAACGAATTATATTGGGAATCAGACTGTTAGATAAGAAGAGAAACACATGGATTAGGGAGTAAACTCAAGTAAAGGACATTCTTATCAAAACTAAAGAACTAAAATGGTCTTGGGCAGGACACATAGCTCGAAGACATAGTGACAGATGAATTAAGAAAATAACAGAATGGCATCCAAGAGGAGCTAGAAGAAAACCTGGAAGACAACAGCGGAGATGGACAGATGAAATTCACGAATTTGTGGGCAGGAAATGGATGGCCATTGCACAAAACAGAAGGAACTGGACTGGAAAGTTGCTGGAGAGGCCTTCATCCTGCAGTGGATTTAAAATGGTTGATGATGATGATGATGACTTGAATTTCAGGAAAGCTTTTCATACTGTTACACATGGAAGACTGCTATACAAATTGGAGCGCTATGGCATTAAGGGCAAGTTGCTGCAATGGATAAAGAAGTGGTTGAGTGGGAGACTGCAGAGAGTGGTAATAAATGGACACTGCTCTACGTGGACTAATGTTATTAGTGGAGTTCCCCAGCGTTCGGTGCTGGTCACGTTGTTGGTTTGTGTATTTATCGATGAAGATATATCAGGTTTAATGTCCAAGTTTCCAGAGGGTACAAAGGTTGGCAGGGTTGTTAATGACAGTAAAGACAGTATGCTACTGCAACAGGATCTAGAAAAGTTAGGCAGATGGGCTGAGAAGTGGCAACCGAACATTGACAAATGCAAAATTCTGCATATGGGTAGCAGTAACCCAAGAGAAATGTACCAACTGTGTGGTACTACATTCAGGGAGGTGGAGAATGAAAAAGACCTAGGGGTAATTGTGCAGTCAGATGTGAAGTTCTCTGAGCAGTGCAGATGGGCTGCCAGAGCAGGTCATGGAGTTTTGTCAATGATATATAGGAATTTTGCTAGCAGAGACAAGGAGATGATTATCCCTTTGTATAAGGCAATGGTCAGGCCACACCTTGAGTACTGCGTACAGGTCTGGAGGCCTCATTTTAGGAAGGATGTAGAGTTGCTAGAATGAGTACAGAGAAGGGCAACAAGATTGGTGAGAGGAACAAGGTGCATTTATGAAGAAAGCTTAAGTTTAGCAAGTTGCAGCATCTGGAGAGTAGGCACCTGCAAGGTGATCTCATCGAGGTGTATAAGGCCTTGATTAGTTTGAGTGGGCTCAATGCTGATGGGATATTTCCTTCTGCTTGCTCAGACTAGTAACCTGAGGGGGCATAGATTCAAATTGAGGAAAGACGGTTGTAGAATAGATGTACGGAAGTATGCCTTGAGCCAGCAGGCAGTTGATTGCTGGAATAGACCTCCATCTGTTGTTGTGGAAGTTGATAGCTTAAATAAATTTAAGGCTGAACTAGACAAACATTTGGAGTGACCGGATGGGCGAAATGGGAAGTTTTATTTATTTATTTTTTTGGCTGATGCTGTATAAGCTTGCTTTCTTGGATCATATGCCTCAACTAATGCTAATATTTGTCTGATTTTCACTTATCATTTAACTTCCAAGTTCGGTCATTCTGTTATTTTGAAGCTGCTACATTAAGAGTGTACTTGAAAAAGGTGACCATTTGTAATAAGCTATTAATATTGTGTTTTTATGCTTATTGAGAAGTGTTAGCAATATATTTCACTGTAATTGTTTTTAGTACTCATTTTATTCAATATTGTGGTTGACAACCAGCATGATATTTATAGCTCTTTTATGCTTGAAGTTTTCCCTAAATTTGTTTAAGTTTTGATCAGTTATATATTTAATTAAATATACATTCAATTTTTGGTATTAGTAGGGGCAAATTATCCAAGAAAGTGAGCTTATACATCATCAGAAAAAAAAAAAAAAAACCATCTATCTCACTCCAGTAGTTTGCTAGTTCTTCCTTAAATTTAATCAAACTATCCACTTGTTCAATAGGTTTTGATGGTTCTCGTTGAAATAATTCCTATTTGATGTAATGCACCCTATCCTAATGAATTTTCCAAAAAAATAATGAAAATCCATTCTGCTATTTTTACATGGATATGCAGATGTAGAATTAAATGATGTATAGTGATAATGAAATTAAATTGCATGTTATTTGGTAGATTTCCATATCTGTACTATAAACCATATGGTTAAGAACAGTCTGTCTTTATCCTTACGCCTTTGGATGATTGTTTTCTGCAGCAGCATGTTCGAGAGGCAACCAGAGAGGGTAATACTCTTGATCTGATTATCAGCAATGATTATTCTTGTATTAAGAATTTGCAGATAAAGGAACCACTAGGTGGCAGTGATCACAGTGTACTGATGTGGGATTTACTTAAAGATATAATTGCCATCAGGGATAAAAGGGTTTTTGCTTCTGTAAAGGTGACTACAGTGGTCTCAGACAGTTTTTAAATTCTGTACAGTGGGACCAACTGGTGATGTTACCAACAGCAAATTCTAAGTGGGAAGCATTCAAGGAATTAATCTTGGAAGCTGCTAGGCTTTTCATACTGATTAAGAAATATTGTTCAAGGTTTAGGCCTAAATGGTTGTCAAATGAACTAAGGAGACTTGTGACAGAGAAGAAAAATACATGGGATACCTATAAATTATCAGGTGACACAGAAACCTGTAGTAGATATAAGCTAGTCTGTAATCAAGTCACGAGATTAGGCAAGTGAAGGCAGATTATGAGAAATCTTAGTCAAAGGAAGCTAAGAAAAACAGCAAGGACTTCTTTACTTATGTAAACTCTAAAAGGAAGGGGATGAATCAGATTGGTCCACTTGATATTGATGGTTCGACAGACTGTTGATGATCCTGCTCAGATAGCTAACAAACTGAATGAGTATTTTGCATTTACATTCACATATGAGGAGTTATTAAGGGAGGGAAATGCCAGAAGTTTATCAAACTGTCACAGGGTGCTTAATGATTTTGTAATAACTGAGAGCAAAGTGGAGGAGAAATTGTTGAAGTTAAACATTAGGAAAGCTTCTGGGGGCGGATGGGATCTATCCAGTTATATTAAAGGAGTCGGCAAAGGAACTAAGCAAATCCTTAGCCATAATTATGAGTGCATCCTTGGACTTGGGGGGAAGTCCCCACAAGTGGAGCAGTGCAAATGTATCCCCAATTCACAAAGGGGGATTGAAGGGTAACACGAGTAATTATAGACCAGTTAAACTTCTGTTCCGGGTAAAATAATGGAGTCACTGGTTAAAGATGCATTGCAGGATCATCTAGACAAGACTGCAGCAATAATTCAGACACAGCATGGGTTTGTTAAGGGAAAGTCTTGTCTGACAAATTTGATTGGATACTATGTGGTTACAAAGGAACTGAAAGCAAAAAATAATTTTGATATCATATACTTGGATT
Source organism: Mastigoproctus giganteus (assembly GCF_048544385.1). Taxonomy (NCBI): domain Eukaryota; kingdom Metazoa; phylum Arthropoda; class Arachnida; order Uropygi; family Thelyphonidae; genus Mastigoproctus; species Mastigoproctus giganteus. The sequence continues at coordinate 51,426,764 of NC_143582.1, read as the reverse complement.
TTGGGAAAGTTTTTGACACTGTTGCACATGGAAGACTACTGTATAAATTGGAGCAGAATGGTATTAGGGTAAGTTGCTACAATGGATAAAAGGGTGGTTGAGTGGGAGAAGACAGAGAGTGGTAATCAATGGACGCTGCTCTTCGTGGACTAATGTTATTAGTGGAGTCCCACAGGGTTCAGTGTTGGGCCGACTGTCGTTTTGTATATTTATCAATGATATTGGTGAAGGTGTATTAGGCTTAGTGTTGAAGTTTGCAAAGTACAAAGGTTGGCAGGTTTGTTAATGACAGTAATGGCAGTGTGCTACTGCAACAGGATCTAGAAAATTTGGGCAGACGGGCTGAGAAGTGGCAACTGAAGTTTAACATTGACAAATGCAAAGTACTGCATATGGGTACAGGTAACCCCAGAGGAACGTACCAACTGTGTGGTACTACACTTAGGGTGGTAGAAAATGAAAAAGACCTGGGAGTAATTGTGTAGTCAGATATGAAGTTTTCTGTGCAATGCAATGTAGACAGACTGCTAGAGCAGGTAATGGGGTTTTGTCAATGATATACAGGAATTTTGCTAGAAGCAGAAAGGAAGTGATTATCCCTTTGTATGAGGCAATGGTCAGGTCATGCCTTGAGTACTGCATACAGGTCTGGATGCCTCATTTTAGGAAGGAAGTAGATTTGCTTGAGCATGTACAGAAAAGGGCAACAAAATTGGTGAGGGGAACAAAGGAGTCCTCTTACCAAGAGAGGCTTAATTTCACATATAGCAGATGAGGACTAGGTACCTGTGAGGTGATCTCACTGAGGTGTATAAGGCATTGAATGGGTCAAGTACGCTGAATTCTGATGAGATTCAGATTCTTCAAGGTTGTCCCAACCCTGTTTAAATTTTGCTGCCTAATTTTTAACCATGGAATAGGAATGGGCATCCTTGTGCAATGTTATAACCATATCCTCATGAATTTCCTTTGATATTAATCCTTTTTTTCTCAAATATTGGATGACTATGTGTCCATCTTTCCTTATTCACACAGCTTTGTTGACTTCAGGACCTGTAATTAAAAAAAAAATATATATATATATATATTATTGAAACTACATGAAACTTGATGGTTTACTATTTGAAGTGTTATATGTTAAGTACAGAAATTTTTACCACTTTGCCACTACCCTTTCATACTCAGGCCATGAACTTTTAAAATGTTCCTTATTAATGTTAATTAACAATTAAAAATCGATGTTTTGGTTGTTGGATAAATTTTTATTTTTAAATGGTAAAATTGTTTTGTACAAAATTAAATTTTAATTTCCAAGAAAGAAATTAAGGTGTTTTTTTTTTTTTTTTAGAAACACCACTAGGAGTGATTTTGTGTTTTTTGCTGATAGATTGGTAAGTGATATGATTGTTTGTTTAGAAATATTTATATAATTATATTCCTTTTCTTTATCACAATAAGTTAATGATATTCCCTCCGTAACACATCTTTAGTATCTGGCCATTAGTTAGGGTTGAATTTGAAAGTGTCTGCAATTCTGCCCAGACACGATAGGAGGGAGTATATGATGAGAGCCTTGTCGATCAATTTGGCCCTGGAGAGATTGTGCAGGCAGGACTCAAGGGGTAGAATTTTTCTCAGCCTGGTCTGTGCTTGTTAACAGGAGAGACTGCTTCTACAGGGACGGGATACACTTAAATAGAAAGGGTGCAAGAATATTTGCTGATTGCTATCGAGGCAGAGTTAGGTGGGTGGAAAACTGCTAGCTTGGGGGGGACACATGGACTAATAGATTAACAGTAGCCGCTGGCAGAAGTGAAAGTGATTCTTGCACTGCTTCTATTGAAATGCAATTGAGCAGCAGCCTGGAAAGCAAGGCAATGGGGATTTCCGGCACTGCTGGGAGTCATAGTGGAACAAGTAAATACATGAGCTGTGTTAGGGTAACTAAGAGTAGAAACAGTCCATGTCTACTTGCATGTATACCAATGCTAAGAGTATAGTTAATAAATTTGATGAGCTGGAAGTGCTAGTCAAGACATCCAAGGCAGATATTGTTGGAATATCAGAGACATGGTGTCACACAGACATAAGCAATGTGGAATTGGAATTTGGGGAGTACAATGTGTACAGAAAGGATAGACAGGACAGGAAGGGAGAAGGGGTTATGCTGTTAGTTAAGAAAAACAAAATCTAAAGAAGTGTCCACCAACATCCAATTGATGTTGGTGGACAATGCAATGTTGAGTTTGTTTGGTGTGACAAACAAACACTGGGAAAGTAAAAATGAGAGTAGGTGTGTGTTGTAGGCCTAATGAATCTGATGAGTATAATGAGCAAATGTGCAGATAAATAGAGTGGGCCAGTAGATCAGTGTGTCTTATAATGGGGAATTTTAATTTACCAGAGATTGACTGGAATTTGTGGGTCGGTCACTCACACATTAGCAAGGCTTTTGTGGATTTATTGGATGATTGTTTTCTACAGCAGCATGTTCGGGAGGCAACTAGAGGGGGTAATACTCTTGATCTGATTATCAGTAGTGATTCTTCATGCATTAAGAATCTGCAGATGAAGGAACCACTAGGTGGCTGTGATCACAGTATGCTGAAGTGGGATTTACTCAAAGAGGTAACTACCACCAGGGGTAGAGGGAAGATATTTTTTGCTTTCGTAAAGGTGACTATGGTGGTTTGAGACAGTATTTAAATTCTATACGGTGGGATCAACTGATGATGTTACCAACAGCAAATTCAAAATGGGAAGCATTCAAAGAAATAATCTTGAAAGCTACTAGGCTTTTCCTAATAACTAAGAAATATTGTTGAAGATTTAGGCCTAAGGCCTAAATAGAAGTCAGATGAACTAATTGGACATATGGCAGAGAAGAAAAATGCATGGGTACATATAAATTAACAGTGACACAGAAGCCTATGACAGATATAAGCTGTCTCTAACCACGTCACAAAGAAGGTTAGGCAGCAAAGTCAGATTACGAGAAATCTTTGTCAAAGGATGCAAAGAAAAACAACAAAGAGTTCTTTACTTATATAAACTCTGGAAGGAAGGGGATGAATCAGATTGGTCCACTTGATATCGATGGTGCAACTGTTGATGATCCTGCTCAGGTAGCTAACAAACAAAATGAATATTTTGCATCTACATACACACATGAGGAGTTATTCAGGGAGGGGAATACCAGAGGTGTATTAAACTCTGGCAGTAAGCAAGATAAACTTGTAATAACTGAGAGTAAAGTGGAGGAGAAATTGTTGAAGTTAAACGTAAGAAAGGCACCTGGGGCAGATGGAATCTGTCCAGTTATATTAAAGGAGGCAGCAAAGGAAGTAAGCAAACCCTTAGCCATAATTATGAGAGTTTCCTTGGACTCAGGAGAGGTACCCATGGACTGGAAATGTGCAAATGTGACCCCAATCCACAAAGGAGGATCAAAGCGAGACACAGGTTATTATAGACCTGTTAGTTTCACTTATGTTCTAGGGAAATTAATGGCGGCACTCATTAAAGAAGCATTGCAGGATCATCTAGACAAGACTTCAGTTTTAGCTCGGACACAGCATGGGTTTGTTAAGGCGAAGTCCTCTCTGACCAATTTGATTGGATACTATGATGCAGTCACAAAGGAACTGGATGCAAAGAATAAATATGATGTTATATATTTGGATCTTAGAAAGGCTTTTGATACTGTTGTACATGGAAGACTGCTGCACAAATTAGAGCAGTGTGGCATTGAAGGAAATTGCTGCTATGAATAAAGGGATGGTTGAGAGGGAGAAGACAGAGAGTGGTAATCAATGGACTCTGCTCTTCAGGGACTAATGTTATTAACAATTGGGTCCATTGTTGTTTTCCGTATTCATTAATGATATTGATGATGGTATATCAAGCTTAATGTCCAAGTGTGCAGACGATACGAAGGTTGGCCGGGATGTTAATGCCAGTATGCTGCTGCAACAGGATCTAGAAAAGTTGGGCAGATAGGCTGAGAGGTGGCAACTGAATTTTAACATTGACAAATGTAAAGTACTGCCTATGGGAAGCAGTAACCCCAGAGTGTTGTTTCAAGTTTGTGGTACTACACTGACAGTGGTAGAGTGAAAAGGACCTGGGGGTGATTGTGCAGGCAGATATGAAATTTTCTGAGCAGTGCAGATGGTGTGCAAGTGTAGCTCATGGTGTCTTGTCAATGATATACAGGAATTTTTCTAGCAGAGATAAGGAGGTGATTATCCCCTTGCATAAGGCAATGATCAGGCCACACCTTGAGTACTGTATACAGGTCTGGAGGCCTCCTTTTAAGAAGGATGTACAGATGTTGTAACAAGTACAGAGAAGGGCAACAAGATTAGTGAATGGAACAAAGGGTTGCTCTTACGAAGAAAGGCTTAAGTTTTGCAAATTACAGTGCTTGGAGACTAGGCACATGCGAGGTGATCTGATTGAGGTGTATAAAGCCTTGAAAGGTTTGAGCATGCTCAATGCTGATGGGATTCTTTCTCTTGCTCAGAATAATCGCCTGAGAGGGCATAAATTCAAATTGAGGAAAGACAGTTGTAGGATAGATGTGTGGACGTTTGCCTTTAGCCTGCGGGTGGTTGATTGCTGGAACAAACTTCCATCTGTCATTGTAGAAGTTGATAGCTTAAACAGATTCAAGGCAGAACTAGACAAACATTTGAATGGGTGAAATGAGAATGGGATGTGTGTTTTTTTTTTTTTGGCTGATGCTATATAAGCTTGATTTCTTGCATCATGTGCCCTTGCTAATGCTGATCATTAGTATTAGTAGTGGCAAATGATGCAAGAAAGCATGCTTATACAGCATCAACCAAAGGAGGAAAAAATCCACCTCATTTGTCCATCCTCTCTAATAATTTGTCTAATTCTTCCTTAAATTTATTCAAACTGCTAACTTCCACAGCACCAGATTGAGTTTGTTCCAGTAATCAATTATTCTGTGGCTGAAAGCAAATATATTTGCTTGCTTAATCCATTTAAGGCCTTAAACACTTCGGTCAAGTCTATCCACAGATGCCTACCTTCCAAGTACTGAAGTTTTCAGAACTGAAGTCTTTCTTGGTAAGAGTTTTGGTAAGAGTACCCTTTTGTATCCTTAACTAATCTGGTTCCTCTCCTGTACACCCATTCTAAGAGATCCACATCCTTTTTAAAATGAGGCTTGTAGACCTGCATGCAGTATTCAAGATGTGGCCTGACCATTGCCTTATAGAGTGGGATAATCACCTCCTTGTCCCTTCTGGAAAAATTCCTCTATATCATTGATGAAAACCCCATGAGCTGCCCTATAAGATGCTGTACACTGCATAGAAACTTCTTGTCAGACTCTACAATTATTCTTAGATCCCTTTTGTTCTCCACCATCTTTAGTGTGGTAACACCTAACTGGTATGTTATTCTGGGTTTCTGTTGCCAATATGCACTGCTTTGCAGTTATCAATGTTAAACCCGAATTACCAATTCTCAGCACATTTGCCTAATTTTTCTAGGTCTTGTTGTATTACATTTTGATACTTGTCATTAACCAACCCTGCCAACCTTGGTATCTTCTGAAAACTGAGACAGTATGCTTAATGTGCTTTTATCAATATCGTTAACAGTAAGGGTGCCCTAAAGAACTGCACTAATAACATTAGTCCAAGAAGAGCAGTGCCAGTTTATAACTAACCTTTGTGTTCTGCCACTCAGCCATCTTGCTCTTAATTCTATACTGCTCCAATTTGAACAGCAATTGTTCTTTAATGTGGAACCGTATTAAAAGCTTTACAGAAATCTAAGTACAGTCAGTCCTCGTATAGCACGATAGTTGTGTTCCTAGAAATCCTCGTGCAATGCAAAATCGTGTAATATAAACAACAGGCCCTATGAGAAAAATAGGGTTAGGTGCCGACCACCCAAGATTGAACACACATTTGTAACCAAAACATTATCAAACACAATAAATAATCGTAATAAAATACGTAAGTATTTTATTACGATTATTTATTATTATACGTAATACGTAAGCATTTTAATTACTTAAGTATTTTAAGTAATACGTAAGTATTTTATTACGACTATTATGTATAATAAAATATTGCTAATGCTTTTGCTTCTATCGTAAGCAAACTTGTTTTTTGTTTGATTTTCTATCCAAACAGATGACAGCGGTTCCATCTCTTCCAATTCTTTGTGTCTTAATCTAATGGATTTTAATTACACTTTGAGTTGTTTCTGCTATGAAAGTTGTTTTTATTTTCTCTGCATTCTTTGTAATTTTCGGCATTGCCTCATTTAGGTCTGTAGCAGGTGCAATATCACATGGTCTTTCATTTTGCTCTAAGCGTTTCAGAATTCCATATTTTTTCTCTATCGACAGAGACGGACTGGCCATTAGCCTTACTGGGGAAACCCCGGTGGGCCGGAGGCCGGTGTGATTTTGGCCATAAACCATTGTACGAGGCCACTATAAATTTTCCCGGGTAAGAATTTTTGATCCAGTCCGCCTCTGTTTATCGATATTGCTTTTGTTTTTCTCTGTGAATCTGCAGTGTCTTCACCAGGACGCTTCCTTTTCACACCTTTTAAGTATTTTACTCATTTTTAGGGAATAAAGCACAATTACAAAAGGAGGAGGCACGCTTGATACACAAACAAAGCTGCGCGCGTGTAGCGACTGAATAAACAACACCGTAAAAGCAGAGATACACTATTAACACCTCACATTTTACTAAAGCACATTTCTAGGGGTCACTACCATAAAACAATAAAAACAATTTCCAGTTGCCTTTCTGCTAGTGGAATCTGTTATAAACTGGTAGTAAACTCGATCTAATTGCATTTACCGATAGCTGGAATTGTGTTGCTTTTTACGTTATTATGGGGAAATGTGTTTCTCCTTCACTGATATAAAAAACAAATACATTTTCAGAATCTCCTCTTCATTCCTATTGTGTTGCGTTCAGTTGGGGTGATTCCGCGTTCGACTGCCATTTCTTGTAAACACAAAGGCGAATTGTGCATAAGCGAATTCGGTTCGTGTTATATAAGATATCGTTCCCCTATTTATAAATCGTGTATGATCGAATTCGTGTAGTGTAAACACGTGTTATACGAGGACTGACTGTATATGATGTCAAAATTATTTTTTTTCATTAAGTTCTTTTATTCTATAATAACATCATAGTAGCTATCAGATTGGTTATACAAGGTCCCTCCCCCCCTTAAAAAAATCCTTGCTGTGGTTTCTTTGTAACTTCATTTATTTTAAAACGATTTTGTGATATTTCTCTAATCATTGACTCCATTATTTTCCCTGGAACAGAAGTTAAGTTTAGACATCTGTAGCTGCTGACTTCACCTTCTGATCCTCCTTTGTGAATAGGAGAGACATTTGCATATCTCTAATCTATAAGGTCCTCCTCTAAATCCAAGCATGCCTCCATAATTTTGTTCAAAGGTTTGCTTATCTTTTTTGCTGCTTCTATTAATATAATCAGATAGATTCCATTAGCCTCTAAATGCCTTGTTAGGCATGTTAGCATAAAGTAGGATCAGAAGGTGAAGTCAGCAGTTACAGATGTGTAAGCTCCTATTATCTTTACCATATCCATCTGTTCATCCATCTGCATGTAACAGAGGAACTCCCAGTGGATGGATTTTCTTGAAATTTTATATTTGGTTCACATAGAAAGATTTGTTGAGCCATCCCAAATTTCATTAAAATCAGACAAAGAGAAATATGGCAATTATGGTTTATTTTTACCATACAGTTTGTATGGAAAAAAGAAATTCATAGATCAAATGTAGTTTTAATGCAGTATTGTTTGCTCTAGAAAATCCGTGCCATTATTTGCATGTATTGTTATGCAAGACTCATGGATGTTGGTGTTGATTGTGAAGATATATATATATATATATATATATATATATATATATATATATATATATAGAGAGAGAGAGAGAGAGAGAGAGAAAGGAAGAAAGAAAAGCAACTTAAAAAAAGTATATGGAGGAGAGTAATAAATGCTATACAGTTCTAATTAAACTGAACAGATATGTTCAGAAACGTAAAAATATAGGATTTTTTAAGTGTTCTATAAAGTTATAACTTTTAGTAATTAAATAAAAAGATGAGTATATATTTACTTTTCAGTTAATCACAGAAAAGAAAAAGTTCAGGTCCAGTTATGATTTCACAGTCCTCTTTCCTTCCCCCTACAAAAATCAGCATAAATGAAAGTATGTTTTTGCATTAATTGACAAGAAAAATGTGGATTGCCACTAAATTTTACACATATATTTTATTGGTACCTGGGATGGTTCTAAGTTCAATTCTGATTTCATAGCATTCGTTCCCAGTTTCCCCTACAGAAATATTACTAATTTGGAACAGGAGCTCTAATCCATTTTAAAATTTCAATACTTATTTAGAATATTTTAGCTATCTTTGTAACAAATTTTCATGTTGATGGGTTGACTTATTTTGTTATAAATCATGAATTGCAACTGTTTGCTAACACACCTGAAATTTAATGCTCTGCGTACATTAACAAACTTGTTTACTTTTGGCTTCAACAATTTCTCTTCCACTTTCCTCTCAATCACAAAATCATTTAGCTCCCAGTTATAACTTTGTGTACAGGCACTCCTTGACTTAGGTAAAACTTTACGTAAGTTTTTGATGGCTGGTGCAAACTGAAAAAAATACGAAAACGTATCTTGTATCCAGTAGGAATAAATGGAGGTATTGTGAAAATATCGTAATGTGAACCCAATAATACTTTTTTTTTTTTTTTTTGGTAATTCATTCTAAGACCTCAATAGTTGAAATTTTCGCTGTATAACTAAGCTATTTATCTTTCTAAAAGGTCATTTTTATAATGGAAATTGTATTAGTTTTAGATAAATTTGTCAAATAAGTGCAAAACAAAAATCACTTTTAACTAAAGTATGCAAAAACAAAACTTGCAGCCAACACGTTTACAAATGCTAACTAGAGTAAGGGCTACGTGGTGTTGCTGAAGAATGAACTACACTTTCATTGTTATCATATGTTCTGTTATAAAAATCAGTTTTTAACGTCTTTGTGATGTTTTTATAAAGCACCTTTCTGGAGGTCACGACCATAAAACAATAAGAACAATTTGCACTTTCCGGTTTATTGTGCCTTTCTGTTAGTGCAATCTATTATAAATGGGTAGTAAACCCGATCTTATTGCATTTGCGATAATACCGATAACTGGAATGTGTGGGTTTTCACGTTATTATGGTGAAATGTGTTTCGCCTTCACTGAAATCATAAATCATATAAAAAAACATAAATTTTCAGAATCTTCTCATCATTCCTATTTACTTATTACAATGATCAGAGGAAAGTGCAAGTGGTGGCAGTGCTAGGAAACAAAGATGAAAAGGATTAAGAAGTAAGAAACAGGACAAAGTTTGTTATCTATTGCAAGGGAGATAGGTCTCGCTGCTTCAACAGTAAATACTATTTAAAGGACAGTGCACATATAAAAGAACATGTTAAAGGATCAATGCATTTAAGATCAACAGCGATCACAAAACAATGTTCAAGTGTTATATCGAAGATGAAAAAGCTATTAATAATATCGATGGAAAATCAGATTCAGAAGCAAGTGCCCCTGAGTCTAATGGCCATTCAAGCAAAGGCAAGAAGTATTTATGAAGATACAGCGGTGTACTTATGAGCTGAAGACATTGATTCTGGCAACGATGCTTGAGAGGTAAAACTTGCTGACATTATACCTGTCTCCTCTCTTTTTCTGTAATTTTATAATTTTGAAATTTTTGTAATTGCACACTTTTGTAATTTTGTACATGTTTGCAATTTTTCCTGTGTGAGATAAAAAAAATTGAATAAATAATTCTATTTTACTTGTTCGTCGAACATTTCTTTTTTGCTTTAATCAAATTCACCAAGCATAGTTAAGAGTGCTGCATATAAGCATTTAGGGAAATTCCGACTTATGTAAAATTCAACTTACGTAGAGTTCTACAGAACTCAACCTTTATGTAAGTCGGGGAGTGACTGTACTTCCAGTATTCCCATCCCTAAAAACTTCTTTACAAGTAAATGTTGATGCATAATATTTATTTAGTTTGTCATTGACCTGAACAGGATTATAAATAAATAAATTTTTCTCTAGGACGACCACACAGTCAGAGAAGTTCATAAGACAGAGAGAGAAAGAGAGAGAGAGAGAGAGAGAGAGAGAGAGAGAGAATACAGGCAGTTCTCGCTTTACGAGTTCTTTTTTTGAAGTATCAAGTATCAACAGAATTGAAAATATGAACATTAATTGCAATAAATAAATGCTAAACATTCATAAATACAGAATTTCAAGCCACGTGCATAGTTATGCAATACAGTACTACTATGCGTGCGTTTATTTCTTCAGGCAGACAAGAGTGCCTCACTAACTCGCATAACATCAAGCAATTACTATGCTGACGTTACAAAGAGTGGTCATGTTGGTCTTCATTTTCAGTCTTTTGTTATGTCAATCTCTTTGTTTTATAGGATTCTTAATTTTTTTATGTTTTAATATTAGTTTTTAAAGTATTAAGAGTATGGATTCACTATGTATTTATTTGGTCTCAAATCATTTAAATTTGTTTTTAAAATATGGACATCTTGTATTCTCTCGTTCAAAGATTGGGGCAGTGGTTCGATGTATTTTGGTGTCTGTGGGTCTCTGATTCTGGGGTTCATTGGATTGCTGATCTTGTGTATGAGGGAGTGGAATACTTGTAATCTATTTGTATAATTATTCAACTATGGAGAGTTTCAGCACTGAAGTTTTCTACATGACATCATAGAGGTAAATCTTCCATTTCTAAACTAGTTATTTCAAATTTATCCTTCTTATTAAGGAAGATAAGTTTGAAAGGTGTTTGGAATAAACTCTGTCCTTGGTTTATTGATAATTTTGAAGAATTTCAAGAACCAGCAGAGATTGTACAAAATGAAACAGAAGCAGTTGTTAATATCGCTATCCAGTTGCAGCTTGAGGTTTCTACAATGACATCTCTGATCTGCTTCAAGCACACAGTAGAGAGCTTACAAATGAAGATCACCTTGAAATGGCAAAATGTGAAGAAGCTGAGGAAGAAGAAGAAGAAGATTTAACAGCTAAAACTCCTGTTCGTTCCTTGTGATGAACAACATGATCAACATGTGACAAACCATCAACGAGTGCGCATTAATTCAATGATGATGAAGAATAAACATTCTTTAACATTTATATGACATAATTTCTTTATTATTGTAATTTGTTTGATTTTAAAGGCTATGTTTTCATTTATTTGGATAAATAAATCATTTCTGAAGCATAAACTTTTGTTTTTTTGACCTCTTTATTTAACATTACTATGGTAAAATTACATTGTTGAGAATGTAACCTTTTTTGAACGTTGTCTATGGAAAATAAATTCCTGCTTTACGAAAGCGTGCTAGGAATGAATTAACTCAAAGTTGGGAAACAGCACTGTATTTAGCAGTCACAAGTATCAATAGTTATACTATTCAGATCTAGTGGCCAATGTGGTTCATCACTTTCCCTCTAGGGTTAACATAAGCAAAATATTCTTTGTGTTCTTAGCCAAGTACTTTTCATAAATTGCCTTAGCTTGCCTGACTCCTTAGTGACTTCATTGCAGATTAGTTTGTAGACTATAGCTTTCTGTATATCCCCTGTTAAATGATAATTATCCCGTGCATTATTTTCATTCCCATTAGTCTCATCAGTTTGACACCCATTAGGGTCTAAACCTTGAACATTATCTTTTGGTTTCATAAAAAGCTTACTTGTTTCTATGATTTCTTCCCTTAATTCTTCCCATTTAGAATTTGCAGTTGGTAAAATTGTGAGTTATTCCCACTGAAAGAAATTTCAAAATTGCTTAAGACCATTGTAGCCTCCTTTCTTATAGCAAAATACTGGCCCTTACCCTTGACAGTGGTTATATCTTTGAATAGATCCCATACATTAATATGGGATCTACTTAAAGATACCCAAGACTAATGGGTTCCATCTGATTATATTAAAATAAGCAGAAAAAGAGGTAAGCAAATTTGGCTGTAATTCTGAAAGTATCCTTAGATTCAGGAGGAGATCCCTATAGATTGGAGATCTGCTTTCTCAAATTATGCCTCTCTAACATGCTGCAGAATGAACTGAACAAATAAATCCAGAAAATATTTGCTACTGTGTGAGTGCCTAACCCCCAAGTTCCAATGAATATTTGGAAATTTAAAATCCTCCATTATAAGACAGTTTGATTTACTGGCCCACTTAATTCATAGTACTCATCACAATCACTTGTCCCTTAGCAGATGCCTACTCTCATTTTAGTTTTCCCATTGCTTATGTCACACCAGACTGACTCAACATTAAACTCTTTTCAGTGATACCAACTGATATTGTTAAAAATATAAATGCCAAATGGGAAGTGTTGCATAGACTCATATTAAGCATTTTATACCAACTGAGAGATATTGTTCAAGATTTAGACCAAAATGGATGCCAAATGAATTGATGAGCTTAGTTGAAGAGACAGAAAAGCCATTTGCTGATTATAAATTGTCACGGGATACAGAGTTCTATAATAAGTACAAACTAATCTGTAATCAAGTTAATGATAAGACAGGCACTAGAGACTAGGCACCTGCGAGGTGATCTGATTGAGGTGTATAATGCCTTGAATGGGTTGAGCACGCTGAATTCTGATGGGATTCTTCCATTTGTTCAGATTACGAACCTAAGGGGGCATAAATTCAAATTGAGGACGGACAGATGTAGAATAGATGTGTGGAAATTTGCCTTTATCCAGTGGGTGGTTAATTGCTGGAACAAACTTCCATCTGTCGTGGAAGTTGAATAATAAAAAAAAATAAAAAATTACAAAACAATCTCCTCTAAATATTTGTCCAGTTGGACAAATATTTAGAGGAGATTGTTTTTTAATTTTTTATTATTTTTTTTATTTTTGGCTGATGCTGCATAAGCTCATACACTTGCTTTCTTGCATCACATACTACTACTACAGATTATGGTAAATCTAAGAGTGCAAAGAAAATCGGCGAGGAATTTTTTACCTATGTTAACGCTAGAAGAAAAGGGATGAATCACATTAGGTCACTGGATATGAATGGTATAACTGTTGATGATCATGTACAGATCGTTGATAAACTAAATAATTTTTTGCATCTACATGCAGTTTTTAAGAGGTGGGATTAGGAGAATTCTGTCTCATACCGATTGGGAGTTAAATGATTTTATAACAACAGAAAGTTGTTGTTGTTGTTATTTAGTTTTTAGGAGCATTAGCAACTAAGGCCATATTGCTCCGTGGATATGCGGTGGTCATTTCCTGACCTTTCCACATCCTCCATATTTGGTGGTCACGGGCTTGAACCCCGGTCTAGTCAAGTGTGTGCTACGCACTGCTGCTCTTGCCCACCTGTCTACGGAGGTGCCCACAATAGAAAGTAAAATGTAACAGAAATTGCTGCAGGTAAAAATGAATAAAGCACTTGTGGCTGATGAATTATATTAAAAGAAGCTGCAAAAGAGTGTTAAACTTTTAGCCACAATAATGAGAGCATTCTCCTTAGATTCAGGAGAAGTGCAGATTTGAGATGTGTGACTGTATTTCCTATTGACAAGGGTGGTTCAGAGGGTGAAGTATGAAATTACAGAAGTGTAAGTTTAACTTCTGTGCTACAGAAAATAATAGTCACAAAAGGACTGTATGCAAAGAATAATTTTGATGTACATTTAAACTCAGTAAAGCCTTCGATATTGAGCCACATGGAGAATGTTGCATTAGGGGCAAGTTACTACTATGGATAAAGGGATGGTTAAGTGGTAGGAGACAAAGAAGTTATAAATGGGCAATGCTCTTCATGGATTAATGTGATGAGTAGGGTTCCATAGGGGTTGATTTTGGGCCTTTACTGTTTTTAATATTTATTAACAATATTGATGTAGGTATTTCAAGTTTTGATTTCTCAGTTTGCTGATGATAGAAAGTTTAAAACAGTGTTTAATGAGTAATCAGTGTATGCTGCTTAAAGAGAATCTAGGCAAACTACACAGATGGACTGGAAAATGGCAAATGAGGCTTAGCACTGATAAATGAAGGTACAGTACAGTACTGCATTTGGGTAGAAGCAGGGTTTTTTTGTTTTGTAAAATATAAACTTCTGGATTGCTGAGGAACTCCTCCTAGGATAGAGGGGCATCTGGGTCCCTCCCTGGAAATTTTTTTTTATAGAAAATAGTGATGCAAAATGCACCAGATTATTTTCGAATTTGGGGAGTTTTATAAAGTCTTAAAAAGTTAGTCATTTTTTTTTTTTTTTTTAGATATCTCAAGAAAACAATTATTTCATCATTTTGGTTGCTTGTTACTTTTGCTGCGCTTGCTTTGCCCTCTTCTTTATTGCAATGTGTTTAATAAAGTCACCTTTTCCTTTATTTGATACTTCAATAATATCACTGAGTTGGGGGGCCCAGGGGCGGCAAGACCTGTAACACTATACACTATACTTCAGTTAAATATTGGTGTAGATACACCATATATAGCTCTTAAATGAAACTACAGTAGTAGTTTAAAGGTATCGTTTCAACTATTTCTCATATTGTGATCATCCTTCACAGTGAGTTACCATGCATTGCACTACCTCGAATAAGTAACGCTTCACTAATAGAGAAGACTATTGTTACTTATTCTCGGTGGGCACCACCACCCAGATGACACCATTTCAAAGTTTGTTGGCCTTTCATCAGTGGGTAGGCAGGTACCTTGGTATTGCAATCATGACAACCCAGTTGTGAAGTTAATCCCACAATATGAGAGATGCCAAAAGGTGTACATGATAATACTATAGATAAATCCATATACAAGGCATAATATTATAAGAGCTGAAAATTATATATTAAATATTGGTGTAGATACACCATAGATTGCTCTTAAACGAAACTATGGTAGTAGTGGAAAGGCATTGTTTCAACTATCTCATATTGATCCTACTTCACAAGTTTTCATGTATTGCAGTACCTTGAATAAGTAATGCTTCACTAATACAGAAGCCTATTGTTACTTATTCTCAGTGGGCATCACCACCCAGATGGCACCATTTCAGTACGTTCACTTACACAGTAAACAGTGCACATTATCATTTCTCAGCGATGCTTTTAAATAATGATGTCATAGGCACTGATTTGACATTTTAAATTACAAAACTATAGTAAATAGGACAAAACTAATTTAACGTGTATTATTTATCACTCAAAAGCTAATGCTTTTGAGTGATAAATAATACTAATAAAGCTAATGCTAATAAAAGCTAATGCTCCAGAAAACCAGGGTTTTTAGGAGCATTAGCAACTAAGGCCATATTGCTCCAGAGATATGCAGTGGTCATTCCCTGACCTTTCCGCATCCTCCGTATTTGGTGGATTACGGGCTTGAACCCCGGTCTGATCAAGAAGCATGTGCTATGCACTACTGCTCCTGCCCACCTGGCCACTGAGGTGCCGCACAGTAAAAGCATGTTATTGTATTTCTTATTATAATTTCTTTTCTTACTGTTTATGTCTCTGGCTGCATGATGACCCTGAATATGCCATGGTTTTATTTATTTATTAATTAGCATTGTGACTGGCAAATGCTTCAATAAATGAGTCACAGAGTCAAGCTGTGCACCTTGCTTAACTCTCTGCTGATGTGCAACATGACAAAGGCATTAGTAATAATAAATAGTTTTTATTTTAAAATAATTTTATTTTTATTTTTATTTAATTTTAACTTCCGGAACACTGTACTACCGTGTTCTGGTATAAAAAAAGCCCTGGGTAGAAGGAATTGTAGAATAACATACTTTTAGGTGATATCAAACTCAAAGTTGGTGTTGTTATTTGGTTTTTAGGAGCATTAGCAACTAAGACCATAATGCTCCGGGGATATGTGGTGGTCATTCCCTGACCTTTCCATATCCTCCGTATTTGGTCTAATCAAGAAGCGTGTGCTACGCACTGCTGCTCCTGCCCACCTGGCTATGGAGTTGGCCCAAACTCAAAGTAATAGAGTATGGAAAATATCATATAATAGGTTTAACTGAATAGTCTAAAGTGGAATTCTCTGATCTCTAGAACACAGTGCTAGAACAACCCATGAGGGTTCTGTTAATGGCAAATGCTATATAGGAACTTTTCAATAGGGAGAAAGAGGTTCCAGATGTGGTCTAACCTCATATGGAATATTGCATATGGGTTTGGCAACCTCATTTTAAGAAAGACATAGATCTGTGGGAAAGGGTGCAAAGAAGAGCAACAAGATTAGCTGGAGCACAAAAAAGATATTCTTACCAAGAAATATTGGGGTCCTGTAAATTGCAATCTTTTGAAACGATGACCTGCACTGTGACCTAATCGAAGTATGTGCAGCTTTAAAAGAGTTAAGTAAATTAAATGCTGATGGCATCTTTATTCTTTTTTGGATGAAACATGCATGGGTGTGGAAATTTGCATTCAGCCAAAGAATAATTAACTGTTGGAATAATCTTCTGCCTTGTGTTAGGGCACCCACCACTATTGCACTACCTCTGGTGGGTGGATCATGGGCTTTTGTCTAGGAGCCACCCTTGATACCAGAACACACTCACACAAGGTCACACATAACATGACATTTATGTATAATGAGACTGTAAATGTGTACAAATTGTATATAAATCTTCTCTATAAGTTTTATATATAAATGAATGTATATAAAATTGTGTGTATAAATAAATGGAAAAAAATGGATGCCTTGTGTTATTTTAAGGAATGGGGAAATCGTGCTTTTATATATACAGTAAACTCTAAAATCCATCACTTTACAATAAAATTTTTTAAAATCCAGGACACTAAAAAAAAAAATCAACATTTTAAAATTTACTTTTAAAATGTTGATTAATACTAAGAAAGCAATCTGGCACTTTTATCAACAATTGTATTTGTCTTTAAGCAGCTAAGCAAAAAAGAGTGACATGTCTTTAAATTTCTTGTAGGATTATCTTATATTTTAATCTGTTTTGTGCCAGCCAAATTTAAATTACACGTTGGGGTAGAGAAACCTGATGAATTTAAAATTGCATTATTGCTGCAATAACGTCAGGTAGAGTAGTGGGCCTAGGTCAGAGGGCAGGTTGTCTCATGCCATTTCATTAGCGATGGAGAAGTGGACCGCAAAACATCATGCTTTCATTATTGAAACATATTTCAAGAATGGCGACTTCGTTATCACAACGCAGTGGTAATTTTGCACTCACTTTAATATCTCTCATCATGGTTCAGTTCCCAGCCATTACACGATAAAGCTGTGTGCAGTAAGAAGAAACCTCCGGGTGTTGCGTAAAGTCTATGAACACTGGAGAATGTTGAAAATATGAGGAGCTGTTCCCAGCCACAATATGATAAAACTATTATATAAAACTATAACAAAACTTTTGGCAAAGTGCTTCTTCAGTGAAGAAGAAATTTTCGGGCATTGTGTGAAGAGTATAAACACTAGAGAATGTTGAAATATAAGAAGAACAGCATGCACTCTGGAGTCCATGCCGTTTGGCTACTACCCTGAGAATTTCCATGCGAAGCTTGCACAGAATTTTGCATAAGGATCATTTTAATCTGTACAAAATGGTGGTCATTCAAGGGCTAAGTGATAGGGACTTGACTATTCACCAGATTTTTTCTGAGCAATTTCTCCAGATTATGACTGAGGAAGATGTTGAACATTCTGATTATTCAGACAAGGCACATTTTGGATGATCGGGTTGTCAACAAACAGAATTTTTGCTATTGGGCAGCTGAAAATCCAAAACAGCTCCATCATTGTCCTCTTCATAGTGAAAGAGTTATGTCATTTGGAGTCTTAGATCTTTGTTTCTTTTAAGATAATGGGAGTAGTACGGTTACATCAGATTGCTACATGGAAATGCTACGAAATTTTGTAGTGCTAGAATTATGTCTCCACGGAATTGATCTTAATATACTGTATGGTTCCTGCAAGATAGAGTGACTGCTCTTATGGTGAAGACAACAATTAGTACGTTGCATGAAACTATATTATATTCGTTCAAACAGTTTTTCATCATTATCTACTCACTTCTTCATTTTATGTTTTGGAGATGTACTACTTTCTGATTATCAACTGGAATTTCTAATGAACTAAATTTTTATTAATTTTTTTAAAAATAGGTGTGGACAATGCTGCTTCTCATTTTTCAGAAGTTGACATTAGCTATTTTCTGTTTTGCCAGCATTCATGTGCATATATGACAAAATGTGAAGCTGTTACTGTAGACCACTGTTGAATGAGAAACCAGCTTGTCTCAGTATTTGCTGAGAAGTGTAACACTTTATACACACTTTTAGATGTGTATGAAGTACAAGTTTCGTCCTTGAGGTTGTCACAGACGTTCTCTCAGATATGTCAGACAAGCTGTACTTGCTACTTGGGAGTCTAAAATGCTGATGGAACTGATATTCGGGTGACACCCAAGTCAAATGGACCCAATTTCGGTCTGTGACAGCCAACTCCTCTGCTTGCACCTTCACGATGGTGGGACTGTTAGTAATCCTGGGTATAACCTCCATGCACAAGTACATGGTGGGTGACCAACCAGGTGTGAACCAACATAAGCAGGAGTCGAGGTGTGGGGCCCACACCACATGGAGGAATGCCGTCCCTCTATGTTACCAGGCAGTACTAAGTGGTAGATGACTCTCATCAACTGGTGCAATACTACCACTTTGCTTATTGGAGGCTTGAAGCGATGGAACCCATGTTTAGTCTCTAGAGCTAAGTTCTGGTCAACCCTTCCCCATATCTTCCATCATGCAGTATGATTGATGACTTTTGAGGTTATGATGAACATCATGGCAAGATCCATTATTCCTTACATTTCGAGGGTACAGCTCTAAAACAGTGTTTGCAGGCTGGCCGCTAGTTAGTACACTGGACCGAACCTATTGGTAACTCTCTAGGAGGCTTCCGGATCAGCTAGTGTATAATCTTGCTACCTCTACTCTGCCAGATAGTGACTGGAGGGAGTCTGAGTAGTGTGTATGTGGGAGGCATTGTCGAGGCCATGTTATATCAAGGATCTGGGTATATTCTTACCATGTGTACACCATATCGAAAAATTTCATTATTTCATACAGCATGTCCCACCCACTTTTTATTACTATTGAATACACCATGAATTGTCAAACTAATAGAGCAAGCTTATAATGCGAAAAGAAATAAACCTCCCAAACACTTCCTAATTCATTTCACAAATATATGTGGTCAGAATTCTAATCTCAATGATGTCATTTCCACTTGCAGTCTGCCAAAGCCCATGTACCTTTTCTGACAGAATCTCAGTTATCAGTTGATTCAACTACTGCTCATCTCAGATGCCCAAATTATTCGCTGTATGATTCCTTTCGCCTCAAAGGTGGTACTTCTGAATATGTCCCTTCTGATATTTCCTGTCAGAGACTTGGTAATTTGGAATCTCCTCTCTTCGATCTTCTCTGGCTTAAAATCTCTCTACCTCATTGTGTCAAATTCATCTGTTGTCTCTACCGTTCTCCCAACTCCACTAATCACGTGGAGCTCTTTGACTTTCTCTCTTTGCAACTTGACTTTCTGCAGTCCAACTTTCCTAACAGTGAGGTAATTTTCCTTGGTGATTTTAATGTTCACAACTCCTGCTGGCTTCCGTTTTCTAGTCACACTGACCCAGCAGGTCGAGATGCTGAGGCTTTTGCAATTACTAATGACCTTGCACAGATTGTTCATTTACCTACAAGAATACCAGACAATCCTAACTATACAGCCAACACGCTTGATCTTTTTCTCACAAACAACCCTTCTAAGTATATGGTCGAAGTGAGGGTTCCTTTTGGCACTTCAGATCATAACTTGGTGATTGTCTCTTCTCCAGTGGAGCCTTTATCTCATGGCTATTCTGAACCTCTTGTTGTTTGGCATTACAATAATGCAAAATGGGATGGCCTGTGAGATTTCTTTTCTTCTTTTCCTTGGTCGGATTACTGTTTCAAAACTTCTGATGTGAACGTTTGCTCAGATTGTGTCAGTGAAATTATTCTTGCGGGAATGGAATCCTTTATCCCACACGACTTTAAAATCTCATCCTTTATCTAATCCTTGGTTTTCCAATAATTGTGCTAAGGCTGTTCAAAAGAACAACATTGCATATTGTAATTGGCTTGTATCTAATTCTTCAGTTTCATTTTCTGCCTACACCAAAGCTCGCTACAATTGTAAAGCAGTTATTAATCAGTCCAAACTAGAGTTTGAACAGGCTAAGAGTAGAAAACTTGCTTCTTGCCCTAATGGTATCCGAGTATTCTGGTCTCTTGCCAAAGCTATTGGCCGCAAATTTTGCCCATCTCTGCTCCCACCTTTGTCCAAACCAGTTAGTTCTGTTATCACTTCAGCCAAGGATAAAGCTGACCTGCTAGCATCCCATTTTTCTTCTAACTCATGTATTAATGATCTTGGTAAAACACCTCCCACCATTCTCAACACGCTCCATTCAATGCCTCCTGTGGTCTTCCGTCAAAAGGATGTCAGAAGGATTTTGACGAATCTTGATGCTAAGAAAGTTCCAGGTCCCAATGGTATTTCTCCACTTGTTCTCAAAACCTGTACTCCCAAACTTACTCCTATTCTTTGCTGTCTTATTCCAAAGGTGTTTTTCCTTCTGCTTGAAAATTTGCTCATATCCAGCCAGTTCCTAAAAGGGTGACAAATCCCTCCCATCCAATTATCGTCCCATTGCAATTACTTCTACTCTTTCTAAAGTAATGGAGAAATCAATTAACCGCCAACTCTTAAACTACCTAGAAACCTTCCGTCTGATCAACAATCACCAGTATGGATTCTGTCAGTGTCGATCCACTGGTGATATTCTGGCTTATGTTACCCATTTATGGACTAATTCAATGGAAAGGTTCGGTGAAACACAAGTAGTTGCTCTTGACATCTCAAAGGCTTTTGATTGTTTGTCATAAAGGTCTTCTAAACAAACTTCCATCTTATGGTTTGCCAACTGTTTTTAGTAATTGGTTATCCAGTTTTTTCTCTGATCGTGCACTGAGGGTGATGGTAGATGGCTCTCTGTCTTCTAACTTCTCTACTAATGCCGGTGTCCCTCAAGGTTCAGTTCTTTCCCCCACTCTTTTCCTCTTGTATATTAATGACCTTCTTCCATTGACTGGAAATCCTATCCGTAGTTTTGACGATGATAGCACATTGCATTCCACTTTCCATTTTGAGAAACCTTGCCCTGCTCAATCAGCTTCAACTTCTCGAAATTCTGCTACCAATTCCTTAAATGCCAATCTTCAGGTAATTCTCCAGTGGGCCAAAGACAACTTAGTTGATTTCAATCCTTTTAAAACTCAGTCTTGTCTTATATCTCGCAAAAAGGATTCTTCTGCTCCTGTGCTTATCTTTGGTGACACTTCGATTTCTAGGCAAAATGATATATCTCTTTTGGGGATTACCCTGACTTCTAATCTCTCTTGGCACAAGCACATTACAAATATTGCTTCCTCTGCATCTAAAAAACTTGTTTTTTTTCTTTCTCTCTCGGCGTTACTTTTCTTCCAAGCAGCTGCTCACTCTTTATAAATTGCAAATCCGCCCTGCCATGGAATATCGTTCCCACATCTGGGGTGGTGCCCCCAAAACCTCTCTCAGGCTTTTTGATTCCATTCAGAAGAGGGCAGTTAGGTTAATTAATGATTCATCTCTAACAAAGTTTCTCCACTCGCTGTATCATAGACGTACTGTTTCTGCTGAATGCCTCTTCTACAGATATTTCCATGGGCACTGTTCTTCTGGATTGGCTTCTATAATTCCCGCTCTCTCTTTCAAAACAGTCCGAACACGTGCAGCCACCAGCCAACATCCATTTACTATTCAACTTCAAACTCACAGAACCAACTTTTCATCTTCCTCGTTTATTCATTCAGCTGCCATTTTCTGGAACAATCTTCCTTCATACGTATTTCTTGAAAATTACCGTCTACAGAAGTTCAAGTCCAATATCAACAAATATCTTCTTTCGTCTTCTCAACCTCCAACCCAAGCACGGTACTCTCTCGTGTTTGGGGTTTACATAAAAAAAAAAAAAAAAAGTTTCCAGTGCATGTGGGTTTACAGAATGGTGATGTTGCATGACTTGCATGTTCTCTAGATTTAACTGCTTATGACTACTGGCTGTGGAGCTACCTTAAGAGTAAAGTGTATGTCACTAGACCCATAAACATTGAAGAATTAAAACAAAAAATAAAGGATGAAGTTGCAGCAATTCCAGGAGAAATGGTCCAGAAAGTGAAGAGAAATCTCCAATATAGACTGGAATAATGGGAGACATCTCATTGATGTGAGCTTTAAAAAATAAAATAGCATCAGCCCTAGTGATAGTAATCATTAAATACAAAACCAAAATTTCAGTGCATAATTTCATTTCAAAACTTCCACCCTGTACATAGATAACGCAACAGTCTTAACTGTAGAATAAACCTGCCTTTGCAATAAGTGTTGCACTCCTTTCATAAAAGATGCCTTTTCCAAAAGATTAATTAGTCATTTGTTTAAAAGATCAGAATATGATAGTGCATTTGAGGATTAACTGACTCCTCATTAAATAGCAGGTGGTCTTTAGAGACAATATGCTGGCTTTGTAAAGAAGTTTTTTTTTTTATGTCAGATGCCATGTAGTATACAAAACCAGTTTTCAAAGTTATAATATAGCTAAATCTGTCTGTTGAAAGTAATGTGATACTAGTTTGTTGCAACTTGTTACAAAGGCAAGTATGTTGTGCTATGAAAAAAAGTGTTTTAATGTTTGAGGATAGGAAATGCAGGATTTTAGTTGTTTTACCTATGTATTATCTATGCAGTTTTTAAATCTTTCTAGCCACAAAAAAATGAAAGGGCAAGATAATTATTATACACGGTTACAAAAGTAAAGAAAGTTCAGTTGTTAGTGCTTAATATTTGGCGCCTCCGTAGCCAGGTGGGAAGGAGCAGCAGTGCGTACCACACGCTTCTTGATTAGACCGGGGTTCGAGCCCGTCACCACCAAATATGGAGGATGCGGAAAGGTCAGGGAATGACCACCGCATATTTCGGAGCAATATGGCCTTAGTTGCTAATGCTCCTAAAAACCAAAAACAACAACAACAGCTTAATATTTATTGAAATGAGCTTCTCTAAACTCTTCAACCATTAGATTACTTCTCTAAAATTTGGAAAATCTTAAAATCTTGCATCTTTCAATTCCTGAAGGTGCCAGATTTTAAAGAGTTCAATATATATATGTGTGACATATACGAGGCGCTACCCAAAAGTTCCTGAAATTTGAAGGTTGCACGGGAACTACATCTAGTACGGACTTGTGGCACTAGGTAAAACTGCATACATCCTTTGTGAATCAGTGTGAATATTTATGCGTAGTTCTTTGGCAGTGTGTTTCGGGTAGTTTGCAATTATTGCAATGGCTGATGTGAGAGAGCAATGTGCTTGCATCAAGTTTTGTTTCCTTCTTAACAGTACAGCAGCAGAAACCCATAAAAAGTTGAAACAAGCTTTTGGTGACAATGCTTTAGGCCAGACGCAGACCTACTATTGGTTTAACTGTTTTAAAAACGGTTAAATGTTGTTTGATGATGACAATCGCTCTGGGTGTCCATCATCAAGCACCACCCCAGTAAATGTCTCAAAAGTTCAGGTGGTGATCCGTGAAGACTGCAGGCGGACCATCCACGACATTTGTGGCATTGTAGGACTATCATACGGCACGTGTCAGTGGATTTTGTCAGATGAGTTGAACATGAGAAATATTGTGGCCAAGTTCATGCCACGGTTACTGGGTGAAGACCAAAAGCAGCATCGCATCGAAGTTAGCAGAAATATTCAAGAACGGGCCAGGAATGATCAAAACTTCCTTTCTACAGTCGTCACTGGTGACAAGAGTTGGGTATATGGGTATGACCCAGAAACCAAGCAACAGTCATCCCAGTGCAAGAACCCATCTTTGCCCCGACTGAAGAAAGCTCGGCAAGTGAGGAGCAATGTGTGTTCGCTATAAAAAAGGGGAGACTCTGGAAGTTGAGAATTTGAATGTCTGCTAATCATGGTCTTATTCTTTGTTGGAAAAAAAGCTTGAGGCTTGTAGCCCCACCTTAAGTAACCAAGTTCATCAAGTTGTTTTTAAAATGTTGCCTGAAGAAAAAGTACTTTTAATTATATTTTATTCAAGAATGGCAATAGTGTTATTGGATATTGGAGCCTTCAGAGCATATCAAAGATAGAAAAATGTGTTAAGGCCTCCCTTGTTATTAGAACTGTATTAAATATTTTAAGGCATTTTGAAGAAGGCTAACTAACTTCTAAGCATAGAAGCAGTAGTTCGCCAGTGGCAATGAATGATTCAAATAATTGATAAGGTGCAACAGCCCTTTCAGATTTTAAGAACTCATTGCTTTAGGAGATAGCAAACATTTCCATTAGAAATTTTGAAAGTAGCTATGAAGAACACAGTGTCTCACCTTGATTGCTTATTAGAAAATAATGGTGGGCAAGTAGAGATTTGATTGTCAATAAAGATTGAAAAAAATTTACATTTTTTGTTATATTTCTAAATTAATCACTTTGTGCACCTCCCTGCTAGTCAAATTTCAAAATAATTTTGAAATTTGACTAGCAGAGTTAGTCAAATTTCAAAATAATTTTGAAATTTGACTAACAGGGAGATGCACAAAGGTCTCACATATACCGATGCAATTAGTATTATGTATACAATGCAAAAACCACTTTTCAGTATGATTTATTAAATTTTAAAAGTAGCTTAATAACCATTCTGTAATTTGGAGAATATTGTTTTATGCTGAGTTTGGCTTTGATTGGTGTTAGGGAAAACAAATGGCTGGAAAAACTGATAAAACAGTAAACTAGCATTAGTAGAGGCATTTGATGCAAGAAAGCAAGCTTATGCAGCATCAGCCAAAAAAAAAAAAATAAAGTAAAATAAATAAATAAAAAATAACCACTTCCACTTCACCCCTCTGTTCGTTTGAAATACCTGCCCAGCTGAGCCTTAAACTTATTTAGGCCATCGATTTCCACGACAAGGGATGGAAGTCTGTTCCACCTACCAACCACCCGCTGGCTAAAGGCAACTTTCCGCACATCTATCCTACATCTGTCTTTCCTCAATTTGAATTTATGCCCTCTCAGGTGATTATTCTGAGCAAGAGGAAGAATCCCATCAGCATTGAGCATGCTCAAACCATTCAAAGCTTTGTACACCTCTATCAGATCACCTCGCTGGTGCCTAGTCTCCAGACACTGTAATTAGCAAAACTTAAGCCTTTCTTCGTAAGAGCACCCCTTTGTTCCATTCACTAATCTTGTTGCCCTTCTCTGTACTCGTTCCAGCAGCTCTACATCCTTCTTGAAATGAGGCCTCCAGGCCTGTATACAGTACTCTAGGTGTGGCCTGACCATTGCCTTATACAAGGGAATAATCACCTCCTTATCCCTGCTAGAAAAATTCCTATATATCATTGACAATACACCATGAGCTACTCTTGCAGCCCGTCTGCACTGCTCAGAGAACTTCATATCTGACTGCACAACCACCCCCAGGTCCCTTTCATTCTCTACCACTGTCAGTGTAGTACCACAGAGTTGATACGTTGCTCTGGGGTTGCTGTTTCCCATATGTAGTACTTTGCATTTGTCAATGTTAAACTTCATTTGCCACCTCTCAGCCCATCTGCTCAACCTTTCCAGATCCTGTTGCAGCAGCATAGTGTCAGTAGTGTCCTTGACAACCCTGCCAACCTTCGTATCGTCTGCAAACTTGGACATTAAGCTTGATATACCATCATCAATATCATTTATAAATACAGAGAACAATAAAGGACCCAATACTGAACCCTGAGGGACTCCACTAATAACACTAGTCCACGATGAGCAGTGTCCATTGATTACCACTCTCTGTCTTCTCCCCCTCAACCACCCCTTTATCCATAGCAGCAATTTGCCTCCAATGCCACACTGCTCCAATTTGTGCAGCAATTTTCCATGTGCAACAGTATCAAAAGCCTTTCTAAGATCCAAGTATATAATATCAAAGTTATTCCCTTCATCCAGTTCTTTTGTGACTGCATCATAGTATCCAATCAAATTGGTTAGGCAAGACTTCCCCTTAACAAAACCATGCTGTGTCTGAGCTATAACTGAAGTCTTGTGTAGATGATCCTGCAGTGCTTCTTTAACCAGTGCCTCCATTAATTTTCCTGGAACAAAAGTTAAACTCACAGGTCTATAATTACTTGTGTCAGCCTTTGATCCTCCCTTGTGAATTGGGGTCACATTTGCACATCTCCAGTCCATGGGTACCCCCCTGAGTCCAAGGAAGCTCTCATAAT
Source organism: Mastigoproctus giganteus (assembly GCF_048544385.1). Taxonomy (NCBI): domain Eukaryota; kingdom Metazoa; phylum Arthropoda; class Arachnida; order Uropygi; family Thelyphonidae; genus Mastigoproctus; species Mastigoproctus giganteus. The sequence goes on along the minus strand of NC_143582.1, from coordinate 51,400,215 downwards.
TATGGCTAAGGGTTTGCTTACTTCCTTTGCTGCCTCCTTTAATATAACTGGATAGATCCCATCCACCCCAGGTGCCTTTGTTGTGTTTATGTTCAACAATTTCTCCTCCACTTTACTCTCAGTTATTACAAGATTCTCTAGCTTACTGCTAGAGTTGAATACACGTCTGACTTTCCCCTCGCTGAATAACTCCTCTTGTGTGAATGTCGATGCAAAATATTCAATTAGTTTGTTAGCTACCTCAGCAGGGTCATCAACAGTTGACCCATCGATATCAAGTGGACCAATCTGATTCATCCCCTTCCTTCTAGAGTTTACATAAGTAAAGAACTCTTTGCTGTTTTTCTTCGCATCCCTTGCCAAGGATCTCTCGTAATCTGCCTTCGCCTGCCTAACCTCCTTTGTAACTTGGTTACAGATCAACTTGTATCTATCATAGGCTTCTGTGTCACGTGTTAATTTGTATGTATCCCATGCATTTTTCTTCTCTGCCATATGCCTCATTAGTTCATCTGACATCCATTTAGGCCTAAACCCTGAACAATATTTCTTAGTTGGTATGTAAAGCCTAGTAGCTTGCATTTTGAATGCTTCCCATTTTGAATTTGCTGTTGGTAACATCATCAGTTGATCCCACTGTATAGAATTTAAATACTAGCATTAGCATTAGTAGAGGCATATGATGCAAGAAAGCAAGCTTATTCAGCATCAGCCAAAAAAAAAAAAAAAAAACACCACTCCCATTTCATCCCTCCGTTCGCTCGAAATACCTGTCCAGTTGAGCCTTAAATTTGTTTAGGCTATCAACTTCAACAACAAGTGATGGAAGTCGGTTCCACCAACCAACCAACCACCCGCTGGCCAAAGGCAAATTTCCGCACATCCATCCGACATCCGTCCTTCCTCAATTTGAATTTATGCCCTCTGAGCTGATTATTCTGAGCAAGATGAAGAATCCCATTGGCATTGAGCATGCTCAAACCATTCAAAGCCTTATACACCTCTATCAGATCACCTCGCCGGTGCCTAGTCTCCAGACTCTGTAATTTGCAAAACTTAAGCCTTTCTTCGTAAGAGCAACCCTTTGTTCCATTCACTAATCTTGTTGCCCTTCTCTGTACCCGTTCCAGCAGCTCTACATCCTTCTTGAAATGGGCCCTCCAGACCTGTATACAGTACTCAAGGTGTGGCCTAACCATTGCCTTATACAAGGGAATAATCACCTCCTTATCCCTGCTAGAAAAATTCCTGTATATCATTGACAAGACACCATGAGCTACTCTTGCAGCCCGTCTGCACTGCTCAGAGAACTTCATATCTGCCTGCACAATTACCCCCAGGTCCTTTTCATTCTCCACCACTCTCAGTGTAGTACCGCAGAGTTGATACGTTGCTCTGGGTTACTGTTTCCCATATGTAGTACTTTACATTTGTCAATGTTAAACTTCATTTGCCACCTCTCAGCCCATCTGTTCAACCTTTCCAGATCCTGTTGCAGCAGCATAGCGTCAGTGGTGTCCTTAACAACCCTGCCAACCTTTGTATCATCTGCAAACTTGGACGTTAAACTTGATATCCCATCATCAATATCATTCATAAACACTGAAAACAACAACGGACCCAACACTGAACCCTGAGGAACTCCACTAATAACATTAGTCCACGTTGAGCAGTGTCCATTGATTACCACTCTCTGTCTTCTGCCACTCAACCATCCCCTTATCCATAGCAGCAATTTGCCTCCAATGCCACACTGCTCCAATTTGTGCAGCAGTCTTCCATGTGCAACAGTATCAAAAGCCTTTCTAAGATCCAAATATATAATATCAAAGTTATTCCCTGCATCCAGTTCTTTTGTGACTACATCATAGTATCCAATCAAATTGGTCAGGCAAGACCTGCCCTTCACAAAACCATGCTGCGTCTGAGCTATAACTGAATTCTTGTCTAGATGATCCTGCAGTGCTTCTTTAACCAGTGCCTCCATTAATTTACCTGGAACAGAAGTTAAACTAACAGGTCTATAATTACTTGTGTCAGCCTTTGATCCTCCTTTGTGAATTGGGGTTACATTTGCACATCTCCAGTCTATGGGTACCTCCCCTGAGTCCAAAGAAGCTCTCATAATTATGGCTAGGGGTTTGCTTACTTCCTTTGCTGCCTCCTTTAATATAACTGGATAGATCCCATCCACCCTAGGTGCCTTTTTTATGTTTATCCTCAACAATCTCTCCTCCACTTTCCTCTCAGTTATTACAAAATCATCCAGCTCACTGCCAATGTTTACTTTACCTACATCATTCTCCTTCCTGAATAACTCCTCATGCGTGAATGTAGATGCAAAATACTCGTTTAGATTGTTAGCCACCTGAGCAGGATCCTCAACTGTTGAACCATCAGTATCCAGTGGACCAATCTGATTCATCCCTTTCCTTCTTGAGTTTAAATAGGTAAAGAACTCTTTTCTGTTTTTCTTTGCAATCTTTTCCAAGGATTTTTTGTAGTCTGCCTTTGCCTGCCTAATCTCCTTTGTGACTTGGTTACAGACCAACTTATATCTATCATAGGCTTCCATGTCACCCATTAATTTGTATGTATCCCATGCATTTTTCTTCTCTGCCACATGTCTCATTAGTTCATCTGACAACCATTTAGGCTTGAACAACCTTGAACAACCTTGAACAGTATTTCTTAGTTGGTATGTAAAGCCTGGTAGCCTCCAAGATTAGTTCCTTGAATGCTTCCCATTTTGAGTTTGCTGTTGGTAACATCATCAGTTGGTCCCACTGTATAGAATTTAAATACTGTCTCAGACCATCATAGTCGCCTTTACGAAAACAAAAACCCTTCCCTTTACCTCTGATGGTAGTTACCTCCTTGAGTAAATCCCACTTCAACACACTGTGATCACTGCCACCTAGTGGTTCATTTATCTGCAGATTCTTAATGCATGAAGAATCACTACTGATAATCAAATCAAGAGTATTGCTCCCTCTTCTTGCCTCACGAACATGCTGATGTAGAAAACAATCATCCAATAAATCCACAAAAGCCTTGCTAGTGTGCGAGTGACCAACCCACAAATTCCAGTCAATATCTGGGAAATTAAAATCCCCCATTATAAGACTCTCTGATTTACTGGCCCACTCTATTTCCCTGTACAATATCTTATTATACTCATCAGAGTCATTAGGCCTATAGCACACTCCTACTCTTAATTTTGATTTCCCTATGCTTATGTCACACCAAACTGACTCAACACTGCACTGTCCAACAATGTCGACTGGCTTCACTTCCTTGGACTTTATGTGTTTCTTAACTAATAGCATAACCCCTCCTCCCCTCCTGTCCTGTCTATCCTTTCTATACACATTGTATTCCCCAAATTCCAGTTCCGCATTCCTTATATCTGTCTGACACCACGTTTCTGATATCCCAACAATATCTGCCTTTGATGTTTTGAGCAATACCTCAAATTCATTTACCAAACTCCTAGCATTGGTGTACACGCAGGTATACATGCACCTGTTTCTATTCTTGGCTACCCTAACACAACCCATGTGTTTACTTGTACCGCAATGACTCCCAGCAGTCTCTGGAATATCCTGCATCTTGTTTTTCAGGCTTCTGCTCATTTCAATAGAAGCAGTGCAAGAATCACTTCCACCTCTGCCAGTGGCTACTGTTAATCTATTAGTCCTTGTATCCCCCCCAACTAGCAGTTTCCCGACCCACCTAACTCTACCTCGACAGCATCAGCAAAAATTCTTGCACCCTTTCTATTTAAGTGTATCCCATCCCTGTAGAAGCAATCTCTCCTGTTAACAAGTACAGTCCAGGCTGAAAAAAATTCTACCCCTTGAGCCTTGCACAATCCCTCCAGGGCCGACTTGATCGACACGGCTCTCATCATATACTCCCTCCTATCGTGTCTGGGCAGAATTGCAGACACTTTCAATTTCAACCCTAATTCACGGCTTTTTTTCAACAGTGACCTGTACTTGCTAAGTAATTCCGCCGGTCTCCTACTCTTAATATCATTAGTGCCAACGTGTACAACTATATCACCTTTTGTGCCCTTAAAAGATGATATCCGCTCTACAACGTCATCAACCTTTGCCCCTGGCAGACATACCCTGGCCCTATTCCACCTATCCTTTTTACAAAGCATGTTCCCCGCTTCCCTGACAATAGAGTCACCAACAACTACTAGTTCCTGTGGGACCAGCGCATTCTGCCTAGGGGGCTGCCTCTGTGTTGCCTGATGACCAAGTGCAAGCTCTGCCGTTGATGTGGACGGCTGAGAGCTTGATGGGCCCCTCACTTTTAATCCTTCAAGGGCATCCACCCTGTCCTTCAAGCTCTCATATAGGCCCATAACAATGCTGAATTGTCGCCTGATTTCCTTACACTCCTTGCATCGCGCACACACAAAGACATCCCCCTTGGCAGTATCATGTCCCGTACCCGACTGCTCCACAAACATCAAGCAAGTAGTGCATTTTAATAGGCTGTGATTCAGAGGGCAACTGCCCCCCTCAGTTCTCCCCTGAGCTACAGCACTCCCATTAGCTTGAGCCTTTTGCTTTGCTGCTCTGGTCTGAGTCATAATTCCGATTTAATTCAATAAAATTTCAAAACAAAATTAAATCCTTAAGTTATATCCCAAAACAGTTATAACACTATATTTATTTTTTCGGTATCTAGTGTTTTCTACGAGTTCCCTTTATATAACTTCCGTATCACGTGTACCACTATAGTTATGTATTAATTATTTGTTACGATTAAGTCGTTATATATATATATATATATATATATATATATATATATATATATATAGAGTTAAAAGTACAGTTTAATTGACAATAAAGTTTATCAAGATTAATAGATTTACTGATTAATTGACAATATTATATTATGCACTTTGCCACACTAAGCTTATGCTATGGTGTAAAAATGGCGGGAATTCACGAACGGTACTTCTACGGACTTGTAACTATTGATTAGCTTCCAAATCTCGCTATCTCAATTTAGAATAAACTAAGGATCCTGACTAGGTCTATAATCTACTTATAGAAGATAATTTAATATAACAATTGGTTAATAAATCGACTAAATTTGGTTAAAAAAAAAGACCTCTCGTTCAATTTGTAACACGTGGATTTGATACCGTTACCGATACTGAGTAATACCTACAAAATCTCTGTCTAAGTTAAACTTTAAACTAAGTATCGTAACTAGGAATATAAAGCTACTAGAAATAAGTTAATATGACAATTTAAGCTAATAAATCAGAAAATAAATCAGGAAAAACTTCTCTGTTCCAAGAGCGTCAAAGAGCTTCGTCCACACAGGCTACCCTCGTACTCTCGTCGCAGTCCATCGTAGTCGCCTTTACGAAAGCAATACCCCTTCCCTTTACCCCTAATGGTAGTTACCTCTTTGAGTAACTCCCACTTCAGAACACTGTGAATTGAACTGAGGTACGCTTTTAAAACATTAATCACAGATGCCTTGAATGCGTATATACCATTAAAAAAATACTCCATGAGAAGTGTTCCAAGTTGGATGAATAGTGAAGTTGCCACATTACTTGAGCAGAAAAAGGTGGCATGGAAAGGTTACAGAGCAGTAAAAAGTACTGAAGCCTATAACAGCTACAAGGTGATCTGTAATAGAGCCACAGAAAAGGTTCGACAGGCAAAGGCAGTTTATGAGAAATCACTAGCAAACAGAGCAAAGAGGGGGGATAAAGAATTCTTCACATATATAAATGCCAAGAAGAGCAGGACAAACCAGATTGGACCTTTACGTAAGGGAAAGGGGATAGTAATAAATACACCAGCTGCCGTTGCAGATGAACTCAACAGTGATTTTGCATCGATATTTACAAATGAAAAGCCTTTTGTGGCAATGGGAAATTGTGAGAGCGAAGTTAAAAAATATGTAATTAATGATATTGAAATTTTGCAAGATTATTTAATGAAAAAACTTTCGAGCCTACAGACCAGTAAGGCTCCTGGAGTTGATGGAATATACCCTATAATCTTAAGAGAGGCGGCAAGCGAGTGCATTGAACCATTGAGGCTAATTATGCGAGCATCACTAGACTCTGGGGAGATTCCCTTGGATTGGAAAAGTGCAAATGTATCTCCCATACATAAGGGTGGCTCTAAAAGTGAAGTTGGAAATTATCGACCTTTCAGTCTGACTTCAGTAGTAGGGAAAATCATGGAGACAATGATCAAGGGTGGAATTCAGGATCATTTGGATCGAATTGAAATTCTCAAGGATACTCGGCATGGTTTTGTAAAGGGAAAATCATGTTTAACAAATCTGGTTTGCTATTTCGAAAGGGTCACTCACGAGCTGGATTTAGGGAATAATTTAGACATTGTTTATTTAGATTTCAGCAAAGCTTTTGACTCAGTCCCACATGAGCGGTTGCTTTATAAGCTGGAACAGGTTGGAATCACTGGGAAAATCCTTAGATGGATAGAAGGATGGCTACAGGGCAGGAGGCAGAGGGTTGTGATAAATGGCTATTCCTCAGATTGGGCTGATGTAAGAAGTGGGGTTCCCCAAGGATCAGTATTAGGACCACTGTTGTTTTTAATTTTCATAAACGACATTGATGAAGGGATAGAGGGCGTAATGTCTAAATTTGCAGATGATGTTAAAATTGGTAGAGTAGTTAATGATCACTGTCAAGCTGAGCTTCTTCAGAGAGACCTAGATAGACTTCAAGAATGGTCAGAAAAATGGCAGCTGTGCTTTAATCCAGCAAAGTGTAAGGTATTACACCTGGGAAACAGTAATCCCAAAAAAAACTTATTCACTTGGTGGAGTTCAACTAAACCCAGTACTGGAGGAAAGGGACTTGGGTGTTATGATACGGTCAGACATGAAATTCTCTGAGCATTGTAAACAGGTTGCAAGGAAGGCCCATGGTGTCCTATCGATGATCTATCGAACTTTTGCAAGTAGAGATAGGGACGTGATAATCCCATTATCTTATAAGGCTTATGTTAGACCACACTTGGAATACTGTGTTCAAGTATGGAGACCGCACCTAAAGAAAGACATCGAGCTTCTTGAAAGGGTGCAAAGAAGGGTAACTCGCCTGGTGAGATCGGCAAAAGGGCATCCTTATGAAGAAAGACTTCGAATATGTGGGTTGCAGAGTTTGGAAACTAGACACCTTAGATGAGATTTGATTGAGGTGTTTAAGGCTGTGAGAGGCATCAGTAAAATGAATGAGGACAAAATTTTCAAGATTATAAATGATGCTAGAACTAGGGGACATAAATTCAAGTTACGGGGGAAATGTTTAGATTGGACTGCAGGAAGTTTTATTTTAGCCAGCGAGTTATAAATTACTGGAATAAGTTGCCTTCATGGGTGGTAGAGGCCGACAGTTTGGGGAAATTCAAAGGTCATCTGGATAGTACTTTCGGGTAAGGGAAGCGCATAGGATGATAGGTTTAATTTCCTTTTTATTTATTTTTTATTTTATTTTTTTATTTATTAATTGTTATTATTTAGTTTATTTTTTTTTGTTTTTGTCATTGTTTTGTTCGGATTTTTTTTTTTTTTTTTGGCTGGTGCAGCATAAGCCATTGGCTTTCTTGCACCATGCGGCCGTTACTAATACTAATCACTGCCAACTAGTGGTTCATTTATCTGCAGATTCTTAATGCATGAAGAATCACTACTGATAATCAAATCAAGAGTATTACTCCCTCTAGTTGCCTCCTGAACATGCTGATGTAGAAAACAATCATCCAATAAATCCACAAAAGCCTTGCTAGTGTGTGAGTGACCAGCCCCCAAATTCCAGTCAATATCTGGGAAATTAAAATCCCCCATTATAAGACTCTGATTTACTGCCCACTCTATTTCTCTGTACAGTTTCTTATTATACTCATCAGAGTCATTAGGCCTATAGCGCACTCTCTCAATTTTGATCTCCCAATGCTTATGTCACACCAAACTGACTCGACACTGCACTGTCCAGCGATGTCGACTGGCTTCACTTCCTTGGATTTTATGTGTTTCTTAACTAATAGCATAACCCCTCCTCCTTTCCTATCCTGTCTATCCTTTCTGTAGACATTGTACTCCCCAAATTCCAGTTCTGCATTCCTTATATCTGTGTGACACCACGCCTCTGAAATCCCAACAATATCTGCCTTTGATGTTTTGAGCAATACCTCAAATTCATCAAATTTATTTACTAAACTCCTAGCATTGGTGTACACGCAAGTATACATGCACTTACTCTTCCTCTTAGCCACCCTAACACAACCCATGTGTTTACTTGTACCCCCATGATTCCCAGCAGTCTCTGAAATATCCTGCATCTTATTTTGGATATTGACTGCCACAGACCAGTTACTTCAAATTTAATTCATGGCCTGCCATTGTGAATATGGTTCATGGTATGTTGAAATTCGTGAGATTCACCACTTTGCATTCTTTATAGTGTGGTTCGCTGATTGTATTCCATTTCATTTTGGCTAATCATTTTAGATCTGATTTGCAACAAATGGAACTATAACTGTTCCATTTGCTGCAGCTGACCTTGGAAATTTTAAATGCATGCCTAATAGAAAGTCTGCAAATTGTCAATTCTGCACAACTTATTGTAGGTGTAATGAATAACTCACATTTTGCCTGGTTTTTCAGATCCGTCTTGTTGTTGAAGAGGGGCTGAACCAACTTCCATACACTCGATGTACTATTACAACACCCACAGGTAAAATGTATTGAAAAATGAATTTAATTATAATATTAATGTCTGCAGTGCAAACTATATAACAGTGTCTTTTCTGATTTATCACTTTTTTAATTGTTAAAATTAACCCTTAATTAATATGGTAATTGATGTTGAATAATTGTTAAGAAAATCTTTTTGTAATACCAAATACTGAATTTGCTTGTTTACGGCATTCTCATAAGAGCATCTCTCAAAAGACTAATATCAACAAATCTCTGCTTTCATCTTCTCAACCTTCAACCCAGCACGGTACTGAGTAATATAGGTTCTAATACCTTTTGTGTTTGGCATTTTCATAAAAAAAAAAAAAAACAAAACACCCTAATAATCTATTGTTCCCAAAATACCATATGTATACCGCTCATATAATTAAATCATTTTAATATGATATAGTTTGACAGTGGTAGTTTTAGATGGTGTAAGGTGCATACCCCATGTTATGCACAGAATTTTATTTTATTTTTATTAAACATGAACAGTAAATACATTTTCCATGTATAATAATCTATTTACATTCTATCTACAATTAAGATAAAGTAAAGTAACTTTGGAGGGAATGGTTTCACTTCGGGGACATAAAGAAAGTTTCTTGGAATTTGATCAGTCTCTTCTTAAGGTCACATGTTGAAGGTGATGGTTTCTTCGGTGTCTGCGAGGGTGGAATTCTAGCATAATTCTGCTCTACAACTTTCTCTGTAGGCTCCACTTGAGATGTTGTGATGTGTCAACAGGAAGCATATCATCCCTGCTTCTTGTGTGTTTCAAGTAGGAGTTGTAAATAATGGTCTTTGAAGCAATGAATAAAAAGTTGCACGTGGTATGTGTTGTCTATTTAGAGAAAAGCAGGTACCAGCAGCCCTCCTGAGTGTGGGCCTGGTTGCAGGCAAGCCTTGCAGCATTTGATGCATACCCAATCATTTAGTTGTTCTCAGGACAGACCTGGTATATGTGTTCCAGGGTTCTTGGAATAGCACACAAGAACAGTAATTTGAGGCATATAAATGCAAATTGGTGTAGTGTGACTGGAGTGGGAAGGATGTTGTGCCACAGTCTTTGCTGGATGTCTGCATCTGATTTAGAACATTGCTTCCTGTATGATAGGTTTCCACTGAAAGTTAAATTTGTAAATGCAAGGAGGGTGCAGGGAGAGCTTTGCAGGTGGCCAATGGAAAAATTGGCTGCGTTGCATGACATAATTAGATGATATACTTTTTCGAAGCATGTAGGTACAGAGGTGCCATGGCTTCTGGTGTTGTGAAAACAAAGGTTGGTGCAGGGTTGGATCCAGTGACATTTTCAGTACCTTTTGCTGTTGTGGTGTGTGGGAGTGCTTTTACAATTGCTGATTTTAGGCATTTGTGTTGCTGCCATGCATTTACAAATTTAACTGGAAGTCTTTCTGAGCCTCTCCATTCAAAGTGTGGTGTCAGGAGGTTGCCTATGGTCCTTAGTCCTATTCAGTTCCACATAGGAAAAAGATGATCATCAGTTGCAGTTATGGAAGAGTGGGTCTGGGAGTACAGCAGGAAGTGATGTTCCATCAAGGGTGTGATGATTTAGCTCCTTCCAGCGGCGCAGTTCATCTTTATAGGAGGGTAGTTTTGAGTTGTGTTCAAGGCCATATCCATTCTGCTAGCCAACAAAAAATATTTTTTGTCCTACCTACGCAATGAAAATATGTGATTCTGTAGGAAATAAATGCACTGATTCCGAAAATCACCATAAAAAATCCCTATCATGTCGACATCGAAAGATGTACCAACTTTTAATGTTAAAATAGATATATATGTATAATTCAACTTGTAATACAAGTGTAATAAAATATATGTTCCCTATAATGCATTAAACTTCAGAAAAAATATCATAAATCATTGCGAGATAGTTATATTTTAATAATATATAATCAGCATACCTGTAGTTGTCCTTAAAAATGTTTTCTACTAAGGGATTTTCTCGTGTATTCCTGCTTACTCTTCCTCACAAGGAACCAGCAATATTCCCCCATCATTACAGGATCCCAGTGACTTTGGTACCGCTTTTCCATCATGGAAATATCTTGAAGAAACTTGCTCCCCTTGTTCATCACACATCTCCCAGATTTTTGGGGAAAATTTCGAGACGGGAATGAAGAAAACGAATTTTCAACGACATTCTACAGCCCCTGTTTTTGTAGCACTCGAGTAAATTAGACACCAACATTTCATAATTTTCTTCTTTCCTATTACCCAAAAAACTATGTACTACTGCCTTAAATGATCGCCAAGCTGCCACTTCAACTTCCTTTAATTGGGTTTCAAACACATTGTCTTTCAGGAGTTTCCTAATTTTTGGTCGTACGAAAATTCTTTCCTTAATTTTGGCATATGTTAAATTAGAAAACACACTTCTCAAGTATGCAAATTCATAACCTTCTTTATCTAGTCCCTTCACGAAATTTTTTATCAATCCAAGTTTAATGTGCAGGGGTGGAAGAAGAACCTTGTTTGATTGCACTAAAGGAATATATTTTACATTACATTGTCCTGGTATGAACTCTTCCTGCTTGTCCCAGTGTTGCACAATATAATGTTCTTCTGTCGTACAGCTGTCCCACAAACACAAAAAACAACAATATTTTGTGACCCTCTCCCTGCAAATCAGTAACTTTAAGATCGCTGAATATGTTCCAACCATTATCCTGGTATTTTATAGTATCTAGAACCTTAGGCATGCTTTCATGACTTTCTTTTTAAGTCCAACTGAATGAAACACAGGAACTGATGGACATTAGCATTAGTAGAGGCATACGATGCAAGAAAGCAAGCTTATGCAGCATCAGCCAAAAAAAAAAAAAAAACCCTTCCATTTCATCCTTCCATTTGTTCCAAATGCCTGTCCAGCCTCAGCCTTAAATTTATTTAGGCTATTAGCTTCCACAACAAAAGATGGAAGCCTGTTCCACCAATCAACTACTTGCTGGCTAAAGGCAAATTTCTGCACATCTATTCTACAATTATCTTTCCTCAATTTGAAACTGTGCCCCCTCAGGTTCTTAGTCTGAGCAAGACAAAGAATCCCATCAGCATTCAGCTTGCTCAACCCATTCAAGGCCTTATACACCTCAATCAGATCATCTCGCAGGTGCCTACTCTCCAGGCGCTGCAATTTGCAGAACTTAAGCCTTTCTTGGTAAGAGCACCCCTTTGTTCCCCTCGCCAATCTTGTTGCCCTTCTTTGTACTCATTCTAGCAACTCTACATCCTTCCTAAAATGAGGCTTCCAGACCTGTACACAGTACTCTTGGTGTGGCCTGACCATTGCCTTGTATAACGGGATTATCACCTCCCTGTCCCTGCTAGCAAAATTTCTATATATCATTGACAAGACTCCATGACCTGCCCTGGCACCCCGTCTGCACTGCTCAGCAAACTTCATATTCAGCTGCACAATTACCCCCAGGTCTTTTTCACTTTCCACTTAACTGAGTGTAGTACCACCCAGTTGGTATGTTTCTCTTCGGTTATTGCTACCCATATGCAGTACTTTGCATTTGTCAATGTTAAACTCCAGTTGCCACTTCTGAGCCGATTTTCCCAACTTATCTAGATCCAGTTGGAGTAGCATACTGTCATTATTGTCATTAACAACCCTGCTAACCATTGCATCATCTGCAAACTTGAACATTAAACCTGATATACCTTCATCAATATCATTGATAAATATACAAAACGAGAATGGGTCCAACACCAAACCCTGGGGTACTCCACTAATAACATTTGTCCACGAAGAGCAGTGTCCATTGATTACCACTCTCTGTTGTCTCCCACTCAACCATCCCTTTATCCATTGTAGCAGCTTACCCTTGATGCCATACCTCTCCAGTTTGTGCAGCAGTCTTCTGTGTGCAACAGTATCAAAAGCTTTCCTGAAATCCAAATATATGATATCAAAATTATTTTTGGCATTCAGTTCCTTTGTGACCACATCATAGTAAGCAATCAAATTGGTCAGACAAGACCTCCTTTTGACAAACCCATGCTGTGTCTTAACTATTACTGCAGACTTGTCTAGATGATCCTGAAATGCTTCTTTAACCAGTGATTTTATTATTTTCCCTGGAACACAAGTTAAACTAACAGGTCTGTAGTTACTTGTGTCACCTTTTGAACCTCCTTTGTGATACTTTGTGAATTGGTGATACATTTGCACACCTCCAGTCCATGGAGACCTTCCCTGAGTCCAAGGTAGCTCTCATAATTATGGCTAAGGGCTTGCTTACGTCCTTTGCTGCCTCCTTTAATATAACTGGATAGATCCTGTCCACCCCAGGTGCCTTCCTTATGTTTAACTTCAACAATTTTTCTCCACTTTACTCTCAGTTATTACAAAATCATTTAGCTCCCTGTTAGTGTTTGATAAACCTCTGGCATTCCCCTCATTGGATGACTCCTCATGTGTGAATGTAGATGCAAAATACTCATTCAGTTTATCAGCTACCTGAGCATGATCATCAATAATCGAATCCATCTATGTTAAGTGGTCCAATCTGATTCATCCCTTTCCTTCTAGAGTTTACATAAGTAAAGAATTTCTTGCTGTTTTTCTTTGCATCCTTTGGCAAAGATTTCTCAAATTCTGCCTTCGCCTGCCTAACCTCCTTTGTGATTTGATTACAGACTAGTTTATACCTGTCATAGGTTTCTGTATCATCTGATACTTTATATGCATCCCATACATTCTTCTTCTCTGCCACTAGCCTCATTAATTTATCTGACATTCATTTAGGCCTAAACTTTGAACAGTATTTCTTAGTTGGAATGAAAAGCCTAGTAGCCTCCAAAATTAAGTCCCTGAAGGCTTCCCATTTAGAATTTACTGTTGGTAACATCATCAGTTGATCCCACTGTACAGAATTTAAAAACTGTCTGAGAGCTCTGTAGTCACCTTTACAAAAGCAAAAGCCCTTCCCTTTAGCCTTGATGGTAGTTACATCTTTAAATAATTCCCACACACAATACATTGTGATCACTGTCACCCAGTGGTTCCTTTATATGCAGATTCGTAATGCATGAAGAATCACTATTGATAATCAGATCAAGAGTATTACTCCTTCTGGTTGCCTCTCAAACATGTTGCTGTAGAAAACAGTCATCCAATAAATCCACAAAAGTCTTGCTAGTGTGCGAGTGACCAACCCACAAGTTCCAGTCAATATCTGGAAAGTTAAAATCTCCGATTATAAGACATTCTGATTTACTGGCCCACTCTATTTCTCTGCACAATTGCTCATTATACTCATCAGATTCATTAGGCCTATAACACACACCTACTCTCATTTTTCCTTTCCCAGTGCTTCATCATCATCATCATCAGCCATTTTCAATCCACTGCAGGATGAAGGCCTCTCCAGCAACTTTCCAGTTCCTTCTGTTTTGAGCACTGGCCATCCATTTACTACTCAAAAACTCATGAATTTCATCTATCCATCTCCGCCTTTGTCTTCCAGGTTTTCTTCTAGCTCCTCTTGGGTACCATTCTGTTATTTTCTTAGTCCATCTGTCATCATGTCTTCGAGCTATGTGTCCTGCCCAAGACCATTTTAGTTCTTTAGTTTTGATAAGAATGTCCTTTACTTGAGTTTGCTGCCTAATCCACGTGTTTCTCTTCTTATCTAACAGTCTGATTCCCAATATAATTCGTTCCATTCTTCACTGTGTAGTTCTTAGCTTCTCTTCCATTCTTTTGGTGAGTGCCCAAGTTTCACTTCCATAAGTCATGGTGGAGAGTATACATTGATTCATTATTTTACGTTTCAGACAAACTGGGATATTGCTCTTCAGTATGTGACTATATTTCCTGAATGCTATCCATCCAAAATTTATTCTTCTCTTGACTTCCAGCCATTTATCATTATTACAACTAATAACTTGTCCCAGATAAGTATATGACTCCACCTTTTCAATTACTGCTCCTTCAATCATTATTTCCCTTTCCGTGGCATACTTGTTCATCATTACTTTTGTTTTAGCCATATTCATCTTTAGTCCAAAATCCTTACTAAATGTGCATAACTGATTAAGATTTTCCTCTAATTCTTTGGGATTGTGGCTTATGACCACAATGTCATCTGCAAATCGTAAATGGTTTAGGTACTCTCCGTTCACATTGACTCCTTTCTGCGACCAGTCTAATCTTCTGAAAGCTTCCTCAAGGGCAGCAGTAAACAGCTTCGGAGATATTGTGTCTCCTTGTCGAACTCCTTTCTCGATTTTAAATTTCCTACTGTCTTTGTCTAGTCTAATAAAGGATGTAGCACTCATATATTTTCTTCAAAATCATAATATATGGGGTATCTATGCCTTGTCTTTCCAGTTCCTGAAACATTGCCTTATGCTGTATGGAGTCAAATGCCTTTTCATAATCCACAAATTCCAGACATAATGGTGTTTTGTATTCATTTGCTTTCTCCATTAGCTGTGATATTACGTGAAGGTGATCCATAGTTGAGAATCCTGCCCTAAAGCCAGCTTGCTCTTTCGGTTGATTCTCATCAAGTATTCTTTCTAATCTGTTAGTAATGACCCTTGTGAACAACTTGTAGATATGGGATAACAAGCTAATTGGTCTATAATTTCCAATTTCTGATTTATCTCCTTTCTTATGCAGCAAAACTATGATTGCATTATTCCACTGCTTAGGCATCACACCTTTTCTAATGCACTTTGTGAAGAGTCTTGCCAGTGTTTGTGTTATGTCTCTTCCTCCCAATTTTAACAACTCTACAGTAACTTCATCTTCCCCCGGGGCTTTCCGATTCTTCATTTTCTTCAATGCATGTTCTACCTCATCAGGAAGAATATCGGGTATGTCGTATGTGTTGCTACTTTGCAATCCATCTTCCTCACTGCTGGTATCATTCCCTCGCTCCTTGTATAATTCTCTATAGTAGTCTTCTGCTATTTGAATTATGCCTTCTCTGCTGTTTATAAGTACACCATCGTTATTCTTCAGTTTCAGTATCATATGTCTTTCTGTATTACTGCTCATGGCTGCTGATTTAAATCCTTTGTTTTCCCTTAATGCTTGTTCTACTTTTCTTGTGTTAAATCTTCTTATGTCCTCTCTGAGTCTCTTTCTAATGGCTTTGCATAACTCAGTACAGCAGGCCCCCGTTATAACGCGGTTCGCTTTACGCTGATTCGCTATAACGCTGTTCTTATATTATAACCCGTATCTGACTATAACGCTGTCACAGATCATTATAACGCTCTTTTACAGATTGCATTTTTGGCATATTTAACGAAATCGTTTCATTTGATGGAGTCGATAGCTTGAAAATGAATAGCAAAACAGCATTAAAACGTTTCCCACGCCGACTTGAGAAATTTTCCCACGCTCAGTGAAATATTCTCGCACGCTAATT
Source organism: Mastigoproctus giganteus (assembly GCF_048544385.1). Classification (NCBI taxonomy): domain Eukaryota; kingdom Metazoa; phylum Arthropoda; class Arachnida; order Uropygi; family Thelyphonidae; genus Mastigoproctus; species Mastigoproctus giganteus. The sequence continues at coordinate 51,384,034 of NC_143582.1, read as the reverse complement.
TAGTTTCAGTACAGTGACTTGTTACGTAGTTCCGAGATCAACATTTTAAAAAATGATCAAGTATATTGCTTGTAATATTTGCGTTATATGCATTTATGCGAAGTCTAGTCATCACTCAGTAGAGTATTAGACATCGTGCGTAACGGAAAGTTTACTTGAACATTGTAATAAAATTGTATCGTAATTAATTCAACCAACACAGTTACATTTTCGAAGAGCTAATAATGACTGATAGGAATGAAAATGCAACAACGTCTGGGCGCAGTACGAAGACTATAAATGTAAGAAAAAGACTGAATTTGAAAATTAAATTAGACGTTTTGAAGCGAATCGATTCCGGTCAACGACAAACGGATGTGTGCCATAATTTAGGACTTGCAACTTTAACTGTAAGAACAATTATAAAAAAATAAAGAATTAATTTTTGCAGCGGGAAAGATAGCTGTTCCACTGCAAGCAACTAGGACTAGGCCGGCTATTAGGATTGAAATGGAAAGACTTTAATTTTATTGAAGATAATATTCCAATGCAGAATTCAGTTAAGTTAAATATTAAAAAAAGAGAGAGAGAGAAAGAGATTAGCCAATATGATGATCTGAAGAAAACTCGCCTAAAAAAAAAAAAAAAAAAAAAAAAATGTGGAACCATTTAAAACTGGTAAGGGCTGGTTGAATAGATTTAAAATCCAGGGAGAAGTCGCAAGTGCAGATCAAGGAGCCGAAACTTTAAATAAAGAACTTGTTAAAATTGTTGAAGAGGGGTATTATGTGTTATACTTCTCAACAAGTTTTTAACATAGCTGAAGCAGGACTTTTGTGGAAACGAATGCCTAAAAGAAGTTTCATATTGAAAGAATCAAAAAACATGCCAGGTTTCAAATCGGCGAAGGATCGGTTGACTTTATTGTTGTTTGTAACGCTGCGGGGGATTTAAAATTAATACCCCTTTTAGTTTATTTGGAAGAGGGCCAAAGTTCAACTCAAAATCCACACATTTGTCATGATTAAATTCATCAATTAAATTAAATTCATTATTTTAATTGGAATTTAAATTTACTTACTTTAAATTAAGTTACCACATAATTATACGTATGCAATGCAGAATATTTTATATGTGCAAATATTTGAATATTAAATATTTTGACCGACATTTGTGCATCTTTTCATTACTGTTTATTATTCATTAGGAAATATCCTATGGCACCGACCGCAGCTCATAAATACATATGTTACCTTATGGGAAAGCGGCGCTCGCTTAGCGCGGATTCACTTAGCGCTCTGTTTTTCCGGAACGAATGATCAGCGTTAAGCGGGGGTCACCTGTATACTCAATTTTCTCCCTGTCAGTGTTTTTCTTGCTCTTCATTTGTCGTCTTTGGTTCATCATGACAAGTGTTTCTTGACTAATTTTTTCTTCTTTGGATTTCTGTTTCCCTATAGGTTTCTTGGGCTTTATCACTTTCAGAAAGTTGTAATATTCCTCGTCGATATCTTGGTCCTGAGCAGTCTGCAGAAGCTCAAACTTGTTCTTAAGTTCCAGTACATACTGCTTTTTCTCCTCTGTTATTATAAAGACCTTTGTATTATTGACTCGAGTCAGTTTTTTCCTTTCCTTTCCTACATCTATATCAAGTGTACATCTTACCATTCTGTGATCACTTCCAACATTTACCTTATTCAGGACGGTAACATCATTCACAATATATCTTCTGTTAGTGAGGATGAAGTCGATTTCATTCGTTGTTAATCCATTTGGACTCTTCCATGTCCACTTTCTGTTCACCCTTTTCTTGAAAAAAGTGTTCATTACTGACATTCCTTGAGATTCTGCAAATTCCACAAGTCTTTCACCTCTTTTATTTCTTTCACCAATTCCAAAATTTCCTATAGTTCCTCTTTCTGCGCTGTTTTGCCTTTTTCCAACCTTAGCATTGAAGTCCCCCATAATAATAGTGTAGTGGGTTTTCTGCTCATCTAGAAGACTCTCAATTTCAGTGTACATTTCTTCAACCTCTTCATCATCATGGCTCGATGTTGGTGCATAAATCATTATAATCTTTAGCTTGTACCTCTTAGAAATCTTGAGTATTAGTCTTGACACCCTTGGTGATGTACTTTTGAATTCCAAAATGTTGTTTTTAAAATCTTTATGGACCAGAAACCCAACTCCGCCTTCACTCCTTTCACTGTTTCCATTGGTGTACAGCAGATTTCCACTTGATAAACTTATAAGTGATTAATTTCTTCTTCTTGTTTCAGCCAAACCGATGATATTCCAATTCACATTTTCTAATTCCTTTTCCAGCTCTAATATCCTGTCTTCACCGATGAGTGATCGTACGTTATAACAGGCCAAGTTCAATTTCCGTGCATGGCAGCCTGGTTGTACCCAGAGATTCTTAGCACCCTCTGCTTCCACTCTGATCCTCTTGCTGCCGTAAGAGGGAGAGTGAAAGCTGCTGGGGACTGAGGGCCATTTGTATTGTTGTGCTCTCATTGCTGGAGGGTTTGGTCTTTTCCTCTTCACGCTGACCAGGCGTCTTGAAGAGAACCACTCTACACGTTCGTTGCCACCTAAGTGACGTAACAGGGCTTACCATCGAGAAGGTGTGCATGAGTGGATTTTAGGGAGGCAGGCCAACCGGACTTCTCCTAAATCTTCTGTAATAGAGAGATATTGGATCCATCAGTGTTTTAGGCTGAGTGTCTGATAACACACAGGATACCTGATCAATTGGATGCACTTCCTTAGATTTTGTGTTTAACTAACAGCATAACCCCTCCTCCCTTCCTGTTAAAATAATCAGTGTTTTAGGCTGAGTGTCTGATAACACACAGGATACCTGATCAATTGGATGCACTTCCTTAGATTTTGTGTTTAACTAACAGCATAACCCCTCCTCCCTTCCTATCTTGTCTATCCTTCTAATACACATTGTACTCTCCAAATTCCAACTCTGCACTGCCTATATCTGTGTGACACCATGTCTCTGATATCGCAGCAATATCTGCCTTTGATGTCTTGACTAGCACTTCGAACTCATCAAATTTATTAACTATACTCCTAGCATTGGTGTACATGCAAGTATACATGCACCTGCTCCTGCTCCTAGCCACCCTAACACCGCCCATGTATTTACTTGTTCCACTATGACTCCCAGCAGTCCTGGAAATCTCCATTACCTTGCTTTCCATTCTGCTGCCCATTCTAATAGAAGCAGTGCAAGAATCACTTTTGCCTCTGCCTGCGGCCACTGTTAACCTTTTAGTCTGTGTATACCCCAACGAATTTGTTGCCATTATGAAGCAAAACTGCTTTTAAACTTAATTTTGAGGCATCTAAGAATAAACACAATTCATCTGACTTATGCATGATATCTAGTTCTTTCAGAAGTCCAATAATGTCTTCGCAAAAACACATACTGTCTTACTTGGGAAAATATTTCAAAAACTTTTCATGTCTTTTTCAAAACACTGAAATCTTTGTTCCTGCTGCAAGTATATTCTTTTGGCAAATTTAAGTCTCAAACCAAATCATTCAACTCATATTGTTTTATTAAATGAACTTCACTACCTGGACTTACTGGCTGATAGTCGACATCTTGTGAAGTGGTAGGAGGGCTGCATCCTCCCACTCTCAAGTGGGTGTTTATGTTTGGAGGATAGATTTATAACCCTGAGATCATGTCACAATCAGTTAATACTTGGAAAACCTTGGCACAGCCTATAAAAACCACCAAAAACGCTAAGTGTGCTCTCTTTAAATTGTTGCATCTGGTATTTGAACCTAAGAACCATAGGTAGTAGTCTGATTATGTTTATCACAAGAAATTAATGTTTAGAAATTAATAAATGTTTATCACTAAAATTAAGAGAATTAGCTTATTTCTGTTAAAATAAATCAGTATGTCACATTACTGGTTAGATTATGTGAAATTGGCATATTCTGGTAAAAATTAACTCTCTCTATATTTAATAACTGTGAAGTGATGTGAAACTATCATTGTGATTTTCGAAATCTACACATAAAAATTGGTTAAAAATAGCATTTAAGTTCTTGGAGGTAAAAATTGTGTTGGCTAGTGTTAGCATTTTTGATAGAGTTAGCCCTCTAATGACTGTCGCTAGTAGTTTATCTGTAGTTAGTATACCTGTTTCATTTGTGGTGTCTTTAGAAGAAAAGTGGTCCGAAATGCTGTGCTTCTGTCTTCAAGGGAGATCAATCCCTATTTCTCCCTTGAGTGAGTGGCTGGCAGAGTTTAGAGAAGGATATCCAGTTGGTTTTGTTCCAGAGGAAACTTTGGATGGATGCTTAGATTGATGGAGGTAGTCATTTGGTGGAGTTAGAACTTTGAGGGTGTGCCAGAGAACTGGCCACCATCTGGTTGACAACTAGCATTCTCTCTCTCTCTCTCTCTCTCTCTCTCTCTCTCTCTCTCTCTCTCTCTCAAGATGTAGCACACACTCTTCTCCATTTCCATAGTACCCTATTGAAGCATCTCAGAAATTCAAACCAGTTCTTTTGGGAAAAGTTTGAGATGTTGCCAAGTTACACTTCCAGATATTTGTGTTTCTCACTGGACCATATTTATTGGATGGGAGAGTTGGTTCTGGCTTTCCAGTTGCCAGCCCATAGGCTACTGGTCTTATAGTGGTTTAATTTTGCACCTCATGCTTCGTCATAGAGATCACAAGCCTTTTGGATGACTTCAAATTCACTCCCATTCGTATAACAATTGTGACATCATGTGCTGAATGGATTATTTTTAGATGATATTCTGGTAGCAGTGCTCATTCGGATTGTAGACTGGTGGTCATTTCTTTAGGAATGGTTCTATGGCTAGTATGTAAAGTTTTCCACAGCATGGGCAGCCTTGTTTTATTCCTCTGGAGTATAGCAAGGTGCAGGTGAGCTGATTATTCAGTTTAAAGCAAAATTTGGCTTCTTTGTATAGCAGATGGATCATTTGGATGACGTAGAGTTCGTATCTGAATGCTTTCAGGGTTTCAAAAGGTAGCTGTGCTTTGCTCTCTTGAAAGTGTTTTTCTGGTGAATGCTAATTGGTATTAGGTATTCCTGTTGGCTGCTTGCAGTGGAAAGGAGGTTACAGATCAGTTGAAGGTGGTTATGTATCAGTCTTCCTGGTACAGTATGTTTGTTGGTGACATCATCTGCACGTGCAGATTATGTCACAATTGTTATACGAATGGGAGTGAATTTGAAGTCATCCAAAAGGCTCGTGGCAATGGCTTTGAAAATAATTTTGTAATCGGTGTTCATTAATGATACTGAATGCCAGTTTTGGAAGTTTGTGTGATCTCTCTTCTTGGGAATCAGTTGGGCGACAGAGGCAGTGACTGAATCTGGCAGTCCATGGGACTGTATTTCTTCAAGCATTCATAAGAGTAGCACTCAGAGTTGATACCAAAAGACTTCAGTTGATACCAAAAGAGAATTCAGAAGTCAGTCTGTCCAGATCTGGAGATTTATTTTTGGGAACAGCTTTGTGCTGTCATCAATTCTTGTAGAGTTATTAGTTTTTCCATACTGCATCGAACCATAAGGGAGATTTTTTTTAATTCCTAAAAGGATTTCCTTGGTTGCTTTTGTAGCAGTTTCTTTGGAACTGTGTATTTCTTGATAGAATCTGGTTACTTCAGAGAAGATTTCCTTTGGGTCTTCAATGACGTTTCCACCTTGCAGCTGAATGGCGGTGATTGTGGTTGCTTTGTGCTGTTTGCATTCTAGTGAGAAAAAGTACTTGTCCAAGGTGTCGGATAGGTTTATGTGAGTGAGTTTGTATGGCCTGTAATGTCAACTGATGAGTCTGGCTGTCAGGTGGGAGATGCTTTTGTCTCTGCTTGAGTTAGAGGTTAATATGCTTTTGTTGATTCTTCTGATGACTGAGATTTGTGAGGATTTCAGCTGACTTTTAAATCTGGACCACCATGTGTTTATGGGTTCCATTCTGTCTTTGGATTGGATATTAGGTTTTGTAGCTTTGAGATATATTCCCTGTCTTGTATAAGGCTGTTGTTGAACATCCAATATGTGCTTCCACTTTTGAAGTGATTGGGTGATATGGAGAGTTGCAATTTGACAAAGGAGTGGTCTGAGATACAAGATGAATTGTGTCTGATGCTTCTGACCAGAGGGACAGTGTGTTTTTGGATGTAGTATCTGTTTAGTTGGGCATAGGTGTTGGTGTCTAAATGTGCTGACTAACCCATTGTTGTCCACCGTGGCTTGCTGGTTGTTCTGCAGTGCTCAACACATCATGCGCTATTTGTGGGTCGAGAGTGCAGTTGAAATCACTAGCCAGTATGATGTGTTCCTGATATATTTTAAAGAAATGGCTCTGTATGAAATTTGTGATTTGAATGGCAAGTGTGTCCTTGTGTGGCAGGTAGTTGTTAAAAATATGCAAAATTTCTTTTTTGGAATGTCTCTAGGAGGGCGTACGTTGTATAACCAGCTATCTCTACTATCGAATTGAGCTTACAGGGGGAGACTTATGATGGAGGCTGATACTTACTCCTGCTCCATGATTTTGGGTTAGGAAATGATAGACTTCATGTGCCAATCTGCCCATTTCAGAGATGGCCATGCGTCTGCTTTTATATTTGTTTCTTGTATGAAGAGTAGGTCGGAATGGTATTGTTGGACCTGGTCAAGAGCCAGCTTATTGCACAATACAGAGGCATATCCTCTTGCATTTAGTGACAGCGCACAGAGCATCATTATTATTTTCAGGCAGAAAGAAAAGGTTTTGCAGGTTTTTGAGAACTGTTAGCATCTTGATTGGTGGTATTGTTATTCCATCCCATTCATCAAGTACATATGTTTGGATCTGTACAATTCTGCCCCATCCTACTTTCCCTTTAATTTATAACTTTGCTGTAGGAAATTACATAATTTTTCCACAGTTATGGGCATCTGGTTTCACTTTTCCTGTGAAGCGTCTGAATGCTGGAAATCGTGGTTAGTCTCTTTTTCAGCCTCAAGGAATTATAGTTCTTTTCGTTTATAGAGTTGTCAGTAATTTCTAACTGCTTATTTATTTTCATCCATCCTGTTGTTCTTGTTAGTGATTTGCTCCTTTCCCATCAGTATGTATATTATATTGTTTGATGACTTTGGATGTGGACTGTCTTGAGGGTTGATTCCAAGAACTAGTTCTTGTTTCTGTAGGTAGGGTGAAGCTTCCAGGACAGACTCTCTTCGGATTTTTTGAAGAGAGTCTGCCCTGTTTTCCTGTAGTCTTTTGATTTATTTATTTTTTGGCATGCCAAGCATTTCAGGCTGTTTGGTTGTTTTGTCTGTATCCTCTTTATCTCCAGCCATCTGCTTGCTTTGTGCATCCACTCTAACCCTGGAGTGTGCTGCCTGAATTTCAGTATCAGCCACTGAAGAGTTGGTGATATGTGAGCAATGTTTCCTGATATAGCTGTCTTCGTTTCAGAAGAAACATTGAATTGAAATGGAGATATAGAAGATGTATGTCTGTGATTCCATTTAAGTCTGCATTGATCAATTTAGGAATGTTGTTTGCTGCATCATCATTGGTGAAGTGCACTTGCCTGTGGAAACATTTGTGAAAATTCCAGTTTTGTGGTTGCTGCTGAGAGTGTTCACATACTGCCTGGTAACCGATCTGTATTTTTATAAAATTCCTCTGAGGAACTCATAAGGAATCTCAGGTGGAATGTTTGATATAGTTCATGTTTTTTTTTTAGTGCTAAAGCAATTGGCAAATGCTTCCAGGTAACGAAGACTGATGTCTATTGCAAGACTGTTTATGCCCACGAAGGATGGCTAAAATATACCTGCATGGTTCCTGCTACATGGAAGGCATGAGTAATATTTTTTGGTGGTTCATTCTCTGAAATCGCTGTTAGGTACTGCTCTAAAGGGATATTTTCCGTAGTAGCAAAAAATACTATCTTCTTTTCCTGGGAAGTTTATAGTGGTTGCTCCTCATTTGTTAGTGTTATTCGACTGTGTATTTGCTGTTGTGAGTTCCAAAAATGGGGTATTTGCAGAGAGCATGTATTTTCCTTTAGACACAGTAGTGTAAATATTAACAGTTACTGTCCTTTTCATCCTTGAGGTGTTCTGTTGTCGCAGGGTTGAAGCTTCTGATGTCACAGTCAGTGAAAACAGTGGCTGTAGGTTCCATTGTTCTGGTCACTGATCCCTCGCTGGCCATAGCGAAGGAGCAATATAAGTTTTGACTGGAATTCTCATGGGAAAAACACTAAATGGGGTAAAAGCAGAAGCTTACAAATACACATCTGATGAGGCAAGCACTCAGGCACTATTCTAATATGCATGATGCTTTTTGCTTTAAGTTGAACTTAATGCTTTTATTCCCAAAAAAATGACCATAGACATTCATTTCTGTATGTGTTTGAAGTGCATTTATTTTATCATAATTTCTGAGTATGAAAATTCTTGGAAATAATTTTTTAGGGTTATGGGGAGTGAGGGGGAATAGAGAGGGAGAGGGGTAAGAACTGTTGTGTGACTGTTGATAAACTTGCAAAGCTTTCAACATTACATGTGGAAAATATGATGGATTTTTAAGCAATGATATTATTATTATATACAGGGTGTTTCAGTTAAACGTTTCAGAACTTCTAAGAGAGGTAGGGTACATCCTGACAACTCGAAATCATATAGCAATGTGGGGTCGGAAATGCTTTCCTGAAGCAGTGTTGTACACAGAAGCACCATAAAGAAAAGAGACCGTAAGTGAGAAATCATTTTAATATAATACATGAAAAGAAGCAAAAGGTACATGGATTACCGTAGGTACATGGATTATCAAGTAGATAGGTCTAACCGGACCTATCTACTTGATCTTTCTGCAGCAAGTATTGCCACAACTTTTGAGAGATGAACAGATTTCTGCATCGACGCAACAGACAATGTGGTTCCAACACGATGGAGCCCCTGCCCATTATAGCGGAGATGTTCGTAACTACCTGGATGTCACATTTGGTCAACAGTGGATCGGACGTGGTGGTCCCGTGCGTTGGCCTGCTCGGTCACCCGACCTATCATGTCTTGATTTTTATTTCTGGGGTCATATGAAATCGCTAGTTTATGACACCTCTGTTGACAATGCTGAGGAGCTGGTTGCAAGAATCGCAGTAGCTGCCGAAGAAATTCGAAATTCGCCTGGAGTATTCCAGAATGTTCGGATGTCCATGCGTAGGAGATGTGAGGCGTGCATTGTAGCCCGTGGAAGAAACTTCGAACACTTACTTTAATCCATGTACCTTTTGCTTCTTTTCATGTATTATTAAAACGATTTCTCACTTACGGTCTCTTTTCTTTATGGTGCTTCTGTGTACAACACCGCTTCAGGAAAGCATTTCCGACCCCACATTGCTATATGATTTCGAGTTGTCAGGATGTACCCTACCCCTCTTAGAAGTTCTGAAACGTTTAACTGAAACACCCTGTATATATATGGCGCCTCCGTAGCCAGGTGGGAAGGAGCAGCAGTGCGTAGCACACGCTTCTTGATTAGACCAGGGTTCGAGCCCGTCACCACCAAATATGGAGGATGTGGAAAGGTCAGGGAATGACCACCGCATTTCCCGGAGCAATATGGCCTTAATTGCTAATGCTCCTAAAAACCAAACAACAGTAACAGTATTATTATTATTATTAGCTATGTGGTGCAAGGAGCCCAGCTTGCCAGTGTAACTATGCCCACAGTCCGTCCACATTAGACACAAATTCCATTGAAACATTCAAATGAATAGGTAGCATTTCTCTTGTACTCTATTCATTCTGCAAGCCAGTTGAAACCTAATGAATAATTGTTCAATAGTTTAGAATAACAACAGAATGATCATTCAGTAATCCATTTCAGTCACTTGCACCTATCACTGCCATTAATCTCTCTCTCTCAACTTTGGACAGAGAGAGAGAGAGAGAGAGAGAGAGAGAGAGAGAGAGAGAGAGAGAGGTATATAGCTAAATATCAGATTAACACTATTGAAGCCTTTCCTTCATTTTTATGATTTTATTTTGATTATTGATATTTAGGTAACAGAATCACACCTTGGCAAGGTGTGGTTCTGTTACCCTACTTGTATCATTAATTTGCCCTGTTAGTGTCAGGGTATATTTAGTATTTGATTTTCTACAATAGTCCTGGAGACATATCACTTCTGCCTCTAAAGGGTTTTTTTTTTTTTTTTTTCTAACTGAAATGGTGTTCTGCTGTTATACTTCCCAATTTTTTTTCTCTAACATGTTCAGGTGGTCATTGTTGATTATGAGTTTCAGCATATTCCTAATTGTGGCTCCTGAATGTCACAGCCAGTATATTTGCACGTACAGTATTGGATAAAATTGACAAAAAATGTTTAATCTTGTTTTTGTTGCCAAATATTAGTTCTTTTAATTCAAGCTTGTCTGGAAAGCTCGAATAAACAAGGTCCTACTATGCATGCAGATAACCTTAGTTGCTTTGACACAGAGAAAAAAAAAAAAAAAAAAAAAGTTTTTATGCTTGTGAACAGTTGCATTAAAAGTGATAGTTAGTAGTCTATTTGTATACAAATGATAGCTTGAAAATCTCTATGCGCTTCACAATTATGGGCTTTGTTTTTCAAGCATATGTATTAAATTTAAGTAGTGTGTTTCGATAATCAATAATAATAATAATCAGTTTCCTGATATGGATTTAATTGTATCAACCTGAAATGTTACAGGCAAGTAGCAGCAATTAAATATATAATTAATCTATATTTTTTATTGTGTTTCAGTTTCTCTCTAGTTGTAATTAATGCAGCCTGACATATATTGAGGTACATATTGCAATCTTTGTTAAATATCCATTTTAAGAAACTTTTTTTGCACTTCAGTTTCTTCCAGCTGAAAGAGTTGTTAAATTATTTTTTCCCCTGATTTCTAAAGGTTGATTTTTTTTATTTCTGAAAGATCATTCATTCATTAAATTGTAATAATTAATTTCTGTTTTTTCTTATTAGGTGGGAGATATGAAGGACTCAAATATGAGAAAGGAAATTGTGGTGTTAGTATTGTTAGGAGTGGTGAGTAGTTTTTCTAATTTAATTATATTGATAGATCTTATAAAATTTTAATTGTCTATTAAAAATGGAATAAGATGGACATATGTAAATTAAAGATTAAAAAGAAATACACCAAGTCCACAAAAATATTAACAATTTTATAATTTATGTTGTTTTAAAGTATTTATACTACTTCATTTGTGGATATTTACTAGATTGTATCCTCTGGCCAAGAAATGAAGTATATATTCTATTAAAAAAAACCAAATTATATGTATATACACACAAAGGAAATTGTAGTGATTGCTTATAAAATTTTGTGAAAAACTAACTAATTAATTTGAAATAAAGGTAAACTAGCAGTATAGATTTAATAAGCCTGTTTAACTTTCTAAATTTAAGTTTTAAGTGTGAAAAATAATCTCTTGCAAATGATCGCCTTTGGATGTATAAAATAAAATAAATTTTCTGTTTATACTCTGGGAGATGACCACATGGCCAGAGAACTTGACAAGGTTGAATGAGAATACAAGAAACAGCATGGTATTCAGCATTTGTGCGAGTTTGCACTTGACTATGGTGGCCTTCAGTGTTCTTCTAAAATAACATTTACATTGGTGTGCTCTTAAAATATCATTTTTCCATAGCTACAGTTAATGGGCCACATGTGATTGATTCATAACATTGATTTCAGCTCTTAATCTTTACACAAAATTGTACATAGAGCTATGATGCCATCTCTTATTTGTCTTTTCATGTAATAGTAGATACAGTTTTATTAGATGGTAGCATTAAGATCAGAGCAGGAGGATATTGCAATTGTTGGCTATTGTTTCAACTGTACAAAAGCTGAAATTGAAGAGATTCTCTGGAATTCTCATCTGATTCTGATTTCATGAACTTGTGAGTCAGAAACTGATGATATCAAATTAAGTAGAAAGAAACTGATGATATCAAATTAAGTATTTAAATAGAAAGGGTGCAAGAATATTTAAATAGAAAGGGTGCAAGAATATTTGCTGATGCTATCGAGGCAGTGTTAGGTGGGTCGGAAAACTGCTAGCTTGGGGGGAGACAAAGACCAATAGATTGACAGTAGCCACTGGCAGAGGTGAAAGAGATTCTTGCACTGCTTCTATTAGAATGAGCAGAAGCCTGAAAAACAAGATGCATGGTATTTCAGAGACTGCTGGGAGCCATTGTGGTACAAGTAAACACATGGGTTGTGTTAGGGTAGCTAAGAATAGAAACAGGTGCAGGTATACTTGCGTGTACACCAATGCTAGGAGTTTAGTAAATAAATTTGATGAATTTGAGGTATTGCTCAAAACATCGAAGGCAGATATTGTTGGGATATCAGAGACGTGGTGTCACACAGATATAAGGGATGCGGAACTGCAATTTGGGGAGTACAACGTCTACAGAAAGGATAGACAGGATAGGAAGGGGGGAGGTGTTATGCTATTAGTTAAGAAACACATAAAAACCAAGGAAGTGAAGCCAGTCGACATCGCTGGACAGTGCAGTGTGGAGTCAGTTTGGTGTGACATAAGCATTGGGAGATCAAAATTGAGAGTAGGAGTGTGCTATAGGCCTAATGACTCTGATGAGTATAATAAGGAACTGTACAGGGAAATAGAGTGGGCCAGTAAATCAGAGTGTCTTATAATGGGAGATTTTAATTTCCCAGATATTGACTGGAATTTGGGGGCTGGATACTCACACACTAGCAGGGCTTTTGTGGATTTATTGGATGATTGTTTTCTACATCAGCATGTTCGGGAGGCAACTAGAGGGAGTAATACTCTTGATTTGATTATCAGCAGTGATTCTTCATGCATTAAGAATCTGCAGATAAACGAACCACTAGGTGGCAGTGATCACAGTGTGCTGAAGTGGGATTTACTCAAAGAGGTAACTACCATTAGGGGTAAAGGGAAGGGTTATTGCTTCCGTAAAGGCGACTACGATGGACTGAGACAGTATTTAAATTCTATACAGTGGGACCAACTGATGATGTTACCAACAGCAAATTCAAAATGGGAAGCATTCAAAGAACTTATCTTGGAAGCTACTAGGCTTTACATACCAACTAAGAAATATTGTTCAAGGTTTAGGCCAAAATGGATGTCAGATGAACTAATGAGGCATATGGCAGAGAAGAAAAATGCATGGGATTCTTACAAATTAACACATGACACAGAAGCCTATGATAGATACAAGTTGATATGCAACCAAGTTACAAAGGAGGTTAGGCAGGCGAAGGCAGATTACGAGAAATCCTTGGCAAGGGATGCAAAGAAAAACAGCAAAGAGTTCTTTACTTATGTAAACTCTAGAAGGAAAGGGATGAATCAGATTGGTCCACTTGATATTGATGGGTCAAGTGTTGATGATCCTGCTCAGGTGGCTAACAAACTAAATGAATATTTTGCATCGACATTCACACATGAGGAGTTATTCAGCGAGGGGAATGCCAGAGGTGTATTCAACTCTAGCAGTAAGTTACAGAATCTTGAAATAACTGGGAGTAAAGTGGAGGAGAAACTGTTGAAGATAAACACAAGAAAGGCACCCGGGGTGGATGGGATCTATCCAGTTATATTAAAGGAGGCAGCAAAGGAAGTAAGCAAACCCTTAGCCATAATTATGAGAGCTTCCTTGGACTCAGGGGAGGTACCCATAGACTGGAAATGTGCAAATGTGACCCCAATTCACAAAGGAGGATCAAAGGCTGACACAAGTAATTATAGACCTGTGAGCTTGACTTCTGTTCCAGGAAAATTAATGGAGGCACTGGTTAAAGACGCACTGCAGGATCATTTAGACAAGACTTCAGTTATAGCTCAGACACAGCATGGTTTTGTTAAGGGGAAGTCTTGCCTGACCAACTTGATTGGATACTATGATGCAGTCACAAAAGAACTGGATGCAGAGAATAACTTTGATATTATATACTTGGATCTTAGAAAGGCTTTTGATACTGTTGCACATGGAAGACTGCTACACAAATTGGAGCAGTGTGACATTGGAGGCAAATTGCTGCTATGGATAAAGGGGTGGTTGAGGGGGAGAAGACAGAGAGTGGTAATCAATGGACACTGCTCATCGTGGACTGATGTTATTAGTGGAGTCCCTCAGGGCTCAGTGTTGGGTCCATTATTGTTTTCTGTATTTATAAATGATATTGATGATGGTATATCGGGATTAATGTCCAAGTTTGCAGACGATACAAAGGTTGGCAGGGTTGTCAAGGACACTACTGACACTATGCTTCTGCAACAGGATCTGGAAAGGTTGAGCAGATGGGCTGAGAGGTGGCAAATGAAGTTTAACATTGACAAATGTAAAGTACTACACATGGGAAACAGCAACCCCAGAGCAACGTATCAACTCTATGGTACAACACTGACAGTGGTAGAGAATGAAAGGGACTTGGGGGTGGTTGTGCAGGCAGATATGAAGTTCCCTGAGCAGTGCAGACGGGCTGCAAGAGTAGCTCATGGAGTATTGTCAATGATATACAGGAATTTTTCCAGCAGGGATAAGGAGGTGATTATTCCATTGTATAAGGCGATGGTCAGGCCACACCTAGAGTACTGTATACAGGTCTGGAGGCCTCATTTCAAGAAGGATGTAGAGCTGCTGGAACGAGTACAGAGAAGGGCAACAAGATTAGTGAATGGAACAAAGGGGTGCTCTTACGAAGAAAGGCTTAAGTTTTGCAAATTACAGTGTCTGGAGACTAGGCACCAGCGAGGTGATCTGATAGAGGTGTATAAAGCCTTGAATGGTTTAAGCATGCTCAATGCTGATGGGATTCTTCCTCTAGCTCAGAATAATCACCTGAGAGGGCATAAATTCAAATTGAGGAAAGACAGATGTAGGATAGACGTGCGGAAATTTGCCTTTAGCCAGCGAGTGGTTGGTTGGTGGAACAGACTTCCATCCCTTGTGGTGGAGGTTGATAGCCTAAATAAGTTTAAGGCTCAGCTGGACAGGTATTTTGAACGAACAGAGGGGTGAAGTGGAAGTGGTTTTTTTTTTTTTTTTTGGCTGATGCTGCATAAGCTTGCTTTCTTGCATCAAATGCCTCTACTAATGCTAATGCTAATGCTAAAGTGATACATAAATAGAGGAAGAGGCTGCTTTAAAAAAAAAACAGCCTCTTATTGCTTTAAAAAAAGTACCAAGCTTATTTTTTAACCATTTTTTATAATTTAAAAAAAATTTAATATTCTAGTTTGAATGTTGATAACAGTTTTATTCTAATGCTTTACAAGCAAGTCAGAATGAGAAAAAAAATTAATATTTAAAAGCATCTACAAACTTTTCATTTTTACTAAGCTTCAAAATCCAAAGAGACTCTTTCCACAGAGTCCTCACTATTGAAAATTCACTATTGGGACCCACCCCATGTGCAGTGAACTCATTCATGAAAGAGTTATCTTTCAATTAATTTAGACCTCCTTCATTAATACTCTGTCAGGCCTTTTCACAAATAATTCTGAGAAAATAATGTGTCAAAGTCTGTCAGATTCTTTTCATGTATAATTCTGAAAAGAAAATAATGTATCTTCCAAAACTATTTAGTTAAGACTGCATGCATAATTAGGAAGGTAGTTGGTGTTATAACCACTAATCTTTGACTTGGTGATTAGTAGATATTTCACTGTGAGGTCTGTCATAGCAGGTAACACTGCTGCAGAGTTAAACCTCAAACAAGTATGAGGGGAGGGTGATAGTCTATGGCTGCAGTTAACACAGAAACAAATTAAATTTGTACCTTGAAAAATGGGTATATATGTGGGTATATGCTGTATGTCTAGTTAAACAGCTTTTATTTTTTAGGTGAGTTTGCACATATGTATGTGTATTATATACTGAAAGGACAGAATTCATGGGATACCTGGTTCCTGGACAACACGACACTGTCACCCCCCCCTCTCGATAGTGGATGAACCCACTGCTTGGCAAGTATATAGGTGTACTGCATTCACATAGACGGTAATTCGATGTCAGTGTGGATAAACATCGTGAGTTAACTGACTTTGAAAGAGAGATGATAGTGGGTGCTTGATGCATGGGTCACTCTATTGCGGAAGTGGTACAGAAATTGCACTATCCCCGGTTGACAGTATTAAGAGTGTATCAAGAATATGCCATTTCTGGAATAACATGTCATTGTGGACAGCACTGTGGGCAGAGAAAAGTGGTGAATGAACGTGGCTGTTAACATCTGTCTCACATTGTTTCAGCCAACCGGAGAGCAATGGTGGCACAAATCACTACCGACTTCAACGAGGGAGGTACCAGAAATGTCTCCACCAAGACCATCAAGCAATCATTAGCTGTAATAGGTTATGGGAGCCGCTGACCCACCAGAGTCTTATTGCTAACACCATGACACAGGACTCTACGCCTCAAATGTAAAAGACCATCAGCACTGGACCTTGGATGATTGGAGATGGTTCTCCTGCTCCAAGTCCTGTTTCCAGTTAGTTATTTTGAGCAGACAGAGCAAGGATGGTGCATATCTGGTGGAAACTGCACAAAGCTGTGCATTCGTCATGTCAACAAGGAACTGTTCAGGCAGGTGGATGGTCGGTGATGGTCTGGGGTGTGTTCAACGTTGGGACCCCTGGTATGTTTAGACGCAACTCTGAACAGTCCACGTTATGTGTCCATCCTTGCAGACCATCTACATCTCTTCGTGGTCATCATGCACCCACAGGGCAATGGACTCTTCCAGCAGGACAATGTGCTTTCCCAGAGAGCTGTGGTGACCAGAACATGGTTCAAAGAGCATTCTGCAGATTTTACCACCATGGAATGACTTCGCCGTTCACTGGACATGAACCCTGTGGAGCATCTTTGGGATGCTGTAGATAGGTCTGTTCAAGCTTTAGACCCTCCACCCAGGAATGCAACAGAATTATAGATAGTGTTGCAGCAAGCATGGATGGAAATACCTGTGGAACGCTTTTGTGAACTAGTGGATTCAATGCCTTGCCATGTGGTTGTCCTCATCCGGGTGAAAGGTGGGCCTACCCATTACTAGGTAGGTATCTCATGATTTCTGTCATGTAGTAGTAGTAGTAGTGGCATGTGATGCAAGAAAGCATGTGAATGAGCTTATGCAGCACTAGCCAAAAAAAAAAAAAAAAAAAAAAATCACACCATTCCCTCCAAATGCCTTACCAGTTCCTCCTTAAATTTATTCAAACTATCAACTTGCACAACGACAGATGGAAGTTTGTTCCAGCAATTAACCACCAGCTGGCTAAAGGCAAATTTCCTCACATCTATTCTACATCTGTCTTTTCTTAATTTGAATTTATGCCCCCTTAGGTTCGTAATCTGAACAAGTGGAAGGATCCCATCAGAATTCAGCATGCTCAACCCATTCAAGGCCTTATATACCCCAATCAGATCACTGCGCAGGTACCTAGTCTCCAGCCACTGCAATTTGCAGAACTTAAGCCTCTCTTGGTAAGAGGATCCCTTCATACCACTCACCAATCTTGTTGCCCTTCTCTGTACACGCTCAAGTAAATCTACATCCTTCCTAAAATGAGGCCTCCAGACCTGTATGCAGTACTCAAGGCATGGCCTGACCATTGCCTTATACAGAGGGATAATCACCTTTTCCCTGCTAGCAAAGTTCCTATATATCACTGACAAAACCCCATGACTTGCTCTGGCTCCCTGTCTGCATTGCTCAGAAAACTTCATATCTACCTGCACAATTACTCCCAGGTCTTTTTCATTTTCTACCACCTTAAGGGTAGTACCACACAGTTGGTACGTTTCTCTGGGGTTACTTCTACCCATATGCAGTACTTTGCATTTGTCAAGGTTAAACTTCAGTTGCCACTTCTTAGCCTATCTGCCAAAATTATCTAGATCCTGTTGCAGTAGCACACTGCCATTACTGTCATTAACAACCCTGCCAACCTTTGTATCATCTGCAAACTTCGACATTAAGCCTGATATACCTTCATCAATATCATTGATAAATATACAAAACAACAGTGGACCCAACACCGAACCTTGTGAGACTCCACTAATAACATTAGTCCACGAAGAGCAGCACCCATTGATTACCACCCTCTGTCTTCTCCCACTTAACCATCCTTTTATCCATTGTAGCAACTTACCCTTAATACCATTCTGCTCCAATTTGTACAATAGTCTTTCATGCGCAACAGTGTCAAAAGCTTTCCTGAAATCCAAATAGATGATATCAAAATTATTTTTTACATCCAGTTCCTTTGTAACCACATCATAATATCCTATCAAATTTGTCAGACAAGACTTTCCCTTAACAAACCCATGCTGTGTCTGAATTATTGCTGCAGTCTTGTCTAGATGATCTTGCAATGCATATTTAACCAGTGACTCCATTATTTTACCCGGAACAGAAGTTAAACTAACTTGTCTGTAATTACTCGTGTCACCCTTCGATCCCCCTTTGTGAATTGGGGATACATTTGCACATCTCCAGACTGTGGGAACCTCCCCTGAGTCCAAGGATGCTCTCATAATTATGGCCAAGGGTTTGCTTAGTTGCTTTGCCGCCTCCTTTAATATAACTGGATAGATCCCATCCACCCCAGGTGCTTTTCTTATGTTTAACTTCAACAATTTCTCCTCCACTTTGCTCTCAGTTATTACGAAATCATTAAGTATCCTGTTACAATTTGATAACCTTCTGCCATTTCCAAACCTTAACTCCTCGTGTGTGAATGTAGATGCAAAATACTCATTCAGTTTGTTTGCTATCTGGACAGGATCATCAACAGTCGATCCATCGATATCAAGTGGACCAATTTTATTCATCCTCTTCCTTTTAGAGTTTATATAAGTAAAGAAATCCTTGCTGTTTTTCTTAGCATCTTTTGCCAAGGATTTGTCGTAATCTGCCTTCGCCTGCCTAACCTCCTTTGTGACCTGATTACAGACTAGCTTATATCGGCCATAGGTTTCTGAGTCGCTTGATAATTTATATGCATCCCATGTATTTTTCTTCTCTGTTACAAGTCTCATTAGTTCAATTGATAACCATTTAGGCCTAAACCTTGAACAGTATTTCTTAATGGGTATGAAACTTTTAGTAGCTTCCACGATTAATTCCTTGAATGCTTCCCACTTAGAATTTACTGTTGGTAACATCATCAGTTTATCCCACTGTACAAAATTTAAAAACTTTCTGAGACCACTGTACTCACCTTTACGGAAGCAAAAACCCTTTCCTTTACCCCTGATGGCAATTATATCTTTAAGTAAATCCCACATCAGTACACTGTGATCACTGCCACCTAGTGGTTCCTTTATCTGCAAATTCTTAATACACGAGTGATCACTGCTGATAACCAGATCAAGAGTATTACTCTCTCTGGTTGCCTCTCGAACATGCTGCTGCAGAAAACAATCATCCAATAAATCCCCAAAAGTCTGACTAGTGTGTGAGTGACCAACCGCAAGTTCCAGTCAATATCTGGGAATTTAAAATCTCCCATTATAAGACATTCTGATTTACTGGCCCACTCTATTTCTCTGTATAATTGTTCATTGTACTCATTCGAGTCATTAGGCCTATAACACACTCCTACTCTTATTTTTGCTTTCGCAGTGCTTATGTCACACCAAACTGACTCAACAATGCACTGTTCATCTATATCAACTGGGTGCACTTCTTTTGATTTTATGTTTTTCTTAATTAACAGCATAACACCTCCTCCCTTTCTATCCTGTCTATCCTTTCTGTACACATTGTACTCCCCAAATTCCAGTTCAGCATTCCTTATATCTGTGTGACACCTCGTCTCTGCTATCCCAACAATATCCGCCTTTGATGTCTTGACCAACACTTCAAATTTATTTACTATACTTCTAGCATTGGTATACATGCAAGCATACATGCTCCTATTTCTAGTTACCCCAACACATCCCATATACCCACCTATTTCAGGATGAGTGTGTGTGTGTGTGTGTGTGTGTGTGTGTGTGTGTGTGTGTGTGTGTGTGTGTGTGTGTGTGTGTGTGTGTGTGTGTGTGTGTTCACAATGTCCATCCATTTGCATGTAGCAATTCAATTCCTATTGGATGGATTTTCATGAAATTTTTTATTTAGTTTCTTAGAAAGATTTGTTTACCCATTCCAAATATTATTAAAATTGAACAAATAGAAATCTGGCAATTATTATTGGTTTTTTTTTTTTTTTTTTTCATGCAAATTGTATGGAAGAAAGAAATTCAAAGGTTAAATGTAGTTTTAATGCAGTATTGTTAGCTTTAAAGAATATGTACATTTTATGTGTGTATTGTTTTGTAAGACTCATGAAAGTGGTGTCACTTGTGTGATACCTATGGAGAGAAAAAAGACTTGGAAAAAAGAGTACACAGGAATAAATATTATGCAGTTGTAATTAAACTGAATGACTAAGTTTATAGAAGTTAAAATTATTACCTGTATAAAGTTATAATCTTAATAATTAGCAAGATGTTAATTCTTACTTCTGGGGAAGTCCCCAGAAGTAAGTTGCCTAAGGTTGCAGTGTACTTGTTCCATTCAGCCTTTTTTATATTGTATCTGGTTATATCATAAATTGGAGGTAGGCTCTGATCCAGTTAGTGTATCTGTTGAAATGTTATGGCTTGGTGGTCAGATGCAGTCCAGGACTCCTACACCTTTCAGTTATTAAACTTGTGAGCTATGACTTGAATCACCATAGTTACATCAATCACACTCTCATGCAGTATACTACTGTACATTGGCAGATTGTGTAGCTGGTTTAAGACAGTAAATGGTGTGGTAGGTATGAAGCCCTCCACGTGTTACTCCAGTTCTGTTAGCTGTGTGATTGTTCCACAGGGGTGACTAAGTTTGCACTCATTGATACTAAGATTTTGCAGCTGGGTAATAAGCTTAGTGCGGTTTCTAGATACTGAGTGCTGGAGTCGATGCTCTTGCCAGGCTTACAGTATAAGGAGGTTACATGGAATGGTCCCAGTGGGGAGGCTGTTTGTGCACAAAACTTCTAAGGGTGTGTGTAGGTTATTTACCTTAGTTACAGTGATGCTACTTTTCTTATAACTTATTGCTGCCCACGTAGCATCAGTGGTGGTTTCTGTGATTCTGTAGTTTCTAGGGTATCCCAACTCTGCCACCATGGATGTATCCTACTACAACACATGCTCTCTGGACATTTAATTGAAGGAACCTCAAAGCCTGGTGATTAACAGAATTATATTGGTTGTCCATAATTGTTTTCCATTTGTGCTGTTTCACTGCCTTCATATAGATTGGGCAGTTAGCATCGCTCAATGGATGGTTGAAGTCAAGTCCTACACTTTTGCAATTGACATATTTGAGTTCCTGATTATTTTTACAACTATTGTAGTCATGTCCTTGAATAGCACAGTGCTTACACATGCTCTCTGTTTGAGTGCACATGTGGGATATGTGGTCAAACTTCATACACGAGTAGCATCTGGGTATAGGGAAGTGCTCTCTATACCTGTGGCAACCCCAGCCTATATATATATAAGTAATGACATTAAAAAATAAAATAGATAAATAAGAAAATAAATAAATATGAAGTAGTCATTTGTCGATATTGGGCTATTGGTCAGTCTATTTTTATTTTATTTTGATTTAGTAGTTTGATTAGCCTCTTTTGGTGATATATCACGTTTCTCGGAACTGGTACCTTACTAGGGGGGGTGCCGCTAAATTGTTATACAATTGGTTCTATATTTTAAATTTTACAATGGATTTATTTGAATTGGATTTAAATTATATTCTAAATTATTTGGAGGTTTTCGGCTACAGTTTCTGTCTTGTTACCACTTCTCTACCCCCCCCCCCATTACGATTAATTGTTAGGTTTATGTTAAATTTTCGCACTACTGTTTTGCCATACTACGGGCTTTTGTATTAATTTTTCAATATGTAATTTCAGTAACATATATAGCTTTATTTGGCTATCAACTGCCAAACCCTGGGGGATAACTCTACAATTCAATTGCAGGATTCAGCAGACTGATTTTGTTGAATACTTTAAGTTAAATTCTGAGTTTAGTTGGTCTCTAGTTTGCTAGTCCTGGAAGTTTTTGTCATTAACTTCTGTTATAATTTCCTCCGTGTTTTTGGTTTTATCAATATCAAAAATCAATTTGTTAAGTCCTCTCACTTGTGGTTTTTCAATCTTTAAACCTAAGTTGGTTACCTCAGGGTTGTTTCCAATTTTTGTCAGCATCCTTTGTAGCAGCTGTTTCTATTACTATGCCAGTGCTTCTTATTTTGTGGAGTCCCTTGATTTTTATTGTCTTGAATTGAGTGTCTAGGTTTTTGGTTATGGCTTATTAAATATCTTCACTGGAGTCCAGTGTGCTTTCTTCTGTGGGTCTAATTATCATAATATTTTTCTCCTTTTTGATAAGTGGTCTTTGTGGGTTGGTTGACTTGTGTTCCTGTTGGGTGTCCTTTAATGCCTGGTCATATGATAAGAAACTTTGTTATTTTTGTTTTTCCCACTTAGTTTTCTTTTTTTTCCAGTTTTGCTTTTAGTACTTCAATCTCTATGTAGAGGTCAATAACTGTGCTCCATGCTTGTCCAACATGCTATGATTTGTCTTCTAACAGAAGCTGTTATTCCGCCAGTTTGGGCAGCCATGAGCCCTTCTAATTTAAGGTGTTCTGATATTATCTTGTTCGTCCTGAACAAGATAAAAAAATGACACACAGCAAAATTCTCAAAATTCTCAGGCAGCTGGCACTATCCTAGTGCCAGCTGCCTGAGAATTTTGAGAATTTTGCTGTGTGTCATTTTCTTTTTGATATGATCCTTGTTGTATGTTTTTCACAAATTGTAGGAACTCAGTTTTAGATTGAGTTTTAATTCTGTTTTTTTTTTTTTTTTTTAAGGGTTCTTAGACTAGACCTGGACCTGCCTTTTTCTTTAAGGTAGGCCCAGGTATAGGGCCCTCATCCTCTGAATAAGGTTGTGAAGTTTGATCATCATTGTCTGTGCATTTTATTGAACATTGAGTTTGAAATCTTGATGTTCTACTTCTGAGTGTGTATTCATTTTTTGAATTTCTTTGTGAAGTTAGTTATTGGAACTTTTAGTTAAAATGTTATTATATACAAAAGGATTGTCAGTTAGCTTAGGGCTATATGATTCAAATGATATCTCACATATGCAAAAATCCTAAGTCTTTCCAGAGTAATTCGATAGCAAATTGACAGTAAATAGACAGCAAAGAAGTATAGATAAGAGGAGATTAGAGCAGGATTAGTGAAGTAGAGCAGGGTTTCAAAGATTGTTTAGTATATTGAAAAGTTTATTTCCACGTTTTTTTTCCTGTAATAGTTTTTTTTTTTTTTTTTTAAATATTATAAATATAATTTAGTGAAAGTTTCATTTATTAATAATTAGTAAATTTTATAATGGTTAATACAAGATCTGTCTTGAACACTTCGTCAGAGGGTACCGTAATTCACACGGAAATAGCCGAAGGCGATTCCCTGGTGAGTCATGATTTCATTCTTTGCAGAACCTGTGTCATGTATTCCAAGGTCGACCTAGTGGATAATCCTAGCTCATTTAGAGATTCTTTTCTTTGTCACTGTTGTAAGGAGTGCACCGATCTTAAGTTAAAATTTGGTGCATTGCTAGAACAATTTGAGTCATTGAAAAAACAGGTGTTTACTCGAGAATAATGTATCTGGGAGCTCATCAGGGACTCAAGACTCTAGTAACCCACCAAGTGATGCACTCCTGATTCGGGCCCCAGAACAGTATAACTAAGTGCAAACTACTTTGGTTCAAAAGGACTTAGTTTTATTAGGAGACTCCATTGTCAGGGAAACGGGAAATATTTTTTTTAATGAGGATAGGTTGACTGGGGTATGTCTGCCAGGAGCAACTATTAATGATGTCACCAATAGACTGTCAGATTTTAAGGGGGTAAAGAGAATATTATTATTCTATTATTATTAAGCATACACGATCTGACACTTTGTTAGACAAATATAGGACCATGCTGAAGAAATTCTGCGAGTTAGGTCACGATGTCTGTCTCTTCAATTTTGCCCAGGCACAATAGGAGGGATTATATGCTGAAATCCTTGTGGATTAACTCAAGACTTGAAGAACTCTGCAAGGCTTTTGGGGGAAAATTGCTATCAGCCTGGCCCGCACTTGTAGGTAGAAGGAAGCTGTTTTGTAGAGACGGGATACATTTAAACAAAGGTGGTGCAAGAGTTTTTGCCAGTATTATGGAGGATACCTTAAAGGTTCAGGGAAACTGCTAGTTTGGAGGGACAAGGTTAATATAGATATGTGTTTATCTGATATTATTGATCAAAGTAACACTTGCACATACCTCAAGAGTTCTTGTTTGTTACTGCATCAGAACATATTAGCAAGATGTTCTGAGGGCTGAAACTTTTCAAATGAGCAGGTAGCTAATGACAGGGAAGCAAGCTTAAATAACTTTAAGAGGTGTGTCAGGGTAGTTAACTATACAAGAACACTAAGTCTTAATTGTTTGTACAGTAATGTCAGAAGTGTTGTCAATAAAATAAGTGAATTCAAACTGCTGGTTAGGACAAGTAACGCTGACATAATAGGGTTTACGGAAATGTGGTGTCACCCGGAGATAGGGGATGATGAGTTTCAGTACATTATGTATAATATATTTAGGAAGGATAGGGAAGATAGAAGGGCTGGAGGGGTCATGCTTCTTATCAAAAGCAGCCTAAGCACGACGAAAGAATTTGTATGGTGTGAGATTGTTTGAAGCAAAGGTATAATGAGAGTGGCAGTAATCTACAGGCCAAGTGATGGTGAAGATTATGATGAGAACCTCTACATGCAAATGGAATGGGCAAGTAAGCATCCATGTCTTATGGGTGATTTTAATTTGCCTCTAATTGATTGAGCAAATTGGAAGGAAACTCCACATGGGGGACAAAATTTTTAAATCAATTAGATGATTGCTATTTGTATCAACATGTTAGGGAAAATAATACTCTAGCCCTCATCATCACCCATGAACCAGATGACATAATAGGGCTGCAAGTAGCAGGAAGCGATCATGGAGTAGTACGGTGGACGATGAAGAGAGGGGCAGCAGTAGTTCAAGGCAAAGGAATGGGTTATTTCAGTAAAAGAAATTACGATGATTTAAGATGCTACATGGCCTCTTAACTGGGTAGATATTGCACAGAGAGCGAATACAATTGAATTAATGTATACCTTTAAAACATTAATCACAGAAGCATTGAATGCTTATATACCATTAAAAAAATACACTATGAGGAGAATTCCAATTTGGATGAATAATGAAGTTGCTAGATTACTTAAGCAGAAAAAGACAGCCTGGAAAATGTACAGAGAAATAAAAAGTACTGAAGCCTTATAACAGCTACAAATTGATCTGTAATAGTGCCACAGAAAAGGTTAAGCTGGCAAAGGCAGTTTATGAGAAATTGCTGGCAAAGAGAGCAAAGAAAGGGGATAAGAAATTCTTCACATATATGAATGCAAAGAAGAGAAGGACAAACCAGATCAGACCTGTATGTAATGGATGTAGGACAGTATTAGATACTCCATCTGAAGTTGCAGATGAACTCAACAGTTACTTTGCATTGATATTTACAGAAGAAAAATCCTTACGTCAATGAGAAATTATGGGAGTGAAGTCGAAAAAAATATAATTAATGATATTGAAATTTCACATGTTTATTTAATGAAAAAACTTTTGAGCCTACAGGCCAGTAAGGCTCCTGGGGTTGATGGCATATACCCTATTATCTTAAGGAAAGTGGCAAGTGAGTGCATTGAACCATTGAGGCTAATTATCAGAGCATCACTGGACTCGGGAATAATTCCTTTGGATTGGAAAAGTGCCAATGTGTCCCCAATACATAAGGGCAGTTCTGAAGTGAAAATTACCAGCTGGTTAGTCTAACTTCAGTAGTAGGGAAAATCACGGAGACAGTGGTCAAGGGTGGAATTCAGGATCATTTAGATAGAAATGGAATTCTGAAGGATACTCAGCATGGTTTTGTAAAGGGAAAAATCATGTTTAACTAATCTGGTTAGCTATTTTGACAGGGTCACTCAAGTGCTAGAGTTGGGGAATAATTTTGATATTGTTTATTTGGATTTCAGCAAAGCATTTGACTCAGTCCCACATAAGTGGTTACTTTGAGCTGGAACAGGTTGGAATCACAGGGAAAATCCTTAGCTGGATGGCTTCAGGACAGGAAGCAGAGGGTTGTGATAAATGGTTATTCCTCAGGTTGGGTTGATGCAAGAAGTGGGGGTCTCCAAGGATCAGTATTGGGACCACTGTTGTTTTTGATTTTCATAAATGACATTGATGAAGGGAATAGAGGGCTTGATGTCTAAATTGGCAGATAACGTAAAGATTGTTA
The DNA here is from genome assembly GCF_048544385.1 of Mastigoproctus giganteus. Lineage (NCBI taxonomy): Eukaryota > Metazoa > Arthropoda > Arachnida > Uropygi > Thelyphonidae > Mastigoproctus > Mastigoproctus giganteus. The sequence goes on along the minus strand of NC_143582.1, from coordinate 51,357,526 downwards.
GAGTAGTTAATGATCACCGCGAAGCAGAACTTCTTCAGAGTGACCTCGATAGACTTCAGGAATGGTCAGAAAAATGGCAGCTATGCTTTAATCCAGCAAAATGTAAGGTATTGCACCTGGGGAATCCCACAATAACTTATACACTTGGCAGAGTTGAACTAAAGCCGGTAGTGGAGGAAAGAGACTTGGGTATTACGATACAGTCAGACATAAGGTTCTCCAAGCATTGTGGACTGGTTGCAAGGAAGGCTCTTGGTGTCCTATCAATGATTTATCGAACAATTGCAAGTAGAGATAAGGACATCATAATCTCATTATGTAAGGCTGTTGTTAGACCACACTTGGAATACTGTGTATGGAGACCCCACCTAAAGAAAGATATTGTGCTTCTTGAAAGGGTCTAAAGATGGGTAACTCGGATGGTGAGATCGGCAAAAGGGTGTCCGTATGAGGAAAGACTTCGAATATGTGGGTTGCTGAGCTTGGAAAATAGGCACCTTAGAGGAGACTTGATTGAGGTGTTTAAACTCAGAGCATAAGTAAAATGAATGAGGACGAAATTTTCACAGTTATAAATTATTCTTGAACTAGGGTTCAAGAATAATTTATTAATTTTAAGTTATGGGGGAAATGTTTAGACTGGATTGCAGGAAGTTTTATTTTAGCCAGTGAGTTATAAATTACTGGAATAAGTTACCTACATGGGTGGTAGAGGCTGATAGTTTGTCGGAATTAATGGTCAGCTGGATAATTACCTACAGGAGCAGGGAAGCACGTAGGTTGTCTATTTCCTTTTCTCTTATTATTATTTTTTTATTAATATTATTTTTTATTATTATTTTATTTTATTTATTTATTTTTATTATTTTATTTTATTTTTTATATTATTTTATTATTATTATTTTTTGGCTGTTGCAGCATAAGCCAAAGGCTTCCTTGCACCATGTGGCCATTGCTAATACCAATTGCTGGTTATAGTTATCCCACTAAAGGGGTAGTGGCAAAATGAATCAGAGATCTCATAATGCAAGAATCTATGTTAAATAGAACATAAAGCTAATCAATAACTATATATTACTACAGTAGTTACATATGGTTTTACCTTCATATAAATAAATCTCTAAATCCTGGCCAGATTTTAGAAAGATCTGCATGTATGCTGAATCTAGATAAATAGCATATAGCTCCTTTGTAATAACAATTGTAGTGATCATTGATTGTGACTGTGTGGGAATTTCAAATGCCCAAAACTTAACAAAAACCTGACAAAATGAAATAAAACAGCACTTACCTGATAGCTTTTATCATCCTGCATCTGTACTTAATCCACATAAAAAGCTGCAAAAAGGCACTTTTTGTGACTTTTTTATTTGGGAGCTGCAAAATCGCACATTTTCACTAGTTGATGCTCTCTAGTGGACCCCCCGTTTATTGAAATAGTGGAAAAGAGAAACAAGTAATCTGAAACCAAACAAACACAGCATTGGAGTTTGTCCAGTACCGTACCACTCTTCAAGCAAAAGCCAAATAGTTGCAATGATGGTGGTGGATCACCTGAGAGATTCTCGACAGAAAACTTGCGTAATCGAGACCCACTAATATTCATAAAATGTTGGATAGATGTTTTCCAAATGATGTCCAGCCATGTTGTAGTATCAAGTTTCGAGAAAATAGGATTTCCATAATGTTTTTTATGCTGACAGATTCTCATGCACAATTTCTCCACAAAAACCAAAAAAACCATTTCAGAAACTATTGCAGTAAAAGTTTGATTATATTTAGGATGGATTTAGAAAAAAATTTTGAAATTTCAGTCATTGATTATTATTATTATTATTAGCTATATGGTGCAAGGAAGCCTGAGGCTTGTTCTGCACCAGCCAAAAAAAAATTCCTGAGTTACCGAGAGAGAGAGAGAGAGAGAGAGAGAGAGAGAGAGAGAGAGAGAGAGAGAGAGAGAGAGAGAGAGAGAGAGGGAGGGAGGGGAAGGAATCACCAAGAAAGAGAATGATGATGTCCAGCTCAGGACCCTGGGTTTGCCAAGCCCATACTCACCAGATGTCAGCACCCCTGGGGTTAATGGTTATTGCAGGAATGCCAGGTGACCCACCACAGCCACTGAGTTAATTGGTTACTCTTCAGATTGGTCTAACATTAGAAGTGGGATTCCCCAAGGATAAGTGCTGAGACTACTGTTGTTTCTGATTTTCATAAATGGCATTGATAAAGATCATGATATCAAAATTTGCAGTTGATGTGAAGATTGGAAGGGTGATTAATGATCAGTGCTCCTTCAAGATAATTCAGATAGGCTTCATGGGTGGTCAAAAAAAGTGGAAGCTATGTTTTAATGCAGCAAAATGCATTAAAACATAGTCTTACACATGAAGAATAGCAACCCCAAAATAACTTAACCAAAATAACTCCCAATTTGTTGGGATTGAATTAAAAAAAGTAGAGTAAGAAAGGGATTTGGAAGTTGTGATTCAGGTGGCAAGGAATTCCCTTGGTAACCTCTTGATTTATTGAACATTTTCTTGTAGAGGTAGGTTGGTTATAATCTCACTGTATAAGGCAATTGTAAGACTACACTTGGAATACAATGTCCAGGTATGGAGACCACACAGAAATAAAACATTAAGCTTCTCGAAAGGGGTCCAAAGATAGGCAACTTCCTTGGTGAGAATTGCAAAATGGGTACCTGTATGAGGAAAGAATTTGAATATGTGGGCTACAGAGCTGCTGACAGCAGTTTAAGCTCCTGGTAGGGCCACTCTAGCCAGACAGGTTGAAGGATAGAGGTGAGATGAAATGTGTTTCATCATCGAAGAGAAGAGCTAGCAGCCCACCCTTCAGATGTAAAATTAAAATGCCCAAAAAAAAAAAATTAAAGGGTAGAAACTGGACTGACAATAGAGAATTGACTAGGAATGGATTAGGGAAACTCTATAAGGAAAAAGGAATAATATGGAATGTAATCTCTTAATGTGAAAGAAGAAGAAATAGTAGGAGGATGGCTGACCGGGCTAGCCAGGTGGGTAAAGTGCTTGCCTGGCAACCCAAAGGTCGTGGGGTCGAATCCTGCCTCAGGCTTGGATAGTAAAATGCAAAACCTTTGGGAGGTGCATTATGGCCACAGAAGCCGATGTGCCAACAACTATCAAAAAAAAAAAAAAAAAAGTAGGAGGATTAGAAAATAGAAAAATTAAGATTTGTACACTAACAGAAACTAAAAAGAAGGGAAAAGGTATAGTAAATGTGGGAAAATATACATATTATATATAGTGGGGTGCAGAAAATTGAAAGAGCTGTTAAAGGCATAGGGATCTTAATACATGAATCACTGAACAAAATAAAAAACAATATAATCTAGAATCAAAAAGGATATTACACGTACAATGATATTGCAAAATAAAACATTAAACATATATGGTTCAGAAGAGGGAAACCTAAAGAAGGGGTTCATAAATTCTGTAATCAACTACAAGATTTAATTAATAAGATAGATCATAAGAATGAATTAGTAATAATAGCAGAAGACTTAAATGCCCAAATAGGAAATAAAATAATACCAGGAATTTGTCAACATTTTAGTGAACACAAAGAGCCAAATTGGAAATAAATTATTACAGTTTTGTAGAGACTGTGAATATAGAATTAACAATACTTTTTTTGAACATAAAGAACAACATAAAATAACATGGACAAATAATAGGAGCAGTAAATCAATAATTTATTATATAATCATTAATAGAAATATAAAACTGGAAAATATAAAGGATGTAAAAGCAGTACCATTGCTTTTACATCTGTTAGATATTGGAAGTGATCATAAATTAGTAGTGGGAACATTCAGATTTGCAGTATATCCTTTAAGAAAAAACAAAAAAATAAAAAGGATGAAACAAAATTCAAAATTGAATTATTACAATATAAAAGTATTAGGAATCTATACAGAAATAGATTGAGAGAATATTCAGAATTAAAATAAATGGAACATGAAGTTCAGTCAGTAGAAGAAAAATGGGAAGGGATTAAAATTTGTAAAAAGGTAGTATATGAAACATTAGGAGAATAAAATATAAAAAAGAATAAAAAATGGACAGCATTTATTAAAAAACAAAGAAAATAATTTCAATAAGTGAAGAGGACATAGAATTAAATGTGAAAAAAATTAAAAGAATAATAGGAGAACTAAAAAATAGAATAAGTGCAGGTTAGATAAAATAAATGAGTTACTAAAATATCGAGGAGTAAAGCTTACTACAGTTTAATAGAATTATTTAAACAGATTTTTAAAGAAAAATATATCCAGTTGATTGGTGGAAAAATATAACAATTCCAATATATATAAAAAAGGAGATAAGCAATTTCCAGAAAATTATGTAGGGGTATAAATTTATTAAACACTCCATTGAAACTGTGTACAAAGGCAATATCAGAAAAATTAAGTGAAATTTTAGAATTAAGTGATGAGTTGCAAGGTTTCAGCAAAAATAGATCATGCTTAGATGCAATATCTTAAAGTTGCACAAAGTTCCTAAATAATTAATAGATGTAATCTGATATATATATATATATATATATATATATATATATATATTTTACATTATTTTTTAAACTAAATACTGAGGGAATTATACAACTGATGAAATTTAATAAGAATTTTGGAATATAAGTATCAGGAGTGAAAAAATATACCTATAAGGCCATAGTGCCAAGTATTCAAGTAACCTATGTTGGACTTCATTGTTGTACCCTATAAATAAACACATAAATTATAACAAAATAATAAAAATAAAATGATGGTTTAGCAAATTATTGATTAATGGATACATTGAATGGAATGTTAACTAGGGCTAGCTCCAATCAATACATGCTATCAATAATTGGCTGAGGCTATCGGTTTCTGTTTGCCATTTGCCAAGGTTCAAATATACTAAGAATATAATTTCAGTACTCTAATATAATAATGCAATATATGTTAAATTTAGTAGCAAACTGGCAGAATAACCTCTAGCCCAACAGATAGCAGTGAAAAAATAAAAAATAAAAATAATGAAAGTGAATCAAAAATAATGAAAGTGAGTACCAACTATTAATTTTTTTTTTTATTAGTGCAATTTATTTATTTAGTGACAAGGAAGGCTTATGCCAAAATTAAGGCGAGGAATAAGGATAGCAATAGACCTCAATTTCCATCAAATCGCTCTAATATAGATTTTTAGGTATAAAAATTTAGAGTTAGCAAGCTGAAAGCAAAAGCATAGAAACAGCATATTATATAGATACTTCGGATTTACCAGGAGTGTAACTGCCCAACCTTTTAGTAAGGTCGGGCAGTTACGATCTTGGTATTACAGTGTGTAGTGATATTTGAAGTAAATTAGAAGAAATTTTAGAATAGCAAAATACCTGATATAATAGAAGTTATTTTGAATAAGATAAAAATATAAAATAAACATAATATTGAACATCAGTTTTTTGGAAATAAGAATAATAAGAATAAATCAGCCTTTACTGAAATAGTAGATCAAGTAGAAAATCGAAATTAGTTTTCTGTCAAGATATACCTTTATACCAACATAGCTAAAAGGATTTATAACTGAGTTTGCCACATGATATATGATAAAGAATGACCGTAGCACCTTCTTACTTTTGGTTATCATATGACCAATTAAATATTTAATTAATTTAATAACTGAAAATGTGGAAAAATGAAATAATTAAACTACTTACGATACGATACTCTTTTTCTATTTCGCAAATTCCATATTTTTCTACATAATTTCACATATGTTTATATATATATATATAAAGCGGGGAGGAAAATTCTGCCTTGTTTCCACTTTCTTGTTCTATTTTCAATACACACACACACACACACACACAATAAATGCATAATTAAAACATCAAGTAAACACAGAAGAAATAGAAATAACTAAAGGAATCAGACAACTAAACTCATTGAATCCAATGCTCTTTAGCTTGATAATGGATCAATTAATTAATGGAGTAAATAAAGGAATTAGAGTAAAAAATAAAGAATTAAATATAATCTGCTATGCAGATGACGTAGTACTAATGGCAGAAAATTAAAGCAGTTTGCAAATAATGCTACATCATTTTAATAAAAAAGTAAAAGAGTATAATACAGAAATTTCCATAGGGAAACATAGAGCCTAACAGCAGCAGCAGCAAAAGAACCGCCTCAGATGTGTTTTAGAAGGGAAAATGATAGGAGAAAATAGGTAATTAAATTTAACTACCTAGGAATACAGATAAATAGTTCAGGAATAACTCATAAGGAAGTAGAAGAATAAGCATTGAAAGCAAGTAAAATATTTTTGCGAGGGGGGGGGTGAATAATATAATTTGGAACAATCCAAACATCAATCAAGATGCTGAAGTTTAAATACAGTAGAATGCCAGTTATCCAGAATAATTTGAAAGCTAATTTTCCTTTTTTTTTTTTTTTTTATTAATGGTAGTAGTTGAGACAAAAAGTTTTATGCTACAAGAGTATTTCTCTGTTTTTTTTTAACATCATATATCTGGTGAAATGCTGGATTAGGACTGATGGGTTTTCTCGGAAACCATGAGTGATAATTTAGTCATTTGCTTCCGTGAACTGAACCCAATTTTCCATGACATTTTGTTTTCTTCATTTTTGATATTATGTTTAGTTTAGCTCCAGATTAGGTAAGAATAATATAGGCCAGACACTGCGATTTATTATTTTTCTCCTTTTTTTTTTTTTTTTTTTTTTTTTGTGGTAAAATGTCAACGAAAAGAAACAGCACTGAAATGGGCAGAAAACAGGAAGAATGCAATATAATCAAATTGATATTATTAATTAACTTGAGAGATTTAGCAGCAAAAAAAAAAGCCACAACAAATGAAACAAAAAATGCTTGAACATTATTTTAAAAAATTACTTTAAATTTTTCCACATAAAATTTGTAGTAAAATACTTATCTGAATATACACATGTAAATGTGCAAATTTTTATGTATAAGTTATTATTACTTTTTTAAATTAAATAAATTCGTTTCTTTTTTTCAGGCTATTTAAAGTATTTTTCTTTTACTTTAAGTTTGATTATCTATCAAACTTAATTATTTGATTATCTAATTTTGCTATCCAGAAGAGGTCTGACATTAATTATTCCAGATAACTGATGCTCTACTGTATATATAAAACTAGTAAGACACATAATAATGTGTGCAGCTGAGACAAGAGGTACAACAACACAAATAAAACAGTAGAATTGAAAACACTAAGGAAAATAACTAATAAAACACCAAGAGATAAAGCTAAAAGTGAGGAAATCAGGAAGCTGTGAAATACAACCTATTAATGAATAGATATATAATGAAAAAAAGAATGGGGAAAAACATAAATAGGATTGATAGTGAGATGCGCAGAAATAATCAAGAACTGGAGATCCATCAACAAACAAAGTAGAGGAAGAACAAAAAGAAAAAGATTTATTTATGTTTTTTTTTTTTTTTTCCATTTTTATTTAGTTATGTTATTTTTAGCCACTGCAGCAGGCCATTGCATATGAGAAAGGGAGAGAACAGAATTCTCTCCCTTTCTCATATCATACAAATGTCCACATGAATAATTGTTCTGCATTTGCATCTGTAATTCCATCTCTCTCTCTCTCTCTCTCTCTCTCTCTCTCTCTCTCTCTCTCTCTCTCTCTCTCTCTCTCTCTCTCTCTCAAACCATGGAAACAAGCTGGTCAGAATCCATTCACATTTCATCTCTACTTCTTGTTGAACTAACTTTTCTTCTTCATTTATCCCTTCTACTTATGTTGTTTAGAACAACTTTCCTTATGTATTTCCAGAAAATTACAATCTGCAGAATCACAAGATCAACATAAATATATATATCTTCTTTTTTGTCAGCCTTTTACCCATGTATGAGATTAGACTGTTATAAGTTCTAGTAATGTTTTGTGTTTCTGGTTACCAGAACAAATAGAAAAATATGATTTTAGTCTTAGTTTTTACTAAACGTTTTAATCATAGCTCGCCTGAGAACTTGGAAATCTGTCATTATCCATCACAGTCGGGCATTTCTAATTTCATCTTTCTGATCATGAATATGTTAACTGTTATGGTGTTCAGATTACATTATGCCTCCTTGCAGTGGAGGCATATTTCATGAATATGTTAAAGTGTTTTTCAATTAATTGTTTCTTTTCTAATTGTCTTCCACATTAGCTGTAAAGTTGACATTCGAAATGTCAGGTTTTATATTGGTTAGATTGTTGTTTCGCTGTGGAATAAGTTAATTTTTTCCATCCTATTTGTTGAATTTATATGCAATTTTAAAGTTATGCAACATTATTTTGGAATATTTTTCATGAATTGCATCGATAGTTGGTTTTAAGGAGATTTTTGGATTGCACTTTTCATATTTAATGCCATATTTAATTGTTCTTTTGGGATCGTAATAGGTGAAGCAATGGAACAAGGTCTACGAGACTGCTGTCGTTCGATACGTATTGGAAAAATTCTGATTCATAGTGATGAAGACACGCATGAAGCCCATGTAGTATATGCAAAGTTCCCAGAAGATATATCAGCTAGAAAGGTGTTGCTGATGTATCCAATTATGAGTAAGTCTGCCATGTTTAGATGTGTTTATTGTGATACTTTAAAAATTACCATTTTACTACATGTTAAAAATAATTCTTAAATAATGTTATGTGAAAATGTTTTATATGAACTAATTAATAAATGTGAACTAATCACAAAGCATCTCTTAATAATTGTGAATTTTGTTCAGTGAACAAATAATCTAAAAAACAGCAACAAGTAAATGAAATGAAATCTGCATGCTAGGATTAGATGCAGTATGTCAGTTGTGTGACTGGATGTCACCAGTGATAAGGCCTTACACAGTAGGAGCACACATATGGTCCATATTGTGAACTATATGTGCTCCTCCCGTGTGCAGAGTTTGCTTAATACTGCTATGTGATTGTTCTCTGTGGTTTTCTGTTATTACAAGTTGATTAATGAACCTGGCATACTGTTTGGCAGTAGTAAAATTTCTCTGCTGTATATCTGTTGTATTAAACTTAAATCAGAATACTAATTCAACATTTCCCATTATGCACTTCAAACTATTTTTGAATATGGCTCTTCTCCACAAATTTTGCACAGACCTAAATCTTCCCTAAATCATTATACAGAATTTGACGAATCATCGCCTTATTTATATCCAACTTATCAGCCATCACATTCTAAGGGTTAAATGACAGTCTCTTGCCACAGTTTCCCAAATTTTGCAACTCTGTCCTCATTCTCAGATATGCCAGACAAGCTGTACTCACTACCTGTGAGTCTAAAACGCTGATGGAACTGATATTCGGGTGACACTCAAGTCAAGGGGTCCCAATTTCGGCAAAGTCAGGACGGTCTGTGACAGCCAAATCCTCTGCTTGCACCTTCACGATGGTGGGACTGTTAGTAATCCTGGGTATAACCTCCATGCACAAGTACATGGTGGGTGACCACCCAGGTGTGAACCAACGTAAGCAGGGGTCGAGGTGTGGCACCCACACCACATGGAGGAACACCGGCCCTCTGTTACCAGGCAGTACTAGGTGGTAGATGACTCTCATCAACCGGTGAAATACCACCACTTTGCTTATTGGAGGCTTGAAGTAGTGGAACCCATGTTTAGTCTCTAGAGCTAAGTTCCGGTCAACCCTTCCCTATCTCTTCCATCATGCAGTATAATTGATGACTTTTGAGGTTATGAAGAACGTCGTGGCGAGGTCCAATATTCCTTACATTTCGAGGGTACAGCTCTAAAACGGTGTTTGCAGCCTGGTCACTAGTTAGTACACTGGACCGAACCTATTGGTAACTCTCTAGGAAGCTTCCGGATCAGCTAGTGTATAATCTTGCTACCTCTACTCTGCCAGATAGTGACTGGAGGGAGTCCGAGTAGTGTGTATGCGGGGAGCATTGTCGAGGCCACGTTATGTCAAGGATCTGGGTATATTCTTACCACATGTACGCCATATCCAAAAATTTCATTACTTCATACAGCATGTCCCACCCACTTTTTCTTACTATTGAATACACCATGAATTGTCAAACCAATAGAGCAAGCTTATCTGCGAAAAGATCTAAACCTCCCAAGCACTTCATAATTCGTTTCAAAAATATACGCGGTCTCAATTCTAATTTCAACGATGTCCATTTCCACTTGCAGTGTGCCAAATCCCATGTACTTTTTCCGACAGAATCTCATTTATTGGTTAATTCAACTACTGCTCATCTCAGATGCCCAAATTATTCGCTGTATGATTCTTTTTGCCCCAAAGGTGGTACTTGTGCATATGTCCATTCTGATATTCCCTGTCAAAGACTTAGCAATTTGGAATCTCCTCTCTTTGATCTTCTCTGGCTTAAAACCTCTCTGCCTCATTGTGTCAAATTCATCTGTTGTTTCTACCGTTCTCCCAACTCCACTAATCACTTGGAGCTCTTTGACTTTCTCTCTTTGCAATTTGACTTTCTGCAGTCCAACTTTCCTAACAGTGAGGTAATTTTCCTTGGTGATTTTAATGTTCACAACTCCAGCTAGCTTCCGTTTTCTAGTTGCACCGACCCAGCTGGTCGAGATGCTGAGGCTTTTGCAATTACTAATGATCTTGCACAGATTGTTCATTTACCTACAAGAATACCAGACAATCCTAATCATACAGCCAATATGCTTGATCTTTTTCTCACAAACAACCCTTCTAAGTACACGGTTGAAGTGAGAGGCCCTTTAGGCACTTCAGATCACAACTTGGTGATTGTCTCTTCTCCAATGGAACCTTTATCTCATGGCTATTCCCAACCTCATGTTGTTTGGCCTTACAAGAATGCAAAATGGGATGAACTGCGAGACTTATTTTCATCTTTTCCTTGGTCGGATTACTGTTTCAAAAGTTCTGATGTCAATGTTTGCTCAGTGAAATTATTCTTGCAGGAATGGAATCCTTTATCCCACACTCCACTTTAAAATCTCGTCCTTTATCTACACCTTGGTTTTCCAATAAATGTGCTAAGGCTGTTCAAGAGAAGAATGTTGCATATCATAATTGGCATGTTTCTAATTCTTCAGTTTCATTTTTTGCCTACACCAAAGATCGCAACAATTGTAAAGCAGTTATTAACCAGTCCAAACTAGAGTTTGAACAGGCTAAGAGTAGAAAACTTGCTTCTTGCTCTAATGGTAGCCGAGCATTCTGGTCTTTTGCCAAAGCTATTGGCTGCAACTTTTGCCCATCTCTGCTCCCACCTCTGTCCAAACCAGATGGTTCTGTTGTCATTTCAGCCAAGGATAAAGCTGACCTGCTAGCATCCCATTTTTCTTCCAGCTCATGTATTAATGATCTTGGTAAAACACCTCCTACCATTCCCAATATGCTCCATTCAATGCCTCCTGTGGTCTTCCATCAAAAGGATATCAGAAGGATTTTGATGAATCTTGATGCTAAGAAAGCTCCAGGTCCTGATGGTATTTCTTCACTTGTTCTCAAATCCTGTGCTCCTGAACTTACTCCTATTCTTTGCCGCCTTTTTTCACTTTCTTATTCCAAAGGTGTTTTTCCTTCTGCTTGGAAATTTGCTCATATCTAGCCAGTTCCTAAAAAGAGTGACAAATCCCTCCCATCCAATTATCATCTCATTGCAATTGCTTCTACTCTTTCTAAAGTAATGCAGAAATCAATTAACCGCCAACTCTTAAACTACTAGAAACCTTCCATCTGATCAATGATCGCCAGATGGATTCTGTCAGTGTCGATCCACTGGTGATATTCTGGCTTATGTTACCCATTTATGGACTAATTCAATGGAAAGGTTCGGTGAAACACAAGTAGTTGCTCTTGACATCTCAAAGGCTTTTGATTGTTTGTCATAAAGGTCTTCTAAACAAACTTCCATCTTATGGTTTGCCAACTGTTTTTAGTAATTGGTTATCCAGTTTTTTCTCTGATCGTGCACTGAGGGTGATGGTAGATGGCTCTCTGTCTTCTAACGTCTCCACTAATGCCTGTTCCCCCAAGGTTCAGTTCTTTCCCCCACTCTTTTCCTCTTGTATATTAATGACCTTCTTCCATTGACTGGAAATCCTATCCACAGTTTTGACAATGATAGCACATTGCATTCCACTTTCCATTTTGAGAAACCTTGTCCTGCTCAATCAGCTTCAACTTCTTCTCAAATCTGCTACCAATTCCTTAAATGCCGATCTTCAGGTAATTCTCCAGTTGGGCAAAGACAACTTAGTCGATTTCAACCCTTCTAAAACTCAGTCTTGTCTTATATCTCGCAAAACGGATTCTTCTGCTCCTGTGCTTATCTTTAGTGACACTCCGATTTCTAGGCAAAATGATGTATCTCTTTTGGGAATTACCTTGACTTCTAATCTCTCTTGGCACAAGCACAGTACAAATATTGCTTCCTCTGTATCTAAAAAACTTGGTTTTCTCTTTCAGTCTTGGCAATACTTTTCTTCCAAACAGCTGCTCACTCTTAGCATTTAGCATTAGCATTACTTAGCATTAGTGGAGGAATTACTTAGCATTAGTAGATGCAAGAAAGCAAGCTTATGCAGCATCAGCAAAAAAAAAAAATAAATAAAATAAAATAAATAAAAAAAAACCACTTCCACTTCACCCCTCCGTTCGTTCGAAATACCTGTCCAGCTGAGCCTTAAACTTATTTTGGCTATCAACTTCCACAACAACGGATGGAAGTCTGTTCCACCAACCAACCACCTGCTGGCTAAAGGCAAATTTCCTCATGTTTATCCTACATCTGTCTTTCCTCAATTTGAATTTATGCCCTCTGAAGTGATTATTCTGAGCAAGAGGAAGAATCCCATCAGCATTGAGCATGCTCAAACCATTCAATGCTTTATACACCTATCAGATCACCTTGCTGGTGCCTAGTCTCCAGACACTGTAATTTGCAAAACTTAAGCCTTTCTTTGTAAGAGCACCCCATTGTTCCATTCACCAATCTTGTTGCCCTTCTCTGTATTCGTTCCAGCATCTCTACATCCTTCTTGAAATGAGGCCACCAGACCTGTATACAGTACTCTTGGTGTGGCCTGACCATTGCCTTATACAAGGGAATAATCACCTCCTTATCCCTGCTAGAAAAATTCCTATATATCATCGACAATACACCATGAGCTACTCTTGCAGACCGTCTGCACTGCTCAGAAAACTTTATATCTGCCTGCACAACCACCCCCAGATCCCTTTCATTCTCTACCACTGTCAGTGTAGTACCACAGAGTTGATACGTTGCTCTGGGGTTGCTGTTTCCCATGTGTAGTAATTTACATTTGTCAATGTTAAACTTCATTTGCCACCTATCAGCCCATCTGCTCAACCTTTCCAGATCCTGTGTTGCAGCAGCATAGTGTCAGTAGTGTCCTTGACAACCCTGCCTACCTTTGTATCGTCTGCAAACTTCAACATTAAGCTTGATATACCATCATCAATATCATTTATGAATACAGAAAACAATAAAGGACCCAACACTGAGCCCTGAGGGACTCCACTAATAACATTAGTCCACGACGAGCAGTGTCCAGGGTATGGTGTCTGGGTAGCCCTGGCGTTCCACTCCCGAGCGCATTTATTGCATGCCGGGTAGTGGGCGTCCCTTTGGGCTCCGTGGTGGGTAGCGAGCCCGGGCACTGAACCAAATAAAATTTCTGATTCCTGATAAACCTATTTCTTCAGGGGCCCCAACCCGGTTCCTATCTGAAACTATAGACAAAGATACAGATAGCATTAATGCTAAAAAGAGGCAGCGAACTGAAGTACCATCAGGGCCTGTTCCAAGGTTCCTAATTATACACTCCACCGGTGAAAAACCGATTGGTAAAATGTCACCCTTTTTTATACAAAAAGGGTTAGATGGGTTAGCAGGTTCACCCAAATCAGTTAAGAGGCTCCGTTCTGGGGATCTCTTGATTGAATCTAAAAATGACAGGCAATCTGAACATCTACTCTGAGTAACATCAATCGGAGGAATACCCATAACAGTGACACCACACAGAACACTCAATTCATCGAGAGGTGTCATTTCGGAGTGGGACCTTCTCGATGTAACCGAGGAGGAAATCTGCTCCGAATTAAAACCACAGGGAGTTATTGCCGTCAAGAGAATTACTGAGAGAAGGGATGGAAAACTTGTTAAAACCAGGAGCGTTATCCTGACTTTTAACTCTCCTAAACCTCCTGATGAGATTAAAGCTGGATACATCAGTTGTTCAGTGCGTCCATATGTTCCGAACCCTTTACGGTGTTTTAAATGCCAGAAGTATGGACATTCTCAAATGGCCTGCCGTGGAGTCCTTGCATGCGCTCGATGCGGTGCAAAGGACCACGAAACAACAGCATGTTCAGCCGCAAAACCCACCTGTATTAACTGTGAGGGAGAACACCCGGCCTACTCACGAGCATGCCAGAGGTGGAAAGAAGAAAAAGAAATTCAACGGCTGAAGGCAGAGCTAAAGCAGGGAGATGTTCCGTCGGAACTCAGGCGGACATGACCATTCCTCCAAAGGAGTCTTTCACTCCCATCGCGCGTTATCTTTTAAGTTCTCAAAAACGTGCACAGAAAAACCAATCAGCTGCCACTCCTATATCAGTACCTCCTAATGCTCCACAAGTAACAAATGTAATTACGAAAGAAAAGAATAAGAAGGGGGAACTCCCCCCTAGTACCCAAGAAAACATGGATGTTGAGCAGAAGGAGGTACCTGAAGTTTCAGTCTTGGAACTCTTTGCGGAGGAAGAAATGGACACGGGACAGTGTCCTTTCTTCCCCAAAAAAGATAAACCCAAGACTGATAAAAGTAAGCCCTCAGCACCTCGGAAGCCGCCTGATGGACCCACCAAGCCAAAATAATGGCTAAATTCCTACAATAGAATTGTTGTGGATTCCGGCGAAATATTGATGACATCAAGGCCCTCCTGCAAAAGCACGAGCCAGTTTGCTTTTGCTTGCAGGAGACATATCTAAAGCCAAATGACTATCCCATCATGCACAACATCACAATTTTTCGAAAGGATAGAATTGCAGATGGCTCTGCTCATGGGGGAGTGGCTATCCTTGTGGGTAACCAGACCCCAGTGCAGCCCTTGCTAATTACAACTAGCATAGAAGCTGTTGCAATTTGCCTTACGGTGGGATTTTTATTAACGGTCTTTAATGGGGGATTTTAATTTCCTGGATATTGACTGGAATTTGTGGGTTGGTCACTCGCACACTAGCAAGGCTTTTGTGGATTTATTGGATGATTGTTTTCTACATCAGCATGTTCGTGAGGCAACAAGAGGGAGCAATACTCTTGATCTGATTATCAGTAGTGATTCTTCGTGCATTAAGAATCTGCAGATAAATGAACCACTAGGTGGCAGTGATCACAGTGTGTTGAAGTGGGATTTACTCAAGGAGGTAACTACCATCAGAGGTGAAGGGAAGGGTTTTTGTTTTCGTAAAGGTAACTATGATGGTCTGAGACAGTATTTAAATTCTATACAGTGGGACCAACTGATGATGTCACCAACAGCAAACTCAAAATGGGAAGCATTCAAGGAACTAATCTTGGAGGCTACCAGGCTTTACATACCAACTAAGAAATATTGTTCAAGGTTTAGGCCTAAATGGTTGTCAGATGAACTAATGAGACATGTGGCAGAGAAGAAAAATGCATGAGATACATACAAATTAATGGGTGACATGGAAGCCTATGATAGATATAAGTTGGTCTGTAACCAAGTCACAAAGGAGATTAGGCAGGCAAAGGCAGATTACGAAAAATCCTTGGCAAAGGATGCAAAGAAAAACAGAAAAGAGTTCTTTACATATTTAAACTCAAGAAGGAAAGGGATGAATCAGATTGGTCCACTGGATATTGATGGTTCAACAGTTGAGGATCCTGCTCAGGTGGCTAACAATCTAAACGAGTATTTTGCATCTACATTCACGCATGAGGAGTTATTCAGGAAGGAGAATGATGTTGGTAAAGTAAACATTGGCAGTGAGCTGGATGATTTTGTAATAACTGAGAGGAAAGTGGAGGAGAGATTGTTGAGGATAAACTTAAAAAAGGCACCTGGGGTGGATGAGATCTATCCAGTTATATTAAAGGAGGCAGCAAAGGAAGTAAGCAAACCCCTAGCCATAATTATGAGAGCTTCTTTGGACTCAGGGGAGGTACCCATAGACTGGAGATGTGCAAATGTAACCCCAATTCACAAAGGAGGATCAAAGGCTGACACAAGTAATTATAGACCTGTAAGTTTAACTTCTGTTCCAGGTAAATTAATGGAGGCACTGGTTAAAGAAGCACTGCAGGATCATCTAGACAAGAATTCAGTAATAGCTCAGATGCAGCATGGTTTTGTTAAGGGCAGGTCTTGCCTGACCTATATGATTGGATACTATGATGTAGTCACAAAAGAACTGGATGCAGGGAATAACTTTGATATTATATATTTGGATCTTAGAAAGGCTTTTGATACTGTTGCACATGGAAGACTGCTGCACAAATTGGAGCAGTGTGGCATTGGAGGCAAATTGCTGCTATGGATAAGGGGATGGTTGAGTGGCAGAAGACAGAGAGTGGTAATCAATGGACACTGCTCAACGTGGACTAATGTTATTAGTGGAGTTCCTCACGGTTCAGTGTTGGGTCCGTTGTTGTTTTCGGTGTTTATGAATGATATTGATGATGGGATATCAAGTTTAATGTCCAAGTTTGCAGATGATACAAAGGTTGGCAGGGTTGTTAAGGACACTACTGACACTATGCAGCTGCAACAGGATCTGGAAAGGTTGAACAGATGGGCTGAGAGGTGGCAAATGAAGTTTAACATTGACAAATGTAAAGTACTGCATATGGGAAACAGTAACCCCAGAGCAACGTATCAACTCTGTGGTACTACACTGACAGTGGTAGAGAACGAAAAGGATCTGGGGGTAATTGTGCAGGCAGATATGAAGTTCTCTGAGCAGTGTAGACGGTCTCAAGAGTAGCTCATGGTGTCTTGTCAATGATATACAGGAATTTTTCTAGCAGGGATAAGGAGGTGATTATTCCCTTGTATAAGGCAATGTTTAGGCCACATCTTGAGTACTGTATACAGGTCTGGAGGCCTCATTTCAAGAAGGATGTAGAGCTGCTGGAACGGGTACAGAGAAGGGCAACAAGATTAGTGAATGGAACAAAGGGTTGCTCTTACAAAGAAAGGCTTAAGTTTTGCAAATTACAGAGTCTGGAGACTAGGCACCGGCGAGGTGATCTGATAGAGGTGTATAAGGCTTTGAATGGTTTGAGCATGCTCAATGCCAATGGGATTCTTCATCTTGCTCAGAATAATCACCTCAGAGGGCATAAATTCAAATTGAGGAAGGACGGATGTCAGATAGATGTGCGGAAATTTGCCTTTGGCCAGCGGGTGGTTGGTTGGTGGAACCGACTTCCATCACTTGTTGTTGAAGTTGATAGCCTAAACAAATTTAAAGCTCAACTGGACAGGTATTTCGAACGAACGGAGGGGTGAAATGGGAGTGGTGTGTGTGTTTTTTTTTTTTTTTTTTTGGCTGATGCTGAATAAGCTTGCTTTCTTGCATCATATGCCTCTACTAATGCTAATGTCTGCTCTATCTATTTGCCACCTGGGACTGACATCTCCCAGGAAGACCTTGATGATCTTCTAATGCAGTTGCCTCCCCCTTTCTTACTTCTCGGGGATTTTAATGGACATAACACCCTGTGGGGTAGTGCTAACATCAATGGAAGGGGACGAGTCATAGAGCATATGCTAAATGACAATGACCTTTCCCTTCTAAATACTGGAACAAATACCTTCTTCCACATGCCTACCCGTACTTTTTCTGCCATTGATCTCTCTATCTGCTCCCCTTCTCTACTGCCTTCACTCATTTGGGAAGTGGAGGAGAATCCATATGGAAGTGATCAGTTCCCTGTGATAACCTCGTTACACAGTGGGAGCCCATGTCTTCCCTTCAGGTTACCACGGTGGAAGATTGATCAGGCTGACTGGTCTGCCTTCCAACATCAGGCAAATTTTGAACTTAGCACAGTCAGTCAAGAGCCTATCAATGATGCAGTTACGTACATCACAGAAATTATTGTCCAAGCAGCTGCGAATGCTGTTTCAAAAACATCTGCCCGGTTTCCACCATTTCCCAAACCTTGGTGGAATTCACAATGCACAGCAGCAAAAAAAGGCTCAAAACAAAGCGTGGGGGATATTCCGCCGATATCCTACCACGACCAACCTTATAGCCTTTAGACGCGCACGAGCGAAAGCACGCTACATCCGTCGTCAGGGTCAAAAGGAATCGTGGATCCGTTTTACTTCATCAATTACTCAGTCCACTAGTACTAAGGTGGTCTGGGAAAAAATCCGGAAAATGAAGGGTAAATACACAGCACACCCCTCATCGGTCCTTGAATATAATGGATGTACTATTGCAGACTCTACTGCAATAGCCAATGCTCTTGGGGAAACATTTTCTAACATCTCTGCAACATCATCTTACTCCCCAGAGTTTCTGGTCTTAAAGCGCAACACTGAAAATCAGGCCCTTAAGTTCACATCGAAGGGTTCCCACCCATATAATGGGCCATTTACTATCCATGAGCTGAAAACAGCACTTGCCCGTACAAAGGCTACAGCTGTTGGACCAGACAACATCCATTATGAAATGATCAAACATCTTTCACCAGAATCCATGGACTGTTTGCTTTTCATGTATAACAGAATCTTCCTTGAAGAGCACTTTCCGGATACCTGGCGCAAGGCAACTGTACTTGCTTTTGCTAAGCCGGGAAAGGATCCTAAATGTCCAAAAAACTATCATCCTATTGCTCTGACCAGCTGTCTGTGCAAAATATTGGAGAGAATGGTCAATGCTCGTCTCTTATGGTATTTAGAATCGAATGACCTTCTCTCCCTCTTTCAGTGCGGCTTCCGAAGAAACAGGTCCACACTGGACCACTTAATTAGACTGGAAACATCAATCCGAGATGCTTTCCTAAAAAGAGAACACTTGGTGTCCATCTTCTTTGACATGGAAAAAGCGTACAACACAACTTGGAGATTTGGTATTTTAAAAGACCTTTACAACCTCGGTCTGAGAGGTCACCTTCCCATTTTTATTAAAAATTTTTTATCCTGCCGTTATTTCCAAGTTCGTGTAGGATCCTCCCTTTCGCGGCCTTTTTGCCAAGAGGAGGGGGTACCACAAGGATCTGTCTTAAGTGTTACGCTTTTTGCCATTAAAATAAATTATATTTCTGAACAACTTCCTCCAACTATAAACAGTGCACTCTATGTCGATGACTTCAGCATATTCTCTCAATCATGCAATATGAGGGTTATTGAGAGACAATTGCAACAAGCCATTGACCGTGTTAACACCTGGGCCATGGCCAATGGTTTCATGTTCTCACCGGAGAAGACGGTTTGCGTCCATTTTTGTCGAAAACGTAACCTCCACCCCGAGCCTGAATTACGACTTGGACAAAGCACCATTCCAGTTGTATCAGAGGCGAAATTCCTGGGACTCATTTTTGACAAAAAGTTGACATTTGTTCAACACATTCGTCAGCTACGTACAAAGTGTACGAGAGGGTTTAACATCCTCCGCTCTCTCTCTTCTACCTCTTGGGGTGCAGATCGATGCACTCTACTACGTCTATACCGTGCACTTGTACGCTCAAAATTAGATTATGGGTCTCAGGTGTATGCATCTACCAGAAATCACGCTGTTTGTTGGCTTGACCCCATCCATCACCAAGCTATTCGTATCGCTACTGGTGCATTCAGAACATCACCTGTCCAAAGTCTGTATGTCGAAGCAACTGAACCATCCTTGTCGCTTCGACGAATGCAGTTATCTCTACAATATGCCTTCAAGCTGAAGTCCCTGCCAGACCATCCCACGTGGACATCCGTCTTCGAGCCACGATGGGAAAATCTCTATAACACACGACGGACTGCCAATCGCCCTTTCGGCATTCGTGTTCAAGAGCTACTCAATGAGCTTAACATCTCGGTAGACAAGGTTGCTCGATCACCAAAGGAGCCCCTTCCACCATGGCATGCACACACACCAGCATATGACTTCCGCTAAAGGCTGTGACGAAATCTAATACTCCGTCCTTTGTCTACCTTCAGCTCTATTCACAACACCGTGCAGAACATTCTGACTTCTTTCCAGTTTACACAGACGGCTCGAAGTCAGAATCTTATGTGGGATCTGCTGCTGTCTTTCCAAATAATACCATATCAGAGCAGATACCCCTTGATTGCAGCATTTACACTGCAGAGCTGCATGCTATAGAGTTAGCTCTAGATCACATAAGAAAACATCGTTACCAACGGTGTATTATATATGCCGACTCAGTGAGTGCACTACAGGCTTTATCAGCGATGTCACACACTAATCATCCAACCCTGTCCCGAATTCAGCAGATAATATACAATCTCTATACAAGTGGATTCGATATCCGCTTCTGCTGGATCCCCAGTCACATCGGGATTAGAGGAAATGATTTGGCTGACATTGCAGCCAAATCGGCAGCCCTGACGGATAATCTTGACCTGTTAGTCCCCTATACAGACTACAGGCAAGTGATCCGTAGTAACCTACAATCTCAGTGGCAAGATTCGTGGCATCGACTGATTACTACAAACAAACTATGTCGAATTAAGCCTGGGCGATCCATCCTTGGCGGTCCAGCTTACGCAGGGATCGCAAAGAGGAAGTTGTTCTTACTCGGCTCCGCATAGGACACTGTCATTTGACACACTCCTTTTTGCTGAGGGCTGATGACCCTCCTATGTGTGAGCAATGCGACATCGTTTTATCCATCCAACACATTTTATGTGATTGTACCAGTTTTATAAATTCTCGTTTTACTGCTTTTACCCATCTGACTGAGCCATATATGCTCAGTCAGATTTTAAATGACAACGACAATGTGTCAGCAGTTTTTAAATTTTTAAAATCGATCAATATGTATACACTCATATGAAATATACAATTTGCTTTTATCATTGCACTGATTTTATGTATATATATATATATATATATATACAGTAATACCCCGAAGTTACGCGATAGGTGGGTCCGACGAAAATCGCGTAAGTCGAATTCGCGTAAGTCGGGGTACAACTTTGCATATAAATACATATAAATTTTGCTTAATTGGGACCAAGGACTAACAAAAACACTAGTTTAGAAGAAAAATATTAATAAAATTGCAGTTCTTTATACATATTAATACAAAATATGTATTAAAAAAAACAAATGACTTACGTAAAAAAGTTATTTCGATGTCGATGGCTTCATAAAATCTAACAAATTCATCTGACGACACAGCGCCTTCTTTTTTTCACGCAGAATTTCTTCGTAGCAAGCTAATAATTTTTTTATTCCTTGCTTTGTAGCTATAACGCGTTCTTCGTTGGAGTCTATGTTTTCTAAAATTTTTAAGCCCTTTACAATTGAGCCCTTTTCAATTTTCAACCTGTCAAGTTTGCAATTGTCATGTGCTTTTCGCCGTTGCTTCATTTAGGCCTGTAGCACATGCAATATCACATGGTCTTTCATTTCGCTCAAAGCGTTTCACAATTTCATATTTTTTCTCTATCGACAGAGGTGGACTGGCCATAAGCCTTACCGGGGAAACCCCGGTGGGCCAGTGTGATTTTGGCCATAAACCATAGTATGAGGCCCCTATAAATTTTCCCGGGTAAGAATTTTTGACCCAGTCCGCCTCTGTTTATCGATAACTGCTTTTCTTTTTCTCTCTGAATCTGCAGTGTCTTCACCAGGACGCTTCCTTTTCACACCTTTTAAGTATTTTACTCATTTTTAGGGAATAAAGCGCAATTACAAAACGAGGAGGCACGCTTGATACGCATAAACAAAGCTGCGCGCATGTAGCAACTGAATAAACAACACCATAAAGGCAGAGATACACTATTAACACCCCACATTTCTAGGGGTTACTACCATAAAACAATAAAAATCCAGTTGCGTTTCTGCTAGTGAAATCTGTTATAAACTGGTAGTAAACTCGATCTAATTGCATTTGCGATTATACCGATAGCTGGAATTGTGTTGGTTTTTACGTTATTATGGTGAAATGTGTTTTTCCCTTCACTGATATAAAAAACATAAAAGCAGCAAAGTTGAATTTTGTTCATCTTTCGCTCTCATTCTCCGCCGTCGCACCGTATATCGATAACATATGAAAAACGACCTTGAAGATAGTGGGCGGCAGCGTTGCCAAACGAAAAAATCAAGAACCGCGTAACTCCGAGTTCGCGTAAGTCGGGGTAGCGTAAGTCGGGGTATTACTGTATATATATATATATATATGCCACTTTAGACGAAGTAACCTTTTTAAAAGAAACCAGTCTAATCTTTTTTTGAATTTTAATCTTTCCTTTTCGCACTATAACCTTGCTGTTTTTGCGCCACAAAAATCAAAATCAAATCATCTTCCTCATTTATTCCTTCAACTGCCGTTTTCTGGAACAACCTTCCTTCATGCATATTTCCTGAAAATTACAGTCTGCAGAAGTTCAAGTCCAATGTCAACAAATATCTTCTGTCGTCTTCTCAACCTCCAACCCAAGCACGGTACTAAGTACTATAGGTTCTACCACCTCTCGTGTTTGGGGTTTTACATAAAAAAAAAAAAAAAAAAAAAAAAATTTCGAGAGTTGATGGATGTCCACTTTTAGGTCATTGAAACATCTTGCTTCCATTTTTTAACCTTTTATACCATTCAAACACACTGGTATGACTTAATGTTTTATCACCATAAAAGGTTTTTAACATTTCATATGTTTCTGCTGCAAATTTTCCCAGTTTAAAGCACAATTCGATATTCGTTTGTTGCTGTATTGCAAAATTGTGGCATGGAACATTAACACTACTAACAAAACTGGTTATTTGCAACCTGCCAGCCTACTGGAGAATCTTTGTACCACCAATCTGTAGGAGGAAGTTTGAACTACAACATATCACTTCTGTTTATTTTCAACTTCATCGGAACTGACTGCAACAGCACCAGTCTAGGAACTTTTTTGCCATACCTCATATAGCATAAGCTTGTGACCACAAGACAACATGGCTGTGCAGATACATTTTGACTTTATTGAATGACTGATCCTGTAACTTGCTAACTGTCATTGCAAATGCTATAGAAGCGGCCCCGGGTGCCAAGCGATTGTGACTGAGTGATTTCTCTGTGCTTTCACTGTGATTCTCAAAAGGTGAATTCTAGTTCTCTTTTACGTTCTTCTCCTTAATAAATCTTTTTATTTAATAGCAGCTCTTTTTTTCAAAACTACTGATCGAGAGCAAGAAAGGAAAGTAACCTTTCTTTTTTTCATATTTAATAGACTAACTCCTACTAACTTTGCTTGGTCACACCAGGCATTGCTCCTGTCTCCCCGTGGCGGGGCCGGTAACCTTGGCAGAAAAGTCCATCTGCCAGGGGCTAAGAGGAGCCAACATGGAAAAAAATATGTTTCCATCCATGGAGTCAACAAGCTGTCGGCCAGATACCGGACATGAACATGATTCATCACAAGTAAAGAGGTTGAAAATCAATCCCTCGGTGACAGACTCACCAGTATTTTTAATAATGCACTCACTATCAGAACAGCCTCTCAGTAAGCTATCCCCTTTTCTAATCCAGAAACATCTGGAAAGTATTGCAGGGTCTCCCAAGACAGTTAAGAGACTGCAATCAGGGGACTTACTTGTTGAAACTCTAAACCACAGGCATTCTGAAAAACTACTAAAAATTACAAATTTTGCTGGTATTCCAATTAACGTAACCCCACATGCAACCCTAAATACATCAAAGGGTGTAATATCTAGTTGGGACCTGATGAATGTGACGGAGGAAGAAATTAAGGAAGAGCTTCATGAACAAAATGTAATCGCTGTAAAAAGAATTATGGTGAAAAGAGACAATATACTCATACCTACCAGAAATATCATTCTCACATTTAACAGTCCAAATCTGCCCTCATCAGTAAAAGCAGGATATCTTCTTTGCCGCACTCGTCCTTTCATACCCAATCCATTGAGATGTTACAAATGCCAAAAGTATGGCCGCTCTCAAACGACATGCAGAACCAACCCAGTTTGTCCCAACTGTGGATCCTCCGATCACATTCAAAGTGATTGTTCGGTGAAAGAAATTATCTGTCCCAACTGCAAAGGCAACCATCCGGCCTATTCTAAGACATGTGAGAGATGGAAAACAGAGAAAAAAATTGTGCAATATAAAGTTGAAAATAAAGTTAGTTCTCAGGAAGCAAGAAAATTAATTGCACCCAATGCACATAACCGCACCTATGCCAGTATCGCAAAAAAATATCAGACAATAGCCACGCAAACTGAAGTTACCATT
This sequence comes from Mastigoproctus giganteus, assembly GCF_048544385.1. Lineage (NCBI taxonomy): Eukaryota > Metazoa > Arthropoda > Arachnida > Uropygi > Thelyphonidae > Mastigoproctus > Mastigoproctus giganteus. The sequence goes on along the minus strand of NC_143582.1, from coordinate 51,332,998 downwards.
CCACATAACATATCAATCTCCGGCTGGGCTCGAGCTGTCCTCTCTCAGCACGAATCCAATACCCTGAAGCACTCAGACCAAGCAAGTAATACCCCTCTTAAGATTCCAGTAAAATCTCCTCCTCCACCAGTGATTGCTACTATTTCAAATAATCCTAGTTCATCTTCAAAAAAGATTATTCAGGACACATCAATGCATCCAAAGTATTCATCCAAACAGGAAGATCCGATTCTGGAAATATTTGTAGAAGAAGAAGATATGGACACAGGTAGCCCTACATTTCCAAAAAGAGACAAACCAAAGCTAGAACGCCATAAGACAGCCACGTCAGGTACAGCTTCTTCTTCTAAATTCAAATAATGCCTAACATCTTGCAATGGAATTGCAGAGGTTTTCATGGCAACATTGACGACATTCATTACTTAATTATCCACTACTCTCCACTTGGTTTCTGCCTGCAAGAAACCTATTTAACTCCGCAAATTTCCATTTCCATAAAAAACTACTCAATCTATCGACTAGATCGGAATACATCCAATTCTGCTTGTGGTGGTGTAGCTATTTTAATTAACACAAGGATTCCAGCTAGGCAAATCACTCTCCAAACCCAAATCGAAGCTGTCGCTGTGCGTCTGATTACTCAGACTGCTTTAACTCTAGTCTCAGTTTATCTCCCACCAAATCATACTTACTCTTATAATGATCTTAAGGAACTTTTATTACAGCTACCCACCCCTATCTGCCTGCTAGGGGATTTCAATGGCCACCACCCTTTATGGGGATCGTCTAAATTAGACAGACGCGCCCGACTGATCGAAACTTTACTGGAAAAACAAAACCTCGCTCTTCTTAACAGTGGTTCGCACACCCATATACAGTTACCTAATGGACAGACTTCTGCCATTGACCTATCGATTTGCTCCCCGATACTGTTTTCAGTCATGCAATGGTCCGCTCTGGATAATCCCATGAGCAGCGATCATTTTCCAATTGTTTGTAATCTGATGAATACACAACCACCATTAGATGAACCCTGCAGAAAATGGAAATTCTCTAAAGCTAATTGGGACAAATTTCAGTCAGCAATCACACTGGACAAAAAAATTATACAACTGCATCCCATAGATGAAGTTACTGATTATATCACTTCCTGCCTTTTATTTTCAGCTAAAATCTCAATTCCAATATCAAATTCCAAGTCTCGATGCCATTTCAACTGTTGGTGGAATGAGAAATGCACAAAAGCGAAGAAAGAACAAAATAAAGCATGGAATTTATTTCGTCGAACTCCAACTACAGCCCCTCGACGTGGGCACCTGTACGTGGTGAGGGGACCTCCCAGTGACGCTGCTGGGCTTCCAGACTAGCATCACTGGGATCCAACGCCCACAGCCTAGGTTCCGGGCTTACATCAATGGAATCCGGCGTGTTTGCCGTGCGCTGCGACCCGTGGAAACTCGGAAAGGGGGATCCTGGTGGTTGAGGGGCCCAGCTTCAATACACCACTTTGGCCCCTGCTTCGACAAGACGGGTGGTCCTGGAAGGCCCGGCTAGGATCAATCGGCTAGTAGGCTCGCCTGCGAGGGTCAACCGTGTCAATGCCACGCCCCTACCCTCATGGTCCGAGGGACAGGATTCAGGCTGGCGGCGGTGCGGGTATAGTGTCTGGGTAGCCCTGGCGTCCCACTCCCGAGCGCATTTATTGCATGCCGGGTAGTGGGCGTCCCTTTGGGCTCCGTGGTGGGTGGGGAGCCCGGGCACTGAACAATTAAAAAAACTCCATGAATCCTGATAAACGTATTCCTTCAGGGGCCCCAACCCGGTCCCTATCTGAAAATAACGACGGAGAGGCAGATAGCATTATTGCTACAAAGAGGCAGCGAACCGAACTACCATCAGGGCCTGTCCCAAGGTTCTTAATAATGCATTCCACCAATGAAACACCGATTGGTAAAATGTCGCTCTTTTTTATACAAAAAGGGTTGGATGGGTTAGCAGGTACACCCAAGTCAGTTAAGAGGCTCCGTTCTGGGGACCTCTTGATTGAAACAAAAAATGACGGGCAGTCTGAACATCTACTCCGAGTAACATCAATCGGAGGTATACCCATAACAGTGACACCACACAGAACGCTAAATTCATCGAGAGGTGTCATTTCGGAGTGGGACCTTCTCGACGTCACCGAGGAGGAAATCTGCTCCGAATTACAACCACAGGGAGTTACTGCCGTCAAGAGAATCACTGCGCGAAGGGATGGGAAAATTGTTAAAACCAGGAGTGTTATCCTGACTTTTAACTCTCCCAAACCTCCTGATGAGATTAAAGCTGGATACATCAACTGTCCAGTACGTCCATACATTCCGAACCGTTTACGGTGTTTTAAATGTCAGAAGTATGGACATTCTCAAATGGCCTGCCGTGGAGTCCTTGCATGCGCCCGGTGCGGTGCAAAGGACCACGAAACAACAGCATGTTCAGCCACTAAACCCACCTGCATTAACTGTGAGGGAGAACATCCGGCCTATTCAAGGGCATGCCAGAGGTGGAAAGAAGAAAAAGAAATTCAACGGCTGAAGGCAGAGCTAAACATATCGTACCAGGAGGCAAGAAAAGCAGTGAAACCTCTTAACATCAAAAAACCTACCTACGCCCAGAAGGTAGCAGGGAGTTGTTCGATTGGGACTCAGACGGACATGTCTGTGCCTCCAAAAGAATCATTTACTCCCATTGCACGTTATCTTTTAAGCTCCCAAAAACCTGCACAAAAGGACCAATCAGCTGCCACTCCTATATCGATACCTCCTAATGCTCCACAAGTAACAAAAGCAAAAGAAAAGAATAAGAAAGGGGAAGTAACACCTAGTACCCAGGAAAACATGGATGTCGAGCAGAAGGAGGTACATGATGAGTCAGTTTTAGAACTCTTTGCTGGGGAAGAAATGGACACAGGACAGCGTCCATACTTCCCCAGGAAAGATAAATCCAAGACTGACAAAATTAAGCCCTCAGCACCTCGGAAGCCGCCTGATGGACCCACCAAGTCCAAATAATGGCTAAATTCCTACAGTGGAATTGTCGTGGATTCCGGCAAAATACTGACGACATCAAGGCACTCCTGCAAAAGCACAAACCAGTTTGCTTTTGCGTACAGGAGACTTATTTAAAGGCAAATGATGACCCCACCATGCATAACATTACCATCATTCATAAGGATAGAATTGTGGATGGGTCTGCCCACGGAGGAGTCGCAATCCTCGTCGGCAACCAGATCCCATTTCAGGCTCTGCAGCTTACAACTAGCATTGAAGCTGTAGCAATTCGCCTTACAGTGGGGTTCTTATTAACTGTCTGCTCTGTTTATTTGCCACCTGGGATTGACATCCCCCAGAAAGACCTTGATGATCTTATCATGCAATTGCCCTCCTCTTGTTTAATTCTTGGGGATTTCAATGGACATAACACTCTGTGGGGTAGTGCTGACATCAATGGAAGGGGACGAGTCATAGAGCATATGCTCACTGACAATGATCTCTCCCTCCTAAATGTGGGAACAAACACCTTCTTCCACATGCCTACCCGTACATTCTCTGCCATTGATCTTTCTATCTGCTCCCCTTCTCTCCTTCCTTCACTTACTTGGGAGGTAGAAGAAAATCCATATGGAAGCGATCACTTCCCCGTGATAACAACCCTAACTAATGGTAGACCCTGTCTGCCATTTAGTTTACCGCGGTGGAAGATCGATCAGGCTGACTGGAATGCCTTTCAATATCTGGCAAACTTTGACATCACTACAGTCAGTCAGGAGCCAATCAATGAAGCAGTCATGTATGTCACAGAAACGATTGTCCAAGCAGCTGCAATTGCAATCCCAAAATCATCCAGCCGGTTCCCACTATTTCCCAAACCTTGGTGGAATTCAGAATGCACGGCAGCAAAAAAAGCACAAAACAAAGCGTGGGGGATATTCCGCCGATATCCCACCACTGAAAATTTAATATCATTCAAACGTGCACGTGCAAAAGCACGTTATGTACGACGTCAGAGCCAAAGGAAATCTTGGATTCTTTTTACATCTTCCATAACTCAGGCTGCTAGCTCAAAAGTAGTCTGGGATAAGATCCGGAAAATGAAGGGAAAATATCCACCATGCCCTTCTGTGATCCTCGAGCATAATGGATGTCCAATTGTAGATCGAACTGCAGTAGCAAATACTCTAGGGGAAACATTTGCAAAAATATCTGCAATAACATCTTTTCCCGCAGAGTTTTTGGCCCTGAAAGAGAAAAATGAGAAAAACCCCCTGAACTTCTATTCAAAAGGGCTTGAATCATATAACAAGCCCTTTTCACAGGAGGAATTACATGCTGCACTCTTTCTCACACACGCAAGTGCTGTAGGGCCCGATGACATCCACTATGAAATGGTAAAACACCTCACACCACAATGTAAGGATCACCTTTTAATTCTGTTTAACAGAATTTTTCTTAATAAACAATTTCCGGATTCCTGGCGGAAGGCAATCATTCTTCCCTTCCCAAAACCAGGAAAGGATCCTATCAATCCAAGTAACTATCGTCCTATTGCTCTGACAAGCTGTTTGTGCAAAGTCCTGGAAAGAATGGTTAATGCACGCCTCGTTTGGTATTTAGAAACAAATGGTCTGCTTTCCAGGACCCAGTGCGGCTTCCGAAGAAATAGATCCACTCTGGATCATTTAATTCGATTGGAAACGTCCATTCGTGACGCTTTTATTAAATCCGAGCATTTGGTAGCAGTTTTCTTTGATATTGAAAAAGCGTACGACACAGCCTGGCGATTTGGAATTTTAAAAGACCTGTATAACTTTGGTCTTAGAGGTAACCTTCCTGTTTTTATTAAAAACTTTCTTTCGAATCGCCAATTTCAAGTCCGTTTAGGATCCACCCTCTCTCGAGTTTTCTCTCAGGAAGAGGGAGTCCCACAAGGATCCGTTCTAAGTGTCACGCTTTTCGCAATTAAAATAAACTCTATCACAGAACAACTTCCACCCACTGTAAACAATGCCCTCTATGTAGATGACTTTGCTATATTTTGTCACTCATGCAATATGAGGCTCATTGAAAGGCAACTGCAGAAAACCATTGACCATCTTACAGCTTGGTCTTTGGCTAATGGGTTCAGATTTTCATCACAGAAGACTGTTTGTGTACACTTTTGTCGCAAACGTAATCTTCATCCTGACCCAGAATTAAGGCTTGGGCAAAATAACATCCCAGTTGTAGCAGAATTCAAATTCCTTGGACTTATTTTCGACAAAAAGCTGACATTCTTACAACATATTCGTCAGCTGAGGACAAGATGTGTCAAAGGGCTTAACATCCTTCGTGCCCTTTCGTCAACCTCATGGGGCGCAGATCGTGCTACCCTTCTTCGTCTCTACCGGGCACTTGTCCGTTCCAAACTCGATTATGGGTCTCAGGTCTATGGTTCTGCTAGAGATAGTGCACTTCGGTGGTTAGATCCAATCCACCATCAAGCCATCCGGACAGCCACCGGAGCATTTCGCACATCCCCTGTCCAAAGCCTTTACGTCGAAGCAAATGAACCATCTTTGTCTCTTCGACGTAAGCAGTTGTCCTTACAGTATGCATTCAAATTAAAATCCCTGCCCGATCATCCCACGTGGCCATCCGTTTTTGAGCCGCGTTGGGAAAATCTCTACAACACCCGTCGGACTGCCAACAAACCTTTTGGTATTCGCATTCAAGGGCTGCTGAATGAGCTGAACTTGACGGTAGACAATGTTGCCCAGTCACCAAGGCAATTCTTTCCACCCTGGCATGCTAATTTTCCAACTTGCGACTTCTCCCTTAAGATCTGGGAGAAGGCTACTACACCGCCATCTGTCTACCAGCAACTCTTTGCAGTACATCGACAGCGGTATTCTGACTTTCTGCCAATCTATACAGATGGCTCAAAGTTAGAATGTCACGTGGGATCTGCTGTTGTGTTCCCTCACAAAACAATATCCTATAAGATCCCACAAGAAACTAGCATTTATACTGCAGAGTTGCATGCAATACAAACAGCCCTAGATCACATTAAAAATTGCGACTACCAGAGGTATATGATTTACTGCGATTCATCAAGCGTGTTACAGGCTCTGGTATCGGTGGGTTTTAACCCTCATCCGATCCTGTCCAGGATCCAGCAGATTCTTTTTTCTCTCAAGAAATTAGAATTCGTTATTCGCTTTTGCTGGATCCCAAGCCACATTGGGATCCGGGGAAATGAATCGGCTGATGCTGCTGCCAAAACAGCCATTTCCCTGGATAATCATTGCCTGTCAGTCCCCTATACAGACTACAGGCAAATAATACGTTCTAAACTGCTTTCCCAATGGCAAGATTCTTGGCACGGACAGACCACAAATAAATTACATCAAATCAAGCCCGTAATTTCGCAATGGCAGTCCAGTCTACGCAGGGTCCGAAGAGAGGAAGTTGTTCTTGCTCGGCTCCGCATAGGTCATAGTCATCTAACCCATTCCTACTTGCTGAGGGCGGATGACCCACCTATGTGTGAGATGTGTAATGCTATTTTAACCGTTCGTCATATTTTAATAGAGTGTCCTGTTTTTATAGAAGCCCGACGCTTGTATTTTACCGCTTTTAATAATTTGACTGAGCCATTTACACTCAGTCAGATTATAGGTGACAGACACAATATGTCTGACATTTTTAATTTTTTACAATTTATTAATTTTTATACAAAGCTCTAAGTTTTATGCTTTTACTATTATACCTTTTTAACACAAATGTTTGACGTGGTAGCCTTGGCTACCAAAATATTTAATAGCATTTTAAAATTTGACTTGGCGCATTATGGCCTTAGCTGCCAATGCGCCATAAAAAACCAAACCAAACCAAACCAAATCCAACTACAGTTAATCTTATTAAATACAAGAAACTAAAGGCTAAAGCTCATCGCATTCAAAGACAAGCCAAGAAAGACTCTTGGACTCGGTTTGCATCAACTATCAATAGAAACACGAACCCACGATTAATATGGAAGAAAATTAGGCAGCTTTCTGGGAAGTTTCCAACTGTTCCTTCCCCAATTCTCTCCTGCAATGGCCTAGACATCTCTGCTCCTCTGGATATAGCAAATGCATTAGGCAAAACATTTGCTCACGTCTCAGCTGCTTCCACCTACACGCCGGAATTTCAGAAAACCAAGACCACCACAGAACAGAGACACATCAACTTTCGAACTTCACTGCTACTTCCATATAACCAGCCGCTCCAATACAGTGAACTTATGCAAGCCATCAGAACAACACGCAACAGTGCTGCTGGGCCAGATGTGATATATTATGTTATGTTACAGCACCTTGATGAGAAAAACTTACAAATGCTACTAGCCTTCTTTAACCGAATCTTCCTGGGAAATGTTTATCCCACTTCTTGGCACCATGCTACAGTTCAGGCCCTTTTGAAACCTGGAAAAGACCCCTGCAATCCTAATAGTTACAGGCCAATATCTCTATCCAGTTGCCTCGGTAAAATTCTTGAAAAAATGATCCACAGTCGACTCACTCGGATCATTGAAAGCGAACATCTACTAAGTAATAGTCAGCATGGCTTTCACCAAAACAGGTCCTCCTTTGATCTGATGATCAAGGCTGAATCCGAAATTCGCAATGCCTTTGTTAAAAACGAACACCTAGTTATGGTCTCCATAGATATAGAGAAGGCATTCGATACAACCTGGCATTATGGAATTCTCCGTGACCTGCATAATCATGGTCTCCGTGGCAACCTGCCTATATTTATTAGGAACTTCCTCAAGAGCAGATCTTTCCAGGTGCGATATCAAAATTCCCTTTCTACTACATTCTTGCAAGAAGGAGTACCACAAGGGTCAGTTTTGAGTGCAACCCTGTTTGCCCTCAGAATTGATTCTATCACAAAAGAACTTCCAAATACTGTAGAGGCGTACCTTTACGCTGACGATCTCTCTCTTTATTGCCATTCACAGAATATGAGATCTATTGAAAGGCAATTGCAGATGTCTCTCAATAAAGTACAAAAGTGGGCTGAGCTCAATGGATATCGTCTTTCCCAACAGAAAACAGTTGCGATCCACTTTTGCAATCAACACAAACTGCATACGGATCCTGAACTTTGGATATCAAATATCACCATTCCGATTGCCAGCAATATCAGATTCTTGGGACTAATCCTGGACAGCTGAACTTCTTTGAGCATGTTAAATTATTACGTACTGCCTGTCTCAAAAAGATTAACATGCTAAGAGCTTTATCTGCCCATTCTTGGGGAGCAGACCGTACAACTTTGCTGCTCTTATATAGAACCTTGATCAGATCCCGTTTAGACTATGGTGCTCCAGTTTATGATTCTGCCCGAAGGAGTGTACTACGCTGGCTGGATCCTATTCAACATAATGCACTGCAGATTGCAATTGGTGCTTATAGGACATCTCCAACTCATAGTCTATACATTGAAGCTCATGAGCCCCCTCTGCATCTCCGCAGAAAAATGCTGTTACTTAAATACGCAGCCAAAATACAGACTTGCTCTTTGCATCCTATTCAGCCATACCTTTTTAATCAACCACTAGTTAATCTCTATAGAAATAAACCAAGTAAAATCCGACCAGCTGGCCTACGGCTCCTTGAAATATCACAGAACTGGAATGTTCCTCTCCACAATAGGCAACAGATAAAGTATTACTCTCATCCTCTGTGGACCCCCTTTCCCCAACTGACTTGTGATACTTATTTTCTACAATGGGGAAAGAATCGCCTACCGACCCTGAATGTGCAACAACTCCATGCTAGCCATCTTCAAAGCTGTGCTGACTTCTTGCCAGTATATACGGATGGTTCCAAATCTCCTTCAACTGTTGGAGCAGCAGCAGTGTTTCCCTCGGCTATCATATCAGCTTCTCTTCCACCTGAGTATAGTAACTTTTCAGCAGAACTGTATGCAATACAATTAGCTCTAGAAAATTTGACGCTACACCCATCTGCAAAATATATAGTTTACACTGACTCTCTCAGCCCAATTAGAGCAATGCAGAATCCCTCTCAAATGAATCACCATATTTTAATGAAAATCAAGAGTTTGCTATTGCAAATTGAACACCGTCAACAACTAGTGAAGTTTTGCTGGATTCCGGCACATTCAGGCATAAAAGGAAATGAACTAGCTGATATATCTGCTAAAAATCCATCAACCAGACTTAACCTCTGCCTTCATTCCAGCATCTGATTATAATATCATAATTCAAATGGCATACCATGCACAGTGGACAGAGCTATGGCATAAAGAAACAAATAACAAACTTTTTCAATTGAAACAGGACCCAAAATTATGGCACTCATGCACTCAGACAGTTCGGCGAGAAGAAGTGGTACTCGCACGGATAAGAATAGGGCACACCCATCTGACTCACCTCCATTTACTCACCGGCAATGATCCTCCTCAGTGTTCACACTGCTCTGAACATCTAACAGTCAAACATATTTTGATTGACTGTCCACACTATCAACCACATCGTACTTCAACACTTCAAAATCTGGCTAATCTTCAAGAACCGCTGGCACTACATCATATCATAGGAGAGGAGGCCAATATTAAGGAACTTTTCTGCTTTCTGAAACAAATTAGAGTGTATAATCTTTTATGAATAGCTCTCAGAACTGAAATGAATTTGAATTGTTACGTTCTTTATTATTTTCTGATATAACTACGAATAGGCGCACTATAGCCATAGCAGCTAATGCGCCAATAAACAACCATACCACACACACGCTATAGAAGCTTAGCATCCTCTTGAACAGTGCAGAGTATAACGTGGTTGCAATAAATGGCATTTTCATGTATTTATTGCAGCAACAATAATTATTATATACAGTAAACCCCTTAAAATATGTCACCCTTGGGGAAAGAGGTACAGTCAGTCCTCATATAACACACATTTACACTACACGAATTCGATCATACATGATTTATAAACAGGGGAACAATGTCGCATATAACACAAACCGAATTTATTTATGCACGATTCAGTTTTGTGTTTACAAGAAATGGCAGTCGAACGTGATGGAATCACAACAGCTGAATGCAACACTTACTGTGTTGTTTACTCAGTTGCTATATGTGCGCTGATTTGTTTGTGTGTATAAAACATGCCTCCTCATTTTTGTTCTTTTTATACTGTAATTAGCATTAGTATTAGTTGAGGCGTATGATGCAAGAAAGCAAGCTTATACAGCATCAACCAAAAAATAAAAAATAAATAAATAAATTATGTACTAGGTACATAATGAGTTTCTGCCACTCTACTCTGAGATTGATAATGTCACTGATAATGTCACAGTGGCAGCCATTAAAAACATCTTTACTGCAGGAACTCATTATGAAACTGGTACAGTAAAATAAATAAAAAAAGTATTGCTGCATTATTTTTATTGAAAAAATAATTTCTGTACAATGAATGGAATGTATCATTTTACTAGTGTAGAATGAAATAATTCGTATAAAATATATTATAACACTAAATTATTGGTCTGTGGTAACTGAAATAAGATGTATAATTTTGACACTCAAATGATTTTAATTCTTGAGTGAATACTCCTTTGATTGTCATTCTATTCCATTACGTGTAATATTTACTAAAGTATTTGACTTAATATCTAAATTGAAGACATCTTTCATAAATTTGCAAAACTTCTTTCCAGCCTCAGAATTTAATTCTAGATTGAAATCACTAGCGAGAATTATAGGTATATGATCCATTGGCCTCATCCAATAATTCTGCACCTTCAATGGAATACTGCATCAAATTCTTGTTTATGAATTTTTGAATTATATCTAATAACATCCCTGGAGTGATGTATATGGCAATGATGAAAATAGATTCACAAATGTCCAATTTCATCTGATACCGCTGTCGCATTGCTGCTATTATGTTGTGCAAAGACCTGGTTTGCTGATGACAATTGAACCTTCACGTTAATATATCGCAACACCACCATTACAAACATCCGACCTTTTAAATTGAGTCACATATTGGAATGGTTTAAGTAATATATGTTCATCATTATCCAACCCCGTTTCACTTAATATCAATATTTTGGATTGCTGTAAGATTCTGTCCATTTCAGTATCTTGAACATGGGCCTGTAAACTTTGCACATTCATTGACGGTATAGAAATACCACTTTGTATGAAATCTTGCAGTTCATCCTGTAGAGACGGTAGCTTATTATTTTTAAAGCGATAGAGTTCAGCACGAAGTTATATATTACTAGTAGCTTTGCCGTGGTGGAATGTGAAATCCTCATAGGGATTTGTAATATATCAACCTTGCAATGAGGTCACTCGAGATAACGCCACATATACAAGTTGCTGTTGATGATCTTTCTCATAATTATATACAACTTTGTCGAAGGTCCCTCCTTGAGATTTATGTTTAGTCAAAGCACAAGCACCTACTAAAGGAAATGTGTACATCTACATGTTATTTTCCTATTGTTCTTGAATGGAATCATAGTTGATTGTTTTATAATAGGTATGGATTGACTAGGTAAATGTTTATCTTTCACATATTTTTTATAGCGAGATTGAAGGTTATGTCCTATTTTTGACTCAGGAAATTTCATCCATACTCGTTTAATTGTTTCATCTTCGTCAAATTTGAAATATAGTAAAGTACCGATTGCACCATTTACCAATCCATCGACCACATCTATATTTGTAGTAATCATGCACAGTTTTCCTTTCAGTAATGGTAGAATGTATGGAAGTCCTGCAGTACAACCCATGCACATCGGGTTTCGTGAAGATTTCTAGGTAATGTAACGCTTTTTTCCAAATAATGCCGATAAAAATGTTTTTAATGTCAAAAACCTTCGCATTTCACCCATTCGGTCACTCCAAATGTTTGCACAATTACTCCCAAGTCTTTTTCATTCTCCATCTCCCTGAGTGTAGTACCACACAGTTGGCACATTTCTCTTGGGTTACTGCTACCAATATGGAGCACTTTGCATTTGTCAATGTTAAACTTCAGTTGCCACTTCTCAGCCCATCTGCCTAACTTTTCTAGATCCTGTTGCAGTAGCATACTGTCTTTACTGTCATTAACAACTCTGCCAACCTTTGTATCATCTGCAAACTTGGACATTACGTTTGATATACCTTCATCGATATCATTGATAAACACACAAAACAACAATGGGCCCAGCACCGAACCTTGAGAGGACTCTTCTAATAACATTATTCCACGTAGAGTAGTGTCCATTTATTACCACTCTCTGCCTAGGCGCCTCCGTAGCCAGGTGGGAAGGAGCAGCAGTGCGTAGCACACGCTTCTTGATTAGACCGGGGTTCGAGCCCTTCACCACCAAATACGGAGGATGCGGAAAGGTCAGGGAATGACCACCGCATATCCCGGAGCAATATGGCCTTGGTTGCTAATGCTCCTAAAAACCAAATAACAACAACCCACTCAGCCATCCCTTTATCCATGGCAGTAACTTGCCCTTAATGCCATACCACTCTAATATGTACAGCAGTGTTCCATGTGCAACAGTATCAAAAGCTTTCCTGAAATCTAACTACATAGTGTGCATAGTGTTAGGGTCGGGCGCCACTTGTGGTTTCCCACATCTGCGCCATATGTACACTGTGAAGAAATACAGAACACTGTAAATGCCAGAAAAAGTGTAGTGTGTTGAGTGTGTAGTTTTGTGTTGGGTTCTGTTGTGTGTCCTGGCATTTGGCCGCAGGGCCCCTGGTGGAACCCAACGTTGCCCGCACACACCACTAGGAGGTAGCCAGGCTGCCCATTATTCTCTGGCAGGTCTCCGTCAGGGTCACCTGAGCTTCCTGAACGGAGACCAATTAAAAAAAAAATAATAATAATAATAAATAATAATAATAAAAAAAAAATTAAATAAAAAAATAAAATAATAATAATAAACAAAAAAAAAAATAAAATAAAAAAAATAAATAAAAAAATAAAATAAAAAATAAAAATAAAAAAATAATAATAACAAATAAATAAATAAATAAAAAAAAACCGATGATAATAAAAATAATAATAAAATAAATAAAAAATAAATAAATAAATAAAATAAAAAAAATAAATAAAATAAAAAAATAAAAAATAAGTAAATAAATAATAAAAATAAATAAAAAATAAGGTAGAGTGCGGCAGTACAGGGTGTACGGAAGAAGATGGGGGATGAAAGTAAGAGTAAGGGGATGTAGGTAAGGGCATCCCGTAAATTGACAGTGGAGCATATGCCCCACCAGGAGAAAAGTGGGAGGGGATAACTCCAGAAGGGTAGAAAAACCACTCAGCGAGAGTGCTGAGTGTGACTTATATTTTGCAGTGGAGTGGTCAAGACCACTGGAGCCTACAAAACCATATGAAAAGTTAGCAGGTAATCCTACTTTGGATGTTCCAGGGTTAGCAAGTCGATGCTGGTAAAACAGTCAAGTACAGATTTTTTACTTCAAGTTTGAGTAAGTCCTTTACAGGTTTCTACTACAGTAAGAGCCTTGTATTCGCAGGGGATATGTTTCAAGACTTACCGTGGGTGGCTGAAACCGTGGATAAAATCGAACACCTGCTGACGCCATATATAACATTTTCTTGTACATATATATGTATAATAAAGTTTAATTGAGAAATTAAACACACAGTAAGACATTGCCAACATTAAATACTGTAAAAATATAAAGTACAGCAGACTCTCGATTTACCGGGATTGGATTAACCGGGACACTTCAAGGCTCCAAATTAAAAAAAAAAAAAAAAAAATCAACCAGAAATCATAAAATTCAAGTAATAACTAAAATAGGTATAAACAGATATTTTCAAGTCATAAATAAGCCACAAGAACCGGTGTTATAAGTTGCCATTGGGAGATTAGTGTACCTATTATTTTGCAACCCCCTGCTGTCTTCACACCTGCTCAAAACAAAAAAAAAAAAAAAAAAAAAAAGAGATCAAATGTTTAGTTTGATTTAGTGCGTCGTGTTGATTGTTGTGTCCTGTCTCATTCCAAAAGAACAAATTTTGTTTCATTATGTCAGGGATGTTGGAATTTTTTTTTTTCTTTCTTATAAATTATTCAAAAGGTTGAAAACAGTGCATCTGTTAAATCTCTAAAGAACCATTATAATGTTGGTGACCAAACCATAAGCAACATTGAAAAAAATAAAGGGAAGCATCATATTGGACATGCGAGTAGGACTTGTTAAGTTTTTTCGTTTTTTTTTCTGTGGTTAACCGCTAGTAACTGAATCAGCAGATATGGGGGTACAATTGTATATGATATCAAAATTATATTTTGCATCCAGTTCCTTTGTGACCGCATCGCAGTATCCAATCAAATTGGTCAGACAAGACTTCCCCTTAACAAACCCATGCTGTGTCTGAACTATTACTGCTGGCTTGTCTAGGTGATCTCGTATCACCTCTTTAACCAGTGACTCCATTATTTTCCCCGGAACAGAAGTTAAACTAACAGATCTATAATTATTTTTGTCACCCTTTGAACCCCTTTTGTGAATTGGGGATACATTTGCACATCTCATCCATGGGGAACTCCACTGTCTTTAACGGATGCTCTCATGTGGATAAGGATAAGGGTTAAGGATAAGGATAAGGGTTTGCTTACTTCTCTTGCTGCCTCCTTCATTACAACTGGATAGATTCCATTTGCCCCAGGTGCCTTTTTTATGTTTAACTTCAACAATTTTTCCTCCACTTTGCTCTCAGTTATTACAAAATCACTTATCTCCCTGTTAGAGTGTGATAAACCTCTGGCATTCCCCTCCTTGAATAACTCCTCATGTGTGAATGTAGGTGCAAAATACTCATTCAGTTTATCAGCTACTTGAGCAGGATCATCAATTGTCGAACCATCTATATTAAATGGACGAATCTGATTCATCCTCTTCCTTCTAGAGTTTACATAAGTAAAGAACTCTTTGCTGTTTTTCTTTGCGTCTTTTTCCAAAGATTTCTCATAATCTGCCTTCATCTGCCTAACCTCTTTTGTGACTTGATTACAGACTAGCTTATATCTGCTATAGACTTCTGAGGCACTTTTGTAGCCAGGTGGGTAGGAATAGCAGTGCGTAGCACACGCTTCTTGATTAGACCGGGGTTCGAGCCCGTGAACCACCAAATACAGAGGATCTGGAAAGGTCTGGGAATGACCACCGCATATCCCTGGAGCAATATGGCCTTAGTTGCTAATGCTCCTAAAAAAACCAAAACCATAGACTTCTGTGTCGCTGATAATTTATATGCATCCCATGCCTTTTTCTTGTCTGCCACGAGCCTCATTAATTCATCCGACATCCATTTAGGCCTGAACCTTGAACTTAATTGGTATAAAAAGCCTAATAGCCTCCAAGATTAAGTCCCTGAAGGCTTCTCACTTAGAATTTGCCGTTGGTAACATCAGTTGATCCCATTGTATAGAATTTAAAAACTGTCTGAGACCACTGTAGTCACCTTTACGAAAACAAAAAAACCCTTACCTTTACCCTTAATGGTAGTTACATCTTTAAATAAATCCCACATCAATACACTGTGATCACTGTCACCTAGTGGTTCCTTTATCTGCAAATTCTTAATGCATGATTAATCACTGCTAATAATCAGATCAAGAGTATTACTCCCTATGGTTGTCTCTAGAACATGTTGCTGTAGAATACAATCCTCCAATAAATCCACAAAAGTCTTGCTAGCATGTGAGTGACCAACCCACAAGTTCCAGTCAATATCTGGAAAGTTAAAATCCTTCATTACATTCTGATTTACTGGCCCATTCTATTTCTCAGCACAACTGTTCGTTGTACTCATCAGAGTCATTAGGCCTATAACATACTCCTACTCTCATTTTCCCTTACCTAGCGTTTATGTCACATCAACAGACTGAGCATTGCACTGTGTCCACCCATGTCAACTGGATCCACTTCTTTAGATTTTATGTTTCTTAACTAATAGCATAACCCCTCCTCCCTTCCTATTCTGTCTGGCCTTTCTGTACACATTGTACTCCCAAAATTCCAATTCTGCACTGCTTATATCTGTGTGACACCATGTCTCTTATATCCCAACAATATCTGCCTTTGATGTCTTGATCAGCACTTCAGATTCATCAATTTTATTTACTATACAGGAACTCTCCCCAACTTATGTAAAGGTTGCGCTGCATGTAAAACTATGTAAGTCTGAATTTCCCCCATGCTCGTGCAGCACTCGCAACTGTGCTCACTGGATTGATTGAATCAAAAAAGAAATGTTCGACGAACATGTAAATAGAATTATTTATTGTATTTATTAAATTTTTTATTTCATGCGCAGGAAAAATTACAAAAGCGTGCAATTAAAAAAAAATTTCAAAATTATAAAATTACTAAAAAAAAGAGGAGAGGGGCATAACCTCAGTAAGTTTTACCTTTCAAGCATTATTGCCAGAATTGGCATCGTCAGCTGATAAGTATACCGCTGCGGAGGTTGGGGGCTGTGGAGAATTAGAAGGGGTTAGCTGCTCAGTCTTATGAAAGAACATATTAATGGATTACTTGATGGTGGCTTTTTTTCTTTTCATCATAGATTTCTTTGTAGCAAGCAAGCATATCATTCACCCCTCTGTTAACTTTTAAGAATCGTTCACTGGCAAGATACATCTTCTCAAACCTCGTCATTGCTGATGCAATTTCGTGAAATGCCATTGCCATCTCTCTAGTGATGAAGCATCTCGGCTTCTCATTTGGTTCACCTTGAGCTTCATCAGCATTTTCTTTCACTATCGTTGCCTACAAGTCAATAAGTTCTTTGTTAGATAATTCCTTCTCTTCTTCCTCTATTAACTCTTCCACGTCATTGGCATCAACCTCCAACTAAAGTAGCTCTACAACTTTTACAATCTTATCTGTAACCACTTCATATGATTCGTCTTTTTCAAATCCTTTGAATCCTTTTACGTGCCGTGGGCATATTTTCTTCCATGCACCAGTTAAACTTTTAGTAATTTCCACCCAGGCATTATTAATGTTTAAGATGGTGTGGTAAATATTGTAAGATTTCCAAATGTCTCTTAATGTAAAATGTTTCTCATCATCTACTGCAGACAATGCCTGAACAAATGTTGTGCGTAAATAGTATGCTTTTAAATTCGAAATAGCACCCTGATCGATAGGTTGGATGAGTGAAGTCATGTTTGGCGATAGAAATATGACTCTCACATTCGAATTGAAATCATCTAGATGTGTAGGATGTCCAGGAGCATTATGTAATAAAGCAAATCTTGAAAGGAACGTTGTCTTTACAATATTTTTAAACATCGGGAATGAAGCAGTATTTAAACCAATCCTCAAAGAGAGATATTGTTATCCATGCTCCTTGGTTCAATCGGAAATGCATGGGTAGGGTGGCTTTATTGATGCTCTTAAATGCACAAGGATTTCCAGAATGGTACACAAGCAGTGGTTTTAATCTGTAATCTCCCACTGCATTAGCCCCAAGCAAGAGTGTGGCCCTACCTTTTGATGCCTTGAAACCTGGCATTCTATTTTCCTCTTTGGCAATGTATATTTGATCCGGCAGTTTTTTTCCAATACAGAGCAGTCTCATCAATGTTACAAATTTTCTGCATTGAATAGCCAGCCGCCTTCATCAACAATTTTTCCAACACATCACAAAATATCTTTGTAGCTGAAGAATCAGCACTGGCAACTTCACTGCATACATTAATGTTGTGGAAACCAGCGCGATGCTTGAACCTATTAAACTATCCGTTGCTTGCCACGAACTTGGGTTGGGGTTCCCTGTACTTATCTTTATAAATACTTGTTGCTTTTGCTTGAATGGTCATTAGACTCAAGGGCACTCGCTTCTGAATCTGATTTTCCCTCTATATTATTAACAGCTGTTCCATCTTCGATATAGTACCTCAATGCCGTTTTGTGATCACTGTTGATCTTAAGTGCATTGATCCTTTGACATGTTTTTTTATATGCGCACTGTCCTTTAAAATAGCATTCACTGTTGAAGCAGCGAGACCTAATTCCCTTGCAATATATGACAAACTTTGTCCTGCTTTGTACTTCTTAATCATTTTCATCTTCATTTCTAAATCAGTTTTGTTTTGTTTACTGGCACTACCACCACTTGCACCTTTTGTTGGTTGCTTTCCCTTCACCATTGTAATAAGTAAATAGGAACGAAAAGGGATTCTGAAAATTTATGTTTTTTATATGATTGAAGATTTCAGTTAAGGGGGAACACATTTCACCATAATAGCGAAAAAACCCACACAATTGCAGTTATCAGAATTATCACAAAAGCAATAAGATCGAGTTTACTACCCATTTATAATTAGATGCACTAACAAAAAAGCCCAATAAATCAGCAGAAAGTGCGATTTTTTTTTTTTTTTTTTTTTTTTGGTCGTGACCTCCAGAAACGTACTTTAGAAGAATATCACAAAGTCATTCAAAATTGATTCTTATAATGGAACATATGATAATGATGAAAGGGTAGTGCAATTTCCATTATAAAAAGGTTGGCAGGGTTGTTAAGGACACTAATGACAGTACGCTGCTGCAACAGGATCTAGAAATATTGAGTAGATGGGCTGAGAGGTGGCAAATGAAGTTTAACATTGACAAATGTAAAGTACTGCATATGGGAAGCAGTAACCCTAGAGTGACGTATCAACTCTGTGGTACTACACTGACAGTGGTAGAGAACGAAAAGGATCTGGGGGTAATTGTGCAGGCAGATATGAAGTTTTCTGAGCAGTGTAGACGGTCTCAAGAGTAGCTCATAGTGTCTTGTGAATGATATACAGCAATTTTTCTAGCAAGGATAAGGAGATGATTATCCCCTTGTATAAGGCAATGGTCAGGCCACACCTTGAGTACTATATACAGGTCTGGAGGCCTCATTTTAAGAAGGATGTAGAGCTATTGGAACAAGTACAGAGAAGGGAAACAAGATTAGTGAATGGAACAAAGGGTTGCTCTAACAAAGAAAGGCTTAAGTTTTGAAATTACAGTGTCTGGAGGCTAGGCACCTGCGAGGTGATCTGATTGAGGTGTATAAAGCCTTCAATGGTTAGAGCATGCTCAATGCCGATTGGATTCTTCCTCTTGTTCAGAAAAACCTGAGAGGGCATAAATTCAGATTGGGGAAAGCCAGATGTAGGATAAATGTGCGGAAATTTGCCTTTAGCCAGTGGGTAGTTGGTTGGTGGAGCAGACTTCCATCCCTTGTTGTGGACGTTGATAGCCTAAATAAATTTAAGGCTCAGCTGGACAGGTATTTCGAACAAACGGAGGGGTGAAATGGAAGTGCTTTTTTTTTTTTTTTTTTTTTTTTTGGCTGATGCTGCATAAGCTTGCTTTCTTGCATCATATGCCTCTACTAATGCTTAATCTAATGATATATGGAAGTGAGGGATAGTCCCTAACACAGTGCCAGAAACAAAGGTTATGTGCAGTGGAGATGGATGGCTCAAGAAGGAGGTATCGTATACCTAGGATCCAGCAAGTGTGAAATGAAATCATTAGAGAACAGATGCACTAGCTAGAATCTGTGGTACAAAGAGTGGGAGGGAAAATGGTACGGTCGTGTCAGAAGAATTCCAGATACGAGATAGCCAGAAAAAGTATTTTATTAATCTCCTCCAGGTAGAAGAAAACATGGGAAAGCTTGAGTAGCTCAGAAAAGAAGAATAGCACACGCTATGAGAGAAAGGAATTAAGATGATGATCTGTGGATGGATAGGCAAACTTGGCACCTGGAAATAAAAGGCCACCGCTGACAAGTGGAGAACTTGTAAAAGTAAGTTTTTTATATATATATATATATGTGTGTGTGTTTTTGTATAAATAATTTTCACGAAACTACTTGCTTATCTTGCATCTGTCTACATAAAACTGCAGCCATTATCAATCCACTGCAGGATGGAAGCCTCCTCAACAATTCATGCTGAGGGACATGGACCATAATCTACCACGCTGGTTCAGGTTCAGTGCGGGTTGGCAGATTGACCGCATTTAGCAGTCAGGGGCTTGAACCCCGGTCTACTCAAAGAGCATGTGCTACTGCACTCCTGCTCCTGACCACTCGGCTATGGATAGATAGAGCTTATTTATGTAAATGTTGTGTATTATAATTAAATCATTGAATTTTAGTTTAAAAGAATTTTAGTTGTAGGAAAGTAAACAGTATATGATTGAAGAGTATGTCATGTTAAATTATGTTAAAGTTAGAGGGCAGGAGTGTCTATTTCTATCCTAATTACCTTCCTAATTTTGCCTGCCATTAGCTAAACAGCCAGACAATGACTTTTAACTATAATACACAACATTATAATTTTTCACTGCATAAGGGCCACCATTATTCAAATCCATCGCATTTTGGTTTGATCGATGTATTGGCTCGATAATGCTTGGATTTGTCTAATGTTCGAAATGCAGCTATTCCCTGGCCATTATTGGCCTTGTGGTCCTCCATCAAGATGAAGCATAATAGTCAGTCTATATTATTTTTTATTTTCAGTTGGTCATGTGTTGTGGTTTTGGTTTTCGCTTCCGTATAATGATATTTCATGCAGTTCAGGCCTGCTGCTTTTGTCTGGGTGCCACCAAATTTCATTGAATTGGCACATTCCAAAATTCTGTTAATTGGTATTGTATATTTTGCCTTTTTCAATACTCTTTTCTTCATCCTCCCCTTTTATTTTATTATGCATGGTTTTAATTTAATATTTGCTCTACTCATTTGCCATGCTACTGGCAGTTGATTCATTTATTTATTTATATTTTATTATAAGAAGCATGTAGTGGATGTTTACAGCTAAACAAAGGCTATGAGTCATAGTCCCTTAGGCATAGTCAATCGCATTCATCAAGACAATAGAACCAAACTCCAACACCTCTTCCCATATGCCCTGGATTCCCAGATTCCATAACACTGTTCCAAAGCCACTTAGTAATGTCTGTAGCTGCTGTATGCTGCTATTATTATTGTTTTTAGTTTTTTACCACGTGAGGATGCACAGTCTTCCAAGGTGCTTGGATTTTAATGTAATTGTTAATTTGTTAAACTAATTAAATTATATACACATGATGCAGTGTTCTGTGATTTTTCAGCAAATCATTATTCTGCATTAGTTGTCATGTTCTCCGGTTCCTACTTTTCAGATAAATAGAAATAACAAAGTACAGTACTGAGAGACTTTGCTTAATGTTACCTTACTTAAAATTTATTTTTAAAAACATTAAAAGATCCAAATGATAATGCTAAGTAGTGAGAAATTTATTTCATCACCCTCTTAGTTAACATTTGCATTTTTACCCATTTTATGATGAGAAACCAACCAGTAGTTTATGTTAAGTATACTTGTATGACAGACAAAATTTGAGAGCAGGACTGTATTGTTATCAACAGGGATGTTTATAGCAGATTGACTTCCTACCTCCTTGTGTCAGTAACACATCAGACTCTGTGAGACCAAATCATTAAATATGTTAAAATGGGAATAACTGACATTTATGCATCTAAAGCATGAATGGAAATAATGATCTAGGTGACAAAGCAGTCAAACAGTCTTAAGCAGGCATTGTCAGTCAGGAATTTGTCCTTTGGCCCAAAAAAAAAAAAAAGTTTCCTGTTGACAGACAGATGAGATCATGGTTCTTGAAGTGGCCAAAATGGCATGCTACATAGCTACCAAAGATGTAGACAGGGCCATGCAAAAATATCTGGAGGCTCAGGGACAAAGCTCTGATCAGGAGCCCCTTTCAGTATGTCTGATAATTTTTGTTGTTATTATTATTGCTGTTATTATTATTATTATTGGTAGCTCCCAAAAATCTATTTTGAAATTTTACATACACCCCTGATGAGGATAAAAAATTTAAAATACTTGACAAAAAAGTAAAGACGAGGATTTTGTTTGAATTGTTGTTAGAATATGACTTGCGAAAGAGGGAAGAGTTGTACAAACTAAGTACGGAATACTGATTGTACAAAATAGAAAGAAAGAAAAAATTGGAAAGATCTGCATGTGGTCTAATAAAGACTGCAATAAGAGATATGAATATTTCAAGGGATACTTTTTTATATCAAAAAATAATATTCCATTACATCTTTATCTAATTGTTTGTTTTGTAGAAAAGAAGAAAATTAATTGGTACAGAGAGAGAGTCAGGCCACGATATCAAAACCTTTTGCAATTTATAGGATAAGATGTAATGCCTTTATGAGTGGCATTAATATTAGGCTTGGAGGAGAAGGTTGTACGGTGAAAATTCATGAACCTCATCT
Source organism: Mastigoproctus giganteus (assembly GCF_048544385.1). Lineage (NCBI taxonomy): Eukaryota > Metazoa > Arthropoda > Arachnida > Uropygi > Thelyphonidae > Mastigoproctus > Mastigoproctus giganteus. Next base: position 51,310,618 of record NC_143582.1, on the reverse strand, counting down.
TTTAATAAATATCTTGGAAGTGTGCTTGCTTTGGAAAGTATATGGATTTTCAGTTTAATTGAATGTGAATCAAAAAATTAATACGTTCAAGTAGTGGCAACACAAGATCAAGATACTATGTTTTGATATCGTTAATCATGTAGTAATGTGTATAGAAACAGAAAGGTAGGTGATTTAATGAATTTTTTCACCATAGTATTGTAAATAAGATACAATATAAGATCAGGAATTGTAAGCACAATTTATTATAGAGCATTTCAAAATGTAAAGCTGCCTGTTAGTTTCTTTGTTAGTTTGAATAAGCACAGTTCTGGAAATTATAAGCACAATATTGGAAATTATCTTCATATATACTTTTCAACGGTATGTGTAAGTTTACATGGGAATAATTTACCATAAAATATCAGTAAATTTCTGTAATCCATCAACTGTATTAGAGTACTACGAGGGATGATCATTTAATTTGCGGGCTGGTGCAAGATCTTATCTTGACATTTTATATCTAAACCTTCTGTGGATTTCTCCTTCTCGAAATACCCTCCCTTGAACTTCACACACTTTCGCCACCATCATACCCATGCATTAAATACTTCTTGCAAGCTATTTTTCGAAAGACTACAAAGTGCTTCCATTGTGTTGGATGCTTCCTTTCAGAGCTTTCTTCAGACTGGAAACAGGAAGAAATCACACAAAGCTATCGGTGAATAAGGAGGGAATGTGGCAGAATCTCAGAACCTATGGCAGTTATCACTGGCTGCACAATATTAGCCATATGGGACCTGGCACTGTCTTGATGGAGAAACCATTTCACACTGGAAAGTTTGGTCACACCAGAATATGGCCACCCTACCAAGACACTATTACCATATGCTTCATTTATCTCTTTAACTGTTTCCAATGCATTTAAGCTCCATTTGACACAATAACGAATCACATATCACTGTTTAATCTGTATGTCCAACTTGAGACTTGCTTCAAAACAATCATCAGTGACATGCAGCTAAAAAAACTCTCTCCATGCAACACTAGCTTGACAAGTACTGGCATGCAAACACACAGAGTCTGCTCTGTTCAGCGGTTATGGAAAGTTTACGGGGTAAACATAAAATGTTAAACCAGTCTGCAAATTAAATGATTACCCCTCATAAATTCTAAACCTTATACGTTTGGAATTGCCACTTAAAAAAAGAAATAATAAAATACTTCAACATCTCATTATCTAGTTTTTATTTTCTTACTCTTTTCATAATTTCAGGTACAGGAAATACAGTAATTAAAGCTGTGAAAATTTTAAAAGAGCATGGAGTTCGAGAGGAAAACATAATTTTGTTGAATTTGTTTTGTACCCCTCATGGTAAGTTGTTTTTAAATATACCAATAAATGCAACATTTCAAAAAAAAAAAAAAAAAAATTAAATAATTATGATTCTGTTTTGGTAAACTTATGTAGAGAAAGATTTGGATTACTGAAGGATTAGTAAGCTATTATTGTTGATTGCTTACTAAACAAAATTTTTGTGAAAGTAGATTGTGTTGTATAGAAAACACATCACTAACGAATGTGCTGGTGTCTTTAAAACATAAGTAGATAGTAGTTTTGACAGTTTAAAGATGGATACTAGTCAGGCGAAGGCAGATTACGAGAAATCTTTGGCAAGGGATGCAAAGAAAAACAGCAAAGAGTTCTTTACTTACGTAAACTCTAGAAGGAAGGGGATGAATCAGATTGGTCCACTTGATATCGATGGGTCAACTGTTGATGATCCTGCTCAGGTAGCTAACAAACTAAATGAATATTTTGCATCGACATTCACACATGAGGAGTTATTTAGCGAGGGGAAAGCCAGAGGTGTATTCAACTCTAGCAGTAATCTAGAGAATCTTGTAATAACTGAGAGTAAAGTGGAGGAGAAATTGTTGAAGATAAACACAAGAAAGGCACCTGGGGTGGATGGGATCTATCCAGTTATATTAAAGGAGGCAGCAGAGGAAGTAAGCAAACCCTTAGCCATAATTATGAGAGCTTCCTTGGACTCAGGGGAGGTACCCACAGACTGGAGATGTGCAAATGTGACCCCAATTCACAAAGGAGGATCAAAGGCTGACACAAGTAATTATAGACCTGTGAGTTTAACTTCTGTTCCAGGAAAATTAATGGAGGCACTAGTTAAAGAAGCACTGCAGGATCATTTAGACAAGACTTCAGTTATAGCTCAGACACAGCATGGTTTTGTTAAGGGGCAGTCTTGCCTGACCAATTTGATTGGATACTATGATGCAGTCACAAAAGAACTGGATGCAGGGAATAACTTTGATATTAGCATTAGCATTAGTAGAGGCATTTGATGCAAGAAAGCAAGCTTATGCAGCATCAGCCAAAAAAAAAAAAAAAAAAAACCCACTTCCACTTCACCCCTCTGTTCGTTCAAAATACCTGTCCAGCTGAGCCTTAAACTTATTTAGGCTATCAACCTCCACCACAAGGGATGGAAGTCTGTTCCACCAACCAACCAACCACCCGCTGGCTAAAGGCAAATTTCCGCACGTCTATCCTACATCTGTCTTTCCTCAATTTGAATTTATGCCCTCTCAGGTGATTTTTCTGAGCTAGAGGAAGAATCCCATCAGCATTGATCATGCTTAAACCATTCAAGGCTTTATACACCTCTATCAGATCACCTCGCTGGTGCCTAGTCTCCAGACACTGTAATTTGCAAAACTTAAGCCTTTCTTCGTAAGAGCACTCCTTTGTTCCATTCACTAATCTTGTTGCCCTTCTCTGTACTCGTTCCAGCAGCTCTACATCCTTCTTGAAATGAGGCCTCCAGACCTGTATACAGTACTCTAGGTGTGGCCTGACCATTGCCTTATACAATGGAATAATCACCTCCTTATCCCTGCTGGAAAAATTCCTGTATATCATTGACAATACTCTATGAGCTACTCTTGCAGCCCGTCTGCACTGCTTAGAGAACTTCATATCTGCCTGCACAACCACCCCCAAGTCCCTTTCATTCTCTACCATTGTCAGTGTAGTACCACAGAGTTGATACGTTGCTCTGGGGTTGCTGTTTCCCATGTGTAGTATTTTACATTTGTCAATGTTAAACTTCATTTGCCACCTCTCAGCCCATCTGCTCAACCTTTCCAGATCCTGTTGCAGCAGCATAGTGTCAGTAGTGTCCTTGACAACCCTGCCAACCTTTGTATTGTCTGCAAACTTGGACATTAAGCTTGATATACCATCATCAATATCATTTATAAATACAGAAAACAATAATGGACCCAAAACTGAGCCCTGAGGGGCTACTCTAATAACATTAGTCCACGATGAGCAGTGTCCATTGATTACCACTCTCTGTCTTCTCCCCCTCAACCACCCCTTTATCCATAGCAGCAATTTGCCTCCAATGTCACACTGCTCCAATTTGTGTAGCAGTCTTCCATGTGCAACAGTATCAAAAGCCTTTCTAAGATCCAAGTATATAATATCAAAGTTATTCCCTGCATCCAGTTCGTTTGTGACTGCATCATAGTATCCAATCAAGTTGGTCAGGCAAGACTTCCCCTTAACAAAACCATGCTGTGTCTGAGCTATAACTGAAGTCTTGTCTAAATGATCCTGCAGTGCTTCTTTAACCAGTTTCTCCATTAATTTTCCTGGAACAGAAGTTAAGTTCACAGGTCTATAATTACTTGTGTCAGCCTTTGATCCTCCTTTGTGAATTGGGGTGACATTTGCACATTTCCAGTCTATGGGTACCTCCCCTGAGTCCAAGGAAGCTCTCATAATTATGGCTAAGGGTTTGCTTACTTCCTTTGCTGCCTCCTTTAATATAACTGGATAGATCCCATCCACCCCGGGTGCCTTTCTTGTGTTTATCTTCAACAGTTTCTCCTCCACTTTACTCCCAGTTATTTCAAGATTCTGTAGCTTACTGCTAGAGTTGAATACACCTCTGGCATTCCCCTTGCTGAATAACTCCTCATGTGTGAATGTCGATGCAAAATATTCATTTAGTTTGTTAGCTACCTGAGCAGGATCATCAACAGTTGACCGATCAATATCAAGTGGACCAATCTGATTCATCCCCTTCCTTGTAGAGTTTACATAAGTAAAGAACTCTTTGCTGTTTTTCTTTGCATCCCTTGCCAAGGATTTCTCGTAATCTGCCTTTGCCTGCCTAACCTCCTTTGCAACTTGGTTGCATATCAACTTGTATCTATCATAGGCTTCTGTGTCATGTATTAATTTGTAAGTATCCCATGCATTTTTCTTCTCTGCCATATGCCTCATTAGTTCATCTGACATCCATTTTGGCCTAAACCTTGAACAATATTTCTTAGTTGGTATGTAAAGCCTAGTAGCTTCCAAGATAAGTTCTTTGAATGCTTCCCATTTTGAATTTGCTGTTGGTAACATCATCAGTTGGTCCCACTGTATAGAATTTAAATACTGTCTCAGTCCATCGTAGTCGCCTTTACGGAAGCAATAACCCTTCCCTTTACCCCTAATGGTAGTTACCTCTTTGAGTAAATCCCACGTTAGCACACTGTGATCACTGCCACCTAGTGGTTCATTTATCTGCAGATTCTTAATGCATGAAGAATCACTGCTGATAATCAAATCAAGAGTATTACTCCCTCTAGTTGCCTCCCGAACATGCTGATGTAGAAAACAATCATCCAATAAATCCACAAAAGCCTTGCTAGTGCGTGAGTAACCAGCCCCCAAATTCCAGTCAATATCTGGGAAATTAAAATCTCCCATTATAAGACTCTCTGATTTACTGGCCCACTCTATTTCCCTGTACAGTTCCTTATTATACTCATCAGAGTCATTAGGCCTATAGCACACTCCTACTCTCAATTTTGATCTCCCAATGCTTATGTCACACCAAACTGACTCAACACTGCACTGTCCATATTATATACTTGGATCTTAGAAAGGCTTTTGATACTGTTGCACATGGAAGGCTGCTGCACAAATTGGAGCAGTGTGACATTGGAGGCAAATTGCTGCTGTGGATAAAGGGGTGGCTGAGGGGGAGAAGACAGAGAGTGGTAACCAATGGACACTGCTCGTCGTGGACTAATGTTATTAGTGGAGTCCCTCAGGGCTCAGTGTTGGGTCCATTATTGTTTTCTGTATTCATAAATGATATTGATGATGGTATATCAAGCTTAATGTCGAAGTTTGCAGATGATACAAAGGTAGGTAGGGTTGTCAAGGACACTACCGACACTATGCTGCTGCAACAGGATCTGGAAAGGTTGAGCAGATGGGCTGAGAGGTGGCAAATGAAGTTTAACATTGACAAATGTAAAGTACTACATATGGGAAACAGCAACCTCAGAGCAACATATCAACTCTGTGGTATTACACTGACAGTGGTAGAGAATGAAAGGGACCTGGGGGTGGTTGTGCAGGCAGATATGAAGTTCTCTGAGCAGTGCAGACGGGCTGCAAGAGTAGCTCATGATGTATTGTCAATGATATATAGGAATTTTTCTAGCAGGGATAAGGAGGTGATTATTCCATTGTATAAGGCAATGGTCAGGCCACACCTAGAGTACTGTATACAGGTCTGGAGGCCTCATTTCAAGAAGGATGTAGAGCTGCTGGAACGTGTATAGAGAAGGGCAACAAGATTAGTGAATGGAACAAAGGGGTGCTCTTACGTAGAAAGGCTTAAGTTTTGCAAATTACAGTGTCTGGAGACTAGGCACCAGCGAGGTGATCTGATAGAGGTGTATAAAGCCTTGAATGGTTTGAGCATGCTCAATGCTGATGGGATTCTTCCTCTCGCTCAGAATAAACACCTGAGAGGGCATAAATTCAAATTGAGGAAAGACTGATGTAGGATAGAAGTGCGGAAATTTGCCTTTAGCCAGCAGGTGGTTGGTTGGTGGAACAGACGTCCTTCCCTTGTCGTGGAAGTTGATAGCTTAAATAAGTTTAAGGCTCAGTTGGACAGGTATTTTGAACGAATAGAGGGGTGAAGTGGAAGTGGTTTTTTTTTTTTTTTTTTTTGGCTGATGCTGCATAAGGTTGCTTTCTTGCATCAAATGCCTCTACTAATGCTAATGTAACAAGGTCTTGTGATCCAGGTATCTGCAGTAACCAACCATTGCTGCTGTAGTGTGCAAAGATTTCTGTGCAATTTTGAGGAGCCTTACTGATATCATGGGCATAACTTTTGGGTAGTATTCAAGCATAGTACATGATCACTTGCACAAGTTGTCTGTGTGCATAGGGTCCCAACAATGCATTAGCATTAGTAGAGGCATATGATGCAAGAAAACAAGGTTATACAGTATCAGGCAAAAAAAAAAAACAAAAACTTCCCATTACACACATCTATTTGCTCCAAAAGTTTGTCCAGTTCTTCCTTGAATTTATTAGTATTAATGCTGACTCTAGAACAAAAGTATGTGCATTGAGATTTGTTTGGAGATAAGAAAAAGGGTTGATGGAGGAGGTGATGGCTTCTTGGCAAAGATTTTAACAGCAGAAAATCTGGCTACACCATTATCTAGGGAGCACACAGCAAAGTTCCATGGGTGGGAGGGGTATTCCAGCTTCTCCACTTCCAAAGAAAGCAAAAGTTGTGTGATCTGCTTATAAAGTTATGGTTATAACAAGAATTAGTATTAACTCTTAAGAATATGTGTGTGAGGGGGAATATATATAACTTAATTAGTTGCATGAAACTGCTCAATAGCCCCGTATGCTTAAAGGATCAAAGTGCAGTGAATGTTTTTTTTTTTTTTTTTTTTGCCAATAAATTTGTGGATTCTATCTGCAAAATTTCTATAGCATGATTTTTTATTAATTAATAAAATTATGAGCTCTGTGCATGTGTAATACATATCCACATTTTTTTAATGAATTTTGAAAATGCAAATTTTCAAGTATTTATAACAGTTGCATATTACTTTTTAGTCATTCTTTTCTAGAAAATTTGAAAGTAGTATTGGCATTACAATTATGAGATTTCATGTTTATAGGGTTTCCCTTTTTTATTTTTTAGAAAAATAAATTTTTTGCACTTCTGCGTCCTTTTTAGTCTGTGCTCTTGAGATATATGAACTCTTTGCCTACCTGTACATTCCCTCTAACAGTTTGTCTTCTTCCTTACATTTATTACCCATGTCTCCAACACTACATGGAAGTTTGTTCTAACAGTGTTACTCTATGGCTTTTAACCAAATTTTTACACATCTATCCTGCAATTATCCTTTTTTCAAGGTTAAGTTTATGTCCCCTTATCTGTGTTGACTGAGAATGAGTAAGGAAGCTATCAGCATTTAGTTTACTTTAATGTAAACTAAATGCTGATAGAAGCTATCAGCATTTAAAGCCTTAAACACTTCAGTCAGGTCTCCCTGCAAGTGCTTACTTTCCACTTATAACAGAAAATAACAGAATGGTTCTCAAGAAGAGCTGAAAGACAACAGAGATAGATAGATGAAATTCAAGTGTTTATGGGCAGTAAATGGATGGCCATTACACAAAACAGAAGGGACTGGAAAGTTTCTGGAGAGGCCGTCATCCTGGGTGGATTGAAAATGGCTGATGATGATGAGTATACTTTGATTTCTGCCAACCTTTGTATCATCTGCAAACTTAGACATTAAAATTGCGTCTTTATCGATGTCGTTAATAAATATTGAAAACAGTAAGGGGTTCCGGCACTAAACCCTGAAGGAATCCACTACTGGAGTTAGCCCAAGAGGAACAGTGCCAAATCAACCCTGAGTTAGGCATACAAAAATTCGAAATTTCCCTTTGCTTGCAAAAATTTGAAAAAATCAGCAAAAACAAATTTCAATTCAAAATTGTTCATTTTTTTATGCTACCTTTATTTTCAATCTTTTCTGAACATAACTATGAAAAAGCCATGTTCTATATTAACAACATGTTTTTAATTAATTTTTGAAATTAATTAAACTCCTTTAGACCTGCAGTGAATGAATGCAAATTTAAAAAAACTGTACACTTCAACAAATGTTGCAATTGGATGCCATCCTGTCAGTAACAGGAGCACTCGCTACATGAAATGTGAAGTGCATGCATCAACAGTTTGATTCCAGATGATGCATCAATATCATGAAGCCAGAGAGCATTACTGGTTGGAGGAAAGTGCATGGCATTAAAGCAAGCTTATTATCAATATTATGACAGATGCCAATCAACATGTGCATATAATGAGGTTTAACTTAATCGTGAATTTTTCCTAATTGTGCAATAATTAACAGACATTTCTTGAATTTTCAGTGGAAAATACAAAGAAAACATTTTAAAAATTACTATTCGGAGTTTCAGCTGTGTGGACAGAGTAGATGAAGCACAAATTGTTGAAATATTATTGGAATCAAAAAAACCATGCACACCTAACTCAGGGCTAATAATCATCCTCTCCTGTCTGACACTAAACCATCCTTTTATCTACAGCTTTAACTTACTTTCAGTATCATACTGTTCCAATTTGTAGGGCTGTATTTCATGTGGAACAGTGTCAGAAGCTTAGTGAAATCTTAATAGATGATAATTATTTGAACTCTGTGTGAAACAGAATGCAGAAATTTCAACTTTTGAAATTTATGAGCAATCATCTGGTATAAGTGGACTGATAAAAGTTCACATAAGCAGAAAACTAGTCCTTACAGAGAGTAATGCTCTAGCAACTACAAGAGCATGGAGAATAATTTATACTTGTACCCTACAGGTGCTTTCTGGAAACCTACATATGGACTTGGCCATCACATATAGAGGTGTGATATACTACCTAAGGTGACAAATCCCAACCACATATATGGGAACAACAGTTAATCTCACCAATAACAGTAAAGCTTCAAAGAAACAAATTTTACACCTTATTGAACTATGGCAACAGAGACTGGAAAGCTCCTCACTTGGACGAGCTGCTTTTCGGTTCACCCCACAGATAGACAACCAGAACTGGAAAGAGTATCCATGGTTTGCTACTGGCCTGGCAGTAACCTATATGATTACTAGACATGGACCATTGAAGTAAACTATACTCCCTTGGATTGGTAGAACACCCAAACTGCTCCTGTGGTGAGGAAGAGACTCGAGAGCATGTCCTGTACAACTGTATGAACTATGAACCAACTAGGATTCCAGTGATTATAAAGACAGGCCCCCTACCCAGGGGTAAAGAACATCTATTTCTGACCAACAAAGACGGCAAGTACTGTATAGCTAATTTTCAACTTTTGCCCATGGAACTATTGAAGAACAGAATAGTAGCCCGAGATATTGGATGACTTCAAGCAGTCATTAATTCCAAGCAGAGTGAATGCAAAAAAAAAAAAAATTTTTTTTAATTAACATTTAAACTTATACTTAATTAGTATTTACCTAGCATTAATACTAGGTAAATATTAATTACTAGGTTAATTAGGTAAATATTAATTACTAGGTTAATGTTAGTGATTAACATTAACCTAGCACTTAACTTTCTGTCTTAACATTTAACTTGTACTTAATATTTAACTTAGCCCTTAATTTATATATATATAATATATATAACTTATACTTAATTAAGTATTTAACTAGTAATTACTAACATTAACCTAGTATTTAATTTTTTTAACATTTAACTTGTACTTAATTAGTTTTACTTGTATTTAACCGGTATTTAACTAGTCCATAACTTCGTATTTAACCTAGTACCTAACATCGGCACAATTTTTTTTTTTTTTTTTTTTCCTCTAGTATTTCAACTCAGTAACCTAGCACTAATTAACCTACCTTAGCATTAGTAAATACAGGTAGTCATCGACTTACGACCATGTTAGGTTCCAACTGACTGGTCGTAAAGCGATCTGGACGTAAGTCTTACCATTTTGGTAAATCAGACACTGTGTACAACACAATTGGTTTACTATTTACAAAAATAAAAAATATTATGAAAAAAAAGATATCAAATACTGTATAAAACCTAAGAAATATTTTACTGACCACTCGTGCTTGGCTGCAGGTCATCAATGCCTCCACTTGATATATTGGGAGTTGTTTTTCTCATAAACATGTTGATTTTTTTCTGAATTGTTTGTTTCCTTTTCTGCTCGTAAATTTCACGGTATGGCTGAAGACATCTTGTACCATTCATTCAATCCCTGCAAATCGTTTGATGTTTGGGTCCATTTCCTCAAAATGTGTAAGAAGTTTATTTAGTAGAGAAAAACCTTCAGATAACCCTCTAGTGGTGAATTTTCTTTCTGGTTCTTCCTCATCTTCATTTTTCTCTTCTTCCATCCTTTCTTCTTCCAAAGCGATAAGTTCTTCATTTGTAAGTTCTCCAGATTCTTGCTCTAGCAGCTCCTCAACATCTTCCACTTCAGTCTCTAAAGAAAGTCCATTTGCCAGTGTTACAATATTTTCCGTAACCATTTCAAGTTCATGTTCACTATCAAATTCATCAATAGTATTAACAAAATGCTGAACACAGTTTTTCCAGATTCCATTCATGCATTTCTTTGTCACAGCCTCCCATGTGGCCACAATATTTTTGATGCATTTATAAATATCATACTGTTTCCAAAACTGTCGCAAAGATAGTTCTGGGTCGGCGTCTGTTGTGGCTATAGCTTGGGCGAAAGTGGTTCGAAGATAGTGTGCCTTAAATGTGGCATTCGCCCCCTGGTCCATAGGCTGAATGAGTGGAGTTGTATTTGGCAGCAAATAAACAACTTTTACATCTGGATGGAGGTGATCTAGGTGAAGTGGATGGCCAGGTGCATTATCTAAGATTAATACAATTTTGAAAGGAATTTCTTTCTCGAAGCAATATTCATGAACTTGAGGTACAAAACAATTTAGAAACCAGTCTTCAAACAATGTTTGAGTCATTCAGGCTTTCCGGTTTGAATGGAAGTATACAGGCAGAGTGTGCTTGTTAAATTCTTGAACGCACAGGGATTTTCAGAATGATAAATTAAAAAAGGCTTCAGTTTAAAATCTGTGATGTTCTCGCCAAGGAGCAAAGTCGGCCTATCTTTAAGTGCCCTAAAACCAGGCATGCTTTTGGCTTCTCGTTGAATGTGAGTGTGTTCTGGCATCCTTTTCCACAACAATCCAGTCTCATCCAAGTTGAAAAGCTCCTCTGGTTGATACCCTCCTTCTGTAATTATTCATCCAGACTTTTAACAAACTCTTGAGCTCCTTCCACATCTGCACTTGCTGATTCTCCAGTGACTCGAACCCTGTGAAGGTTGAATCTTCTTTGAATCTTTTGAACCATCCTGTACTTGCTATAAATGTCTGAGTGTAATCTTTTCTGGTGCGTTTCTTCAGCATCTGAAAGAGACTTCTATCCTTCGACTGCACTGTAAGAAGGCTTAAGGGTGTTCGCTTCTGTATCTGATCTTCCATCCAAAGAGACAATAATTTTCCCATTTCATGGATGGGCCCTGTACGTTTTTTCGTTATCACTGTTGCTTCCATGAGTGCCGAACCTTTAACAACTTCACAAATCCTTTCTTTGTCTTTCAAAATCATCAACACTGTAGAATGAGATAACTTAAAATCACGTACGATCACGTTCACCTTCTTTCCTTCTTTATGCTGCGTGATCACTTTCAATTTTGTGTCTAAATCAATGGCCTTTCTTTCTTGACAGGTCTAGGAGTAGACAAAGGCACTTTCCTCTTGGTTGACATGTTTAGGGATTTTAAAAAAATGCTAATTGTAACACAAATATAACTGAATCAAAAATAGTGAACGTAATATGTATGCCAACAGAGATTGAGACGCATGAATCACGATATACATACATCAGTAAGATGTTTTGTTCGACTGTGATGGCAAAGCTGACTAAACGGATTAAGACTAGCTTATTCATGCCAAACACACGTTACTGGGCAGTGGGTTGATGCTATACGCACAACCGTTCCCATTAGGCTTCGGGAACCACACAGATAGGGCGTGTGAGTGTAGTAGAAAAATCTGAGAGCAGCACTGCATTAAGAGAGAGGTTTGACGTGCGTATAGCATTCTTCCTAGCAACAATCTTGTATGTATGCTCAGTTCAGACTGAAACGCAGTGCGAGATGCAGTAGCAGTCGTAAGTCGATCAGTCATAAAGCGCATAGGTCATAAGTCGATGACTACCTGTATAAACCACACTTAATGTGGTTAATTTTTTTTTTTGGTGGATCCTCTGTCTTCTATCCACTCCTTGTCCTGTTCCCTCCCCTTCTTCTTCTATCTCCCCTGTGCTCCTCTTTAGCAAAAAACAAGCTTGCCCCAGTCTCATCTAGGCAAGCTGAAAGTAGTCCTGACAGGGACTACTTTCAGCTTGGGACATAAAGGGACAGTATAGGTGTGGCTCCATGTTGCCAGGGATGGATGCTGGGAAGTTGCTGTCCAGGTGATAGTGGCCTCCCAGTAACCAAGAAGCCAGTCAAACAGCATAACAACATAACTCATGCACCACTGCACACAAAGCATCACGCTCACTGACTGGCTTTGTGGAGTCTGCATACTTCGTACAGAGACCTTTAGCAGAGTTGAGGGCAACCTCCGGCACCACTCAGACAACTAACGCCTATATGTTAAACTTCATTTGCCACCTCTCAGCCCATCTGCTCAACCTTTCCAGATCCTGTTGCAGCAGCATAATGTCAGTAGTGTCCTTGACAACCCTGCCAACCTTTGTATCGTCTGCAAACTTCAACATTAAGCTTGATATACCATCATCAATATCATTTATAAATACAGAAAACAATAATGGACCCAAAACTGAGCCCTGAGGGACTCCACTAATAACATTAGTCCACGACGAGCAGTGTCCATTGATTACCACTCTCTGTCTTCTCCCCCTCAGCCACCCCTCTATCCACAGCAGCAATTTGCCTCCAATGTCACACAGCTCCAATTTGTGCAGCAGTCTTCCATGTGCAACAGTATCAAAAGCCTTTCTAAGATCCATATAATATCAAAGTTATTCCCTGCATCCAGTTCCTTTGTGACTGCATCATAGTATCCAATCAAATTGGTCAGGCAAGACTTCTCCTTAACAAAACCATGCTGTGTCCAAGCTATAACTGAAGTCTTGTCTAAATGATCCTGCAGTGCTTCTTTAACTAGTGCCTCCATTAATTTTCCTGGAACAGAAGTTAAACTCACAGGTCTATAATTGCTTGCGTCAGCCTTTGATCCTCCTTTGTGAATTGGGGTCACATTTGCACATCTCCAGTCAGTGGGTACCTCTCCTGAGTCCAAGGAAGTTCTCATAATTATGGCTAAGGGTTTGCTTACTTCCTCTGCTGCCTCCTTTAATATAACTGGATAGATCCCATCCACCCCGGGTACCTTTCTTGTGTTTATCTTCAACAATATCTCCTCCACTTTACTCTCAGTTATTACAAGATTCTCTAGCTTACTGCTAGAGTTGAATATACCTCTGGCTTTCCCCTTGCTGAATAACTCCTCATGTGTGAATGTCGATGCAAAATATTCATTTAGTTTGTTAGCTACCTGAGCAGGATCATCAACAGTTGACCCATCGATATCAAGTGGACCAATCTGATTCATCCCCTTCCTTCTAGAGTTTACATAAGTAAAGAACTCTTTGCTGTTTTTCTTTGCATCCCTTGCCAAAGATTTCTCGTAATCTGCCTTCGCCTGCCTAACCTCCTTTGTAACTTGGTTACAGATCAACTTGTATCTATCATAGGCTTCTGTGTCATGTGTTAATTTGTATGTATCCCATGCATGTTTCTTCTCTGCCATATGCCTCATTAGTTCATCTGACATCCATTTTGGCCTAAACCTTGAACAATATTTCTTAGTTGGTATGTAAAGCCTAGTAGCTTCCAAGATAAGTTCTTTGAATGCTTCCCATTTTGAATTTGCTGTTGGTAACATCATCAGTTGGTCCCACTGTATAGAATTTAAATACTGTCTCAGTCCATCGTAGTCGCCTTTACGGAAGCAATAACCCTTCCCTTTACCCCTAATGGTAGTTACCTCTTTGAGTAAATCCCACGTCAGCACACTGTGATCACTGCCACCTAGTGGTTCTTTTATCTGCAGATTCTTAATGCATGAAGAATCACTGCTGATAATCAAATCAAGAGTATTCCTCCCTCTAGTTGCCTCCCAGACATGCTGATGTAGAAAACAATCATCCACTAAATCCACAAAAGCCTTGCTAGTGTGTGAGTGACCAGCCCCCAAATTCCAAACAATATCTGGGAAATTAAAATCTCCCATTTAAGACTCTGATTTACTGGCCCACTCTATTTCCCTGTACAGTTTCTTATTATACTCATCAGAGTCATTAGGCCTATAGCACACTCCTACTCTCAATTTTGATCTCCCAATGCTTATTTTACACCAAACTGACTCGACACTGCACTGTCCAGCGATGTCCACTGGCTTCACTTCCTTGGATTTTATGTATTTCTTAACTAATAGCATAACCCCTCCTCCCTTCCTATCCAGTGTATCCTTTCTGTAGACGTTGTACTCCCCAAATTCCAGTTCTGCATTCCTTATATCTGTGTGACACCACGTTTCTGATATCCCAACAATATCTGCCTTTGATGTTTTGAGCAATACCTCAAATTCATCCAATTTATTT